>NC_071411.1:8484848-8787878 GCF_017976375.1 Cuculus canorus | reverse complement strand
CCTACCAGGCCAGAGGCCAATACTGCTCACAAATCTCACCCGTGCATTTCAGATCTCAGCCTCTGACCCCTGGCACCCCAGCATCGGGTGCAAGCTCCCAACACTGGCCCAGGAGCCACTTCCAGAGGTGACTGGAAGGAGCTATGGGCAGTTTTGTCCTCCTGGGGTCCAGGCAGCCCTAGGAAAGTCCTGTTTGAGTCTTTACTCCAGAACCTTGAAGTTGCTGAAGTCTGTACTGATGGACACTGCTTCCCCCGCGGTGCGCATAGTGTTGTGTACTGGAAATCACTGCCCCCCGGGAGCCCTGGTAGAGAACAGACTGCCCAGAATTCAGGAGACTGATAGTCCGCAAGTCTGACTGTAGTGACCTAGCACTTTGGGGAGCGGAGGTGGAGCCCGATGCCCCTGTGCAGGGCTGGGAGCCCGACTCGGAGGAAAGAGAGTCCACAGCTGTCGGCTGGGCTGGGCTGGCAGCAGCAGGGCAGCTCTTCTTCAGGAGGCTGCTGCTGCCGCTGCCAGAGTGCTGCTGGCTGCTGTAATACCCCGAATTCCCTGCAAACAGGGCAGAGGAGTCTGTGGAGACCGAGTGGGCAGGGCTGGAGTATGAGGTGGAGGAGAGGGATGTTTCCGAGGAACCATGAGAGAGGCTGTGTGCTGTCCTCTGTGCTGCTGCTCGATAGCTGTATCCAGGAGACAGGGTAAGGTGTCCTCTGTAGGGGGAGGAACTCTGCTGGAGAAGGGTCTGCGATTCTGCCTGGGGACTGTCAGACTGCAGGAGCTGAACAAGTCAGTGGGGAAAAAAAACAACAAAAGACATGTCAGACTGACTTCACCATCTCCTACCTCCTCCTCATTCTACAGGTGCTTAGTGCAGCAGGACTGGCAGCCAAACTCAATCTCCCTCTCCTGCCGTTTAAAGCTTTATTTCAGAATGGGCAGAAAATATATGAAATGATTTACCTGGTAGCTGTATCGAGAAGGACTGTAAACTGTAGGTCCTTTGTGGGCTTCCGGAGTGTCTCCTTCAGCCGTGTCTGCAATGTAGAGGCAAGAGGCATCACCCTCTGGATGAGGCTACAGCAGTTCCCTCTCAAATGACCCCAGCCATCTTGTTCCACACCCAGCTACAGCTGAGACAAGAGGAACTTCTCCAGCCCTCAGCCTTTTGGAAGCTGAAAAACCCTACCAAAAGGCCACTGGAAAACCTCAACATGCATAGATCAGCCATACATGTTAGGAACCGCTGTCTCCTTCAGCCCAGCTCTCTCTGGTTTAGTACAAAGCTCACCTGCCTCGGACCAGCCTATGTGAGTGGCTGCACTTAGTAACAACATAGACACAGCCTAGGCTATTTTAGCTTTCCAGAAGGACACGAGAGAAAGAAGAGAGTTTCTAAGGACTCAGCAAGTCTCCACTCAGCCTTGGCCACAGGAATCCACACTGGCTACAGTTGGAGAGATAAACCTTCAGAGATGGTTGTCAGCAGGACCCTCCTGCAGGTATTCCTCAAAAGCAGATCCAGACACTGCCAAAGACTGAAGTCCCCTGCTGCTTTTCAGGGGATTATGCTTTCCAAGCCAACTGAAGTGCTCCAAATGAAGCTACTCTTAGACCTCAGAAATGCCCGTTTCTGAAGCAGGCCAAGATGATGAAAATGCTTTGAGGTTTAAAGGGTAAGAGCAGCACAGTACACACTGACCTACCTCAGTTATGCCAGAGATCAAGAGAAATAAGCTGCTTCTTGACAGAGAAAGCCCTTCTCAGACCCGTATCTCAAATGGTGGGTAAGCTGCTTCTAGCAAATAACCAAACCTGAATTGGGCCAGGCAAGTTCTCACTGAAAGTGACCCAGCCACTTTGCCACCTGTGAATTCGGTTGCTACTACTGTAACCATGGGATTGAGCTCGTGATCATGCTTCCTTTAGGAAGGAGAGAAACTGGTGGGACTAGAGGATTTCACATCAGGGTTCTGTTTCAGTCTAATGAGACAGAGCTGTTTATCTGCAGCGTCGCAGGGATTCTCAGCAGCCGCGTTTGAAATGCCGTGCTGCAATAGTGTTGGTATTAGTATCAAATTGATATGACATATGTCTCAGTCATGAAACAGGACACGCTGCTTTAGTCTCCTCTGTACTTCTTCCAGAAAGGTCTGGCTTTGCACCAGATGCACTGCCACGAGCAGCAGTGTCAGCAGTGCCCATGGCCTTGCTGCCATTGTTCTCCTGGCACTAACATCACAGTTGCTGGCTTAGCTAAATGGGAATTTGGATGGAGTTGTCTTGTCTGCTGTTGAGGCTCAGAAGCCTCCTTCCTCTGGGCACAAGACTTGCACAGAGACCAGGATGTGAAGCTTCCAGCACGCGTCCTGTGCCACCTTCCCTTTTCTGAAGCTACATCTGATGCATCACGATGCTCTTCGCTGTAGGTGACATTCCAGGTACTGTACTGCAGAAAAGCAGAAATTGGAAGTTTGGGGCACGTTTTGTTAAGCAGTTGTGCACAAAAGAGACTAGCTGTTCAATGCAGGAGATAGCTGTGATTAACTGAAGTCGAGTATGAGAATCAGAGGCCAGGCACACCAGCAGGACTGTACAATTTACTAGCAGTGCCTGTTCACAGAATAAACCTTAACAAGTCAAAAACTATTGAAAGACTCTAAATTACAAAGGGTGAGTAAACTATAACCTTCCTGAATTTGCTTATGTAAACTTAACACAGACAAAGCCAACACTTCCCTCTCCCATTTCTTAATGAAGGACATAACATGGAACTGCTTTTTTTGGCAGTACCGGTCTGTGTCACCCTAAAGAACATATAAAGTAACAGCTTTAAGTGAGAACAGCTGTAATTCTCAGAAGTGTGGTATGCACAAAAACCTCATTTCATTCCTACATGCCCTAGCAGCAAAACCGTCCAGGTTTGGGGTTTTTAGTTCCCCTCATATTATTACCCACCACAGCATCAAGTAAACGTGTCTTCACAACTCCTACAGGTGACACCAGGAATGGCAGGGACTCGGATGCTCACTTTGTTTCACTAAGAAGACCAGCAGCTGGGGGAGAGAAGGTGGCTCACGGAATCTAATAAAGCTGCTGAAGAAATTGCCAGAATACACAAAAGAACTAAAAAATTTTTTGCTGTGCTAGGATGAAAGATACTTTTCTCAGCTACAGCATTAAGTTTTCACAGCCTCGAGTGGGATGGGTTTTATATAACAAGGAAGAAGAATGGACCGATGCAGCTGAAAGTCCAACTCCAGCCCAATTCCTGTGTGATATCGAAGAGCCAGAGCTGTACAAATCAACGTGGGCCAAAGGTCTGTTTTGAGTCTGGATTTTCGCTCCCCTTCTGGAAAATAACCACTGAGAAAGCCACTTCCACTGGTACAAGACAGACTGTGAACAGCCTCCCAGTGGGATACCATGAAACCAGTGAAATTTTTGACAAGGTAGAGGATTTCCTCTCAGTACTACAGGAAAAAAAGGCACTGAAAAGAGGTGTGCTTTGGTGTACAATGACAGCAAGTCCCCAGATGAGAAGCCAGTTTTCTGAAAGTTCTCCCAAATACACCCTACGGCATCTGGAGAAAAAGTCTGATTTGGAATGAAGTAAATACCTACTCGCCCAAAAATGCTCAGAAATTAGATACCCTGAAGGCAAAAGTTGCTGTTGCTGCTGAATTACCCAAAGAGTGCTCTGGGATCGAGGCTCTAGTCTTTCCACGTCTAAAATACCACATGACTAGGTTCTGGCTTCCAGAGAGATTCAGATCCTTAGTAGAGACCATCGGGGAGCTGAAAGCCCATCAGCCATGAGTCTCCAAACCCACGTCTCAGCTATAGGGAAGCGGGGGCTGATGGCAACACACAGATTGAGTTATTTAAATATGATGATCCATCGCTATAAATCCCAAGGGCGATTAGAGTTCTTGGGGCACTACCCGTTAGGGGAAAAAAAAAAAAAAAATCACATTCAGCAGACCGCAAAATAAATAAAAGAAAAATAATCCAGTTTCACAGTTGAGAAATTTGGGAACGATGTAGTGATCTGTCCCTCTCTCAGAAAGTCATATCTCATGTTTAGACCACAACGGACAAAAGAGAGGCATAATTTCAGTACAAGTAACAAATACTGATCCTGCATGCTACTTGGCGAGGACAATGCTTTATTCAAAGAAGAAAGGAAGATCAACACAGAACTAAATTCATCTCAGGAAGGAGGTGCATTTCATAAAGCTGACAAATATCATAACTCAGGGAATCAAGTTACTTCAAAACAGCTGAAGCAAGACTTAGAAGCTAAATTAGTTCTTAGCACTGCCTAAAGCCTACACCTGCATTTTACTGTGATAACACATTTATCTGGATGTTCAGCCAACTAGAATTATTAAATGAGAGTATTTTCATCCCCAGTACTTCAGGGCAAGTGAGGCAATGTTGCTTAACCCATCCATGCAAGGACAAAGAAGCTGTTCCTGAAGTGCCAATATGCAGGTAGTCTTGAATTCAAACTCTGGAGAAACCTGGAGGTCTTCCAGGTCTAAGAGAAGAGGGATATAGGTTTAGGCAATATCCTAATAACAATGAAGTATGGCTTGCAGAAGGCTCTTATAAGGCATTGACAATGTTAAAGATGAAGGTACAACTAACTTCAGAGATAAGTTTGCAATGTTTTCTAAGCCCATCATTTCCCACCAACCAAGCGTTCAAATGTTTCATCTTCCTTCCTACCTGCATCTCTCTCAACAGCACTGTCACAGGAAGGTGAAGATTCATTTCTCTGGGATACCTTTGCACCACTTCGCAGCACCTTTTCAAGCATGCCTCGGCCCTCTCGAAGCCTCTCCACTGACGTTGGGACCATCCTGCAACAAAAACCCGGTAACAGGTGAGAAACGCTATTACACAGCCGAGAGCGACGTGACCAACGCACAAGGGGCCTGTGGGGTCCTCGGTATAACCACAAGACAGGTTTAAGACTGCTTAAATTCACTGGTTAGCGCAAATGCAAACCCCTATCGTAGAAGGGAGGGATCAGAGACCATCAGCTCTGTAGACAGATGAGGAATAAACTTCTGCACTGATTTTGCAATGTAAAATGGGATTCGAGACTGCCATTCACTGCTAAAAACATTCAGTTCAGCAGATCACCTGATTACAGGACACCTCCTCCCAGAAAATGGTTTCAAGACTCAACAGCATTTTGAAAATCCTGGTATTGCTTCAAACTTCAATGCAGTTTCTTTGCATAGATTACTTTTACTCAAATTATAAAGAAGCAAGCCCAATACCTTTATGAAAATACAGTATCAAGATAGTACAGTTAGATCATGCAATGTTCCTGAAGCAGAACTAGCTTGGGCATTTTACCCATTAATGCTACTTTGTCCCATTTATTTTGTACCGCGAAAAATCTCTGCTCAAGATTGGTGCTAGATCTTGTTCCATTACATATTGCAAGTGTCTAGTCTAAGGGTGAAAAACAGAGATGAAGTGGCTTTCCTAAAGCCAATATGTAGAAGAAAACCAGAGTCAGACAAACCCCAGACCCCTGGGTCAATGTTCAATCCACCATGCACAGGACCATCCAAATCTCTTTAGAAATACGTGGTTTAACCTATAAGACAGTAGCACTTTGATCAGGGATTCACAATGCCTTTACCCTAGACACTGATGAACACGCGCCTCAAAAATGCCCAAATTTATATATTTAGTATAATATTAAATGCACGGCATACCATGAAAGTATGCAGCTTAACACCATATTAACAGAATTCTGTATTTTTTCTTTTTTTAAAGATATATTAAAAACTGTGCTTTACATCAGCTTGCTTTTTTGTTTGTTTTTTTTGAATAGATAAATAGCCCAGACATTGAAGTTCACCCCTCAATGAAGCAGAAGGGAGAAGGGGCCAGAGTTCACACCTCATGGAGGTGAATGGGGTGAGGGGGTGAATTCACACCTTCGTTGCTGCTATTGTTTTGCTGGAGACAGTTTTCTGCAAGGCTGGGTTTACTGGGCAGCAGCACATCTGTTTACATTGTGATGGCTGTATCTTGGCAACTGAAAGAGACAGAAACTTAATTTTTTTTAAATGAAAGCTATTGGCAAATATTGTAGAATTCAGCAAAAATCTGGAAAACTCTAAAAATTAAGGCACGTATTTTTGTTCCCACCGTTTTCTTCTCTCCCTGCTATTATATTATTGTGAATGTCTGGAAATGTATCTGAAATGTAAGCACTCAGAGTTAAAGATGAAATTGGGTCACAACTTCAACTCAGCAACATGCAGTTTCTAATATATTTTTTCAAAGCAGGTGACTGAACGTTTGTTGGCCTTGCCCATTACAACACAGAAGAATAAGAATTTAAAAGGCAGCAGATCTGCTTAATCCCATTTCAAAACGTATCAGCATGGTTTCAATTTTACATCCAGTGTCCCATAACAATACGACCTTTATTCCCACACAATACTTACTCATGAAACCATGCGAGGAACTGAAGGCAGAACACCTGCTGAGGAGCAGCAGATGAAGCTCACAGAATGTAAAACACGGCAGTAGAGCGAGGCTGCTGCATTGACACCTCACCCCAAACTATTTTCATTCAGCTAAGTTTTTCTTTTACCCTTTGCAGGCAGAAGGAAGTGGCACAGGAGGAAAAGGGTATGGGATATCAACACTTAGACAGAGTAATATTTGATTATAAAATAATGATTGAAGACTAATTATCAGCTGACAGCCTCAGCTGTGGCCAGTCCCTACATCTGGCAGAAGGTCACCCGGTAGACAGAGTAATGTCAGAGAGGTACAAGACAAATTATTTTGATAGTTCTTCACTTGAAGAGTAATGGAAGATTGAAAAATGGAAGAAAACAGATCTTATTCATGCTGCAAATTCACCTGAAGCAGTGTTTCTCAAGCACTTTGAACAGACTTCATCCTTCTCACTGCCTTCAGCACGGCTGAGCATCATCCCTTCCCTTACCATCCCCCTGCCATTACATGAGCAGCAACACAGCTGCATAGGTGGAGAATCAGCATTAAGAAAGACACGCCTTTTTGCCCGCGGTGTGCACAAACAGAACTTGAACACAAAGCAGCAGAGCCAGCGTACTAGACAGCCCCAATAAGCAGAACACCCTGACCATAGCTGCATTGACACTACGATGTAACGTCCCACGTTTCTGTGCTACAGTACTTAATTTTTTGGACCAGACATCACTATCAGGTTCAACAGTTTTTCAAGACCAGCCTTTCCCCTTATCAAAGCGTCTCATGGTAATACAATAAGGGTGCTCTTTCCACACGTTTGGGAAGCACTGACTGCAGTCTGGTAATTGCTCTTCAAGCTATACATGCAATGCATCAGGGAAGCTGGAGTTGTTTCACTGTCCCTGGTCTCACGTGTAAAGTTGCAGAGGGCTCTGTTAGCTTTCCTTCTGAATAGGAGTTGACTTAGTATCACACATGTCCAAACAGAGTGGAGGTTCAGCGAGAAAAGACCTGGATTTAATTCTCATCACAAGAATAAGACCTTCAAACCTGAAACCTTAAAAGAAACTGGTGGAAGAGAGAGACAACTGTTTAACTTTATATCTTTTGAGACAGATTTTTGATATCTCGAGCAAGAACTAAAGGGCAAATTGAGGAAACCGCTGGTATCCTTCACAGTTGTTTAGCAATTACAAAAGAGAACAATACCAAGAGACCCCAAAAAATCCATTCAACTGCACTTATTGTTATGGAAATGCCCCCTACAGAGTTTGGCCTTTCTCTGTGGAGCAATCTCAGGCTTGCTTGGAAGGATAACACTCACCACCTACTGCCGATGTTGTCCTGGGATTTGCTGAGTGATGTTGAGGAACTAGCCCCCCTCGAGTCTGGTGGGCTGATGTCCTCTATGTGAGGCAAGGAGGAATGAGAAGGGGAGAAGCCACTTTGTGGGGAGGACGGGGTTCGTACTGCGGAGCCCGGTAGGCTGTTGCCATCTGTGTCAGTCACAGAACTGCTGCTGCCCTGTCGGGTAGGAGTCCCTGTACATCGCACTGAATCACCTCCCTCCTTAGCTTCTTGTTTCCGCTTGCGATATTCTAGTAGAGATACCTAGGAGAGAAGAATACAGCCATGAGTCAGGGAACGCAATGGACTAAGATAGGGGGAGGAACATGCCCACACAATCATTTTTTCAATCTATTTCTCTCTGCTTGCAGAAAAAATTTTAAAAGCTATATTTGGATTATAAAATCTTCCTGAATCTGCAGGCGCTCTGGAAAAAATGCTAAATGGTACAAATTTCCATCACTCATTGACTGCCATGCGCATCCACGCTTTCCTCTGGATGGCTAATCCTTCAGCAGAAACATCCAGCTAGTTTCCTTCTCTAACAATCTGGAATTTCATATTACTTCAGTGTGTGGTTGCACATTCAAGCATCAAGCCTCTATATCCTCCACTCAACACCCTTCAATTCCTCTCTCTGCTTTATGACATTGTATAAAAGGTACCTCAGTATCTGTATGTCTCAAAACCAGAGAATAAGAGCCTCCCTTACAGAACTGGTATCTTCAGTCGTGTTCACCTGTATTAGTTCAGCCACATTAATGCTAATAACCTGGTAAAGCCTCGCACAGGTTCCTGCTAGGGTGGTTCATCAGCCAGTATTGCAACCTCTCAGCACTATCACCTAAATAAATTACTTTTGGCATAGGTATAATATATTTTGTGCAAAGCAGTCTCAGGTTTGTCAAAGGCACAGACCAAAAGGTCCCACATAATGCAGTCTTGTATCGCAGGGACTGCAGAACCAAAAATAAACAAGTATTTCCAGCTGAGCACTTACCTTCCCCTGTGCCTTCCCTTAAGAGTTATTATGAGGCACAGACTCCACAAAGTACTCCCAGAAGGCAGCTCTGCTGAAGAATTCATCAGCTATGATTCAATGACTGTACAGAAGGCTTTGAAAAGGATGCTTCCAGAAGTAACTCAACACAGGAAGGTTTTAAGATAATTGTAACTTTAAAAGGAAACCAAAGGAAAAAAATGGAAATGGAATGGACATAAGATATTCTATCTAGCTGGTCATTATACAAGCGATCTGAGTTACCACACTTGCAGTAAAAAATAACCAACCCAAGTACAGAAAAAGGCACCAATACGCATCTATACAAACATGTTTATTTGTCCCAGGAGTACCTAGTTTTGTCGTTTTCACTCAGTTTTAGTCCCATGAGGGTCACTGGCTGCTATCAGAAACCAATATGCATTTGCTTTCTTTAAACAATATTCCTGTGGGTTGAGTTTCAAAAATATAAAATTTAATTAATAGTCTTCATCTATTTTTCTTGCAATGTTATTACTGTGTTTCCATATTAATGGCAATGGTTTAATACCTTCTAATGAACAGCCTGCCTTTTATTTTGAAACAAACTCTCTTTCCTAGTAATGACGCTTTCCATCCTGATAAATAACACCTCCGCCAACTAGAATAGTTGCACTGTGTTATTGCTCTGGGTCTTGTCTCAGTTTAACAACTGTTTATGAAAGCTGCAAGCATCAAGCTCTGCTTTCTGTGCTCCCAGATGTATTTTCATTGTGGTCTTTTTCTTCTGCCTCTCACATCAAAATCTTGCCTAAAGGGCAGCTCGCTCTTTTAAGTCTCTAGACAGTTTTCATCCAGGCACTGGATGCCTGGATTACTTGCCCAGCCTATATTTTAGAAGTATTCTGCTCTCTTCATTCTCCTCGTAAGTCTCTTGCATGGTGCTGACTGCTCCTGCTTAGGTTCCTGCAATCTTAAAGAGTTTCTTTTACAAGAATATTTACCTTCTTCCTTTGTGGTGGATTCTGGGGAGCAGATCTGACACCTTCACAAGCCTTCTCGCCGCAGGGAGACATGGATCCATGCACTGTCTCTTTAAGCAGCCCTGACTCGTGTCTGCTGAAATATCCTTCTGCAGGAGAGCTGCAGCACCCTGCTTCTGAATTCATTGGCTTCCTCTCTCCCAAAGGAGTGGATCCTCGCAACAACCCATCTACACGTGGCATAGCGTTCAATGGGGAGAAGGCATACATTAAATTAAACTCTGTCCGAAAAGCTTGATCAGAGCTTCGTAGCAGCATCTGTGCTTCCCCACTTTTCCCTGGGAAGTTCATCTCTGAAGTGGAGTTTATGGAGGGTTGTGGAATCAGATCAGAGGATCCGAAGCTTAGCAGCGATGGTCGTTCTGGGCAGGCGTTTGCACTGGTATCCGGGTACCCACTCTTCAAGTCCAGTTCGGATCGGAGGCAGAGCTGGAAAATCCAAGAGGAATATAGGAGAGGGGTGGGAAGTCAGGAAAAGGGTCAAGCAAGGATGGCACGAGAAACTTAGAAAGTACTCTGTGCAGTGCTACCTTACTGCTTTCCAGTTCCTTCCTGATCAGCCCTTTGGTCCTTTTATACATTGTTCTGCTCGTTCTACAGGGGAATGACAGACTAAATAACAATAAGTTTAACTGTCCAGGACAAGATGCCCTTTCCCCTTTAGCAGTCTTACTGCAGCAAGACAATAAGGGTCAGCGCTATCCCTGGGCAGTCAGCAAAATAAAAGCATCATTTTCAAATTGCCTCATATGTCCCAAAGCTGATGTTAACACATAGTTGTAGCTAGGTTTATTATGAGGAGAGAAAAGATCTGCTGTCCATTTGCTGTTTTACTAGCCAAGTTCTTGACTGTCCCAAATCAGTTACTACTAACTTCCTAACAATAAAATGCCCAGGATCTCCAAGCCATTTGTTTTCATTTATTGTGAGATTCATAAATCTCTAACAATAGTACATTCATTTACTTTATGCTGCATTTCTACATTTTACATTCTCTAACAAAACCATAATGGCATCATCTTTGTGCTGTGTCAGTTTCTGGAGCACTAGGCACTGACACAATGGTATATCTATTTATCTACTTTAAGTGCCCAAAAACCTCCAAGGCGAAGGCACAATCATGTCCTTCATCATGGCAACGTGTCATGATCTTGACAATGAGCATAACTGACACGATTTCACCCTCATTGCAGGACTATAGTGCTTAGAGAAAAACACAGCAACACCAAGCATCAGCTCTGCCCTACTGCTGTTGCTGAGAACGTTTGCTCTGCTGCATTACAGCTCCAAGTAATCTGCCACATTGGAGATTAAGTGCACGTTTCCTACTATGAAACAGTCTCTGAGCAAGATACTTCACCGGTTATTTTACAACAGGCCAGTAGGTAAACAAAAAACTATTTTCTGGCATCTCCTCAGCATTTTAAGCCTGCAAGGGAACAGGTGATAAATCAAAGCAGAAGAGAGCAAGTCAGGTGCACCACTGTGTCCTCTAAGTAAAAGCTGCTAGTGAATGCTTTCCCTTTTCTTCCCCAGTAGCTATTTTTCTGCTTCTGAGTAAATATCACACACCACTTATCTGCTGGGCCAGGGCTGAAGTTGATTAATGTTTTTGCAGTGTCCCCAAATCTCTTGCTTTCACGTCAGTAGCTGAGACACACCAGGTCTTCATAATGCCTGCTTCCCACTAGTGTCAACAAGTGAATAACAAATTCCAGTCTTCGAGTTGTTTGCTCTCTTACGATAACCCTGAAAATTCCTCAGCCTTCCTGTGACCAATGCTCCACCCTTATTCACACCTTCCTTCACATTTCTCATTCCTCCCCTCCCACCACGGCCTCCAACACACTCAACAAGCACACACGCTCCCAGCCTCAAATGCAGTTGAGGCAGTGTGATAACTACCTCAGGTGACATGGACTCAGGCCTATGCGCAGGGGAACTCTCGGGGGACGATACGTTCTAGGAGGAAAAAACATCTTGTTATTCATCTGCTTAAAAAGATAAGAAGCAAAATAAAAATATCAATTAAAAAACAAGCACAGTGGCTAGCAATGGCTGTTGTAAACAAACACTACCCCAGGAACTGGCCTCAGCCTGGATGGTAACTCTGTTGGTTAAGTGGTTTCTTAAGCTTCCTTGCGAACACAAAGATAGGACTGAGTTACTGTGTCTCATGCTATAACTCAGTACCCCAAACAGAGCACATAAATGTTAAGATAAGAAGCATCTTATTCTTTACATTTCTGATGCTGTCAGATAAGAGTTTGCACCATGAAATATAGAGAAAGCCATTTATGGCATTTAGTCTGAGAACATGGGAGAGATGGAAAACCTGGCGTTGCCCAAAAGATAGACTAAGATCCCCCAAACACTACAGTGATTAGGTGTGAATGACAGCTTTATTAAATGCCATAAGATCATCTGAGCATGTATCAGTGGAAGGCAGCATATGCATGTGATGGCATGGTTAAGGCCTCCTTCTCAAGCACTTTCCCTTCCATGCTACTGAGCAGGTATAAAACAAAATCAGACAAGAAGAAGGTTTCCCAGAGGTACACTGCGATCAGAGAAACAAGGCAGGAGTCTCTGCCCTCTGTGAAGCAGAAACACTCAGAAAACTGTGGAATCTCAGAAACTTCTTAGCTAGAAAAGCTTCTGACAAAATCCACAGAAGAAGTAGATACATGTCATCACATTGTTAAGCGCTCCTCTGCATATGGGAGGGGCTAAACTGCTGGTCCTTCAGAAGCTTATGATACAAGCTCTTCAGAGAGCAGCTGGTAAATTAATCAAGAATAAAGTTTCTTAAAAGCCACAGCTTTCCAAAATGTATTTCCCAGCAAGCCAAGATGTCAAACAAAATCCTCCTCTCACTTAAGGTAACTTGTGAACTGATGGAAGAACCTCTCTGTTGTTCTCTTCCTACAGTGCCATAGGACTAAGTATAAAGGTTTATACATGGGGAGACGTATTCAAATCAAGTTTGAATTGATGATAACTAATTGAAACAAACAGACATGACATTAAAATATCACAAATGAGCTGCATTAAGGGAAATACAAAAGTTTGAACAAAGCAGCCTACAGTCTACTGAGCTGTTAAACTCTCTTCAAGAGGAAAAAAGGCAAACGTAGCAAGCAAGGTATAGATGCCCAGCGAAATCCAGGCTTCCACGTGGCAACAGAAATAACTAACACTAAGGTGGCACAGGAAATCAGTGACTAGACTGATATGATGTCCATGGCAACACTGCCCTGATTTGCTATCTCAACCAGAGCAAAGGTATGGATTGTTTCCAACTGAGCTCTGTGCCTGAAATAGTCTTTCATCTCTCTCCTCAATGCTCCGCAATCTTCCTGCTAACCTTTACAGATCCCCCCTCAGACAGCTTACAAGAAAGGGCTCTCAAAGAAAATGATCAAAAGCACACTAAACTAAAAATACCACAGAGGATTGTTTGCCCTGTTGCAAACCAGATGAGGGATTCCTGCAAAACAGTCCCTAGTACAGAGCAGTCTGTCACAGCGCAAAATGTTTTTTTTAATGGTTGTAACTATCAGAGTATGAGCAGCAGGCCTGAAGTTTTTAATTTTTAAATGAAAATAAGTAATACTACAAAATAAAACTAAAACTGTGAGAAGCACGATCCCTAATCACGGGCATAGAGCAGCAACAAAGTGGAAGGCCCTAGCTGGATGGATGCTGACAACTCTCCCACAAAGTTTAGAGCAAAACCACCTACATCGCCTGTTCAGTACTTTTGCAAGTTTTTGTAAAGAAACTATAATGAAATCAATGATGTAAGGTATTTACCTTCTACCCTTCTATCAAGGAGAAGGAAAACTAAAGGATACAGCAGAAGCTGATGTAAAGTATTTCTACCATACCTAGGGTTACTGAAAGCTTTTTAGGGAGAGGAGCTGAAGCTGTCAGACAGCCTTTTTGAAGACCAGCACTACTGCACTCTCTGGAAGAGGAGGGGACTGGAAGCCACATTGGCATAGCCATCTGAGGATGATTAAAGAACGCTGAAAAGTCTGTAAAACTTGGGACCTACTGTGGAGAAATGGAAAAGTGAATTAGACTAATGATACTGTTAGCTATGAATTGAGCTGAGGCTGGGCTGCAGCAAGGTTTGACACTTAACAGAGCAGGAGAATTGGCTGAAATGGAGTAGAAGATAGAAGAGAAAGGTAGCTGTGCTCTTCAGTCTGACACTATGATGCCTCTCAGGAATATAGCCAAGTACTCAAAAAGGAAGGTGACCTTAGTGTTACCAAATATTCCAGTCTCTCTTTTTATCATTCCTAGCCCCCAGTCAGATTTACCTCAAATTGTAGTGGAGTATTGCAGCGACTAGCAGCCAGAGAAGGAATTGGTGAGAACATCATGCCATAACCATTGCGACTCTCCTCTTCTCCTGGCAACGATGAGCAGGGTGTAGTCAGCTGTGGGCTCACTGAGCCAGGAACTGAAGGGATGGGAGGAGGAGGGGTGACTGGAGACAGTGGCCTCAGCAACTTCTTAACATTTTGCTCCATCAAGTAGCGAGACTTCCATTTCTTCAGGGGACTCAGCAAGTCTGAAAAACAAACTGAGCTGAAGAGAGGGCTGAACCACTAACCTCAACCAAGTGTAAATCACACGCTGAATCCTTCCCCCTATTCCCAGCCCAAATGGAGCCCATGAGTATTCAGCATGACTATGAAAGATTCCTAAAAGTGAAGTACCTCTGAAGTACTTCTACACCAGTCTTGAGACATGTCTAGGTACTGTTAACAAAACAATACATAATCAGGAACATACAGTGAACAAAGAAAGGGAATATTTCAGCTACAAGTAAGCACAAGAGGAAGCTAGGGGGAAAGGAAGCCAGGAAGGGATAAAAAGAGAAAAGAGTGGAAGAGAGGGGTCAGAGGGCATATCACTGTCACTGCTATGAACAAACTACAGGTAGTTCAGGTATCATGACCTGAACCTAATAGTTCCTTATAGAGTACATCAATACAGCCCAAACACATTTCGCTCCCACAAAGAATTGATACTTTCCCATAGTGGGTTTTTTATGCTCAGTTTAAAAAAAAAAAGCATTCAGTAAATTCTGCAGTTCAGCTGTTGTTTCTTCAGGTCTTGCTCGAGGGCATGCATGTATTGGTTCTGGCACTCTTGATTTCTTATTCATCTAACTTTTCAACAATAAATTCTGCATTATTTGTGTGCTGTCTAGTTTCCTGTCTGTTGTCTTTGGAAAACTGACGCCCGACTGGGCAGATCTTCACCCTCTTTCTCTGTAGAAAGATTCAGACAATATTTAACCATTCTGCTGCTTTACTCACAGATTTTAGCTTCTCCATCTTTGAGACTTACTTAATCATTCGCTTATTACATACGTGCCTGTGAGACTTTGCTATATCTTCCTATAGTCAGCAGATATTTAGTTGTCCATCTAACAGCATCCTGCTGAAAAGAGATGATATTGTACTTTTTTTCCCCCCTCTATTGGACAAACGATCACACGGCACGGAGGTTGATGATGCAAGATAAAGTGATTATCTTTGCACAGGAAAATACTGAGAAACTTCACACATGCTCAAGCTACAATGGGTCTGCAGAAATTTGAATGAATGGCAAAGTAACATTCTCACCTGCCATAAAGCTGTGCCATCAAGCAGCAGCACACATTAACGTGGTCCTGTGCAGCTGCCTTTGTTATTCAGCAGCTTCCACAGTTTCACTCAAGCCCACGCTGCCCTGACGGTGCTGAGCACTTACCCGTGTCATCTTTGCAGATGCTGGAAGAACTGCTGTTCTCGTTATTTTGGTATAGACATTGGGTTCTGCTCTCTTGCGGAGCTGGTGAGGTCTGAGTCATCCCCTCTTCCAGGGCTTGTTTGATCCAGCGCTGAAACAGAACAAGACTACATAAACGTGCAGGCCCTCTGGTAGTTTCTATTTAATCTTGCAGGACGTACTCCAACTCCTACACTTCTGTGCAGCAGGACAGACTGCTCAGAACACTGATATTACCTCCTTCGCGTGTGTTCAGACAGGAACCTTTTAGAACACAGCTGTTAGCGCTGAGTCTAACACCTACTGTGATGGGGCTGACTGTGCTCTTGATGAGATGTATTCTGAGGATCAGCAGTCTTCAGCAATAACACAAAGATAGGTAAAAATTATAAATAGATGAAGTTCAAAACTCTGGCAGCTAAAAACTATTAAAATCAATCTTTAATGAAAAGGGAAATAAATATCTACCTTAATAAATAACTATCTTAAACGCCAGATTTTTGAAAAAAAAGCTGTTTCCTGTGCAGGAGTACAAGCACACTGTCCCCCTGCTTCACTAGGGCGTATCAGAGCTTAACATAGATTCTGCTCTAACAATTCCAGCAAAGACATGGCTGGGTTTAATCACACAGCAATTCTTCCAAGACTGTGCTTGCTGCCAGAGACAAAGAGAAAAAAAAGAAATCTAAAGTAGTGGTTCTCAAGGGCTGAAACAAGAAGAGAATAATAAAGGCAAATCTTCTCTTCAGCTACTAAGAGATAAAAGTCACAGTGGTCTTCTGAACACGGACAATAAAGAACGTTCCACATCTCCTGCAAGTGAATATGAATTGGAAGTCTTAGCAAATCAGCTGCTGCACTGAGTGTGCTAGCCTTGTATCTTGATGAAAGCTGACTCCTGATAGCATGCAGGAAACCTTTGATTACTTTGCTATAAAAAGTAACAGCCACAATATAAGGGAAAACACTCAGGTGTTTCAGTAAATGGACAAACAAACCGCTGAAAAAAGCCCCTAACAGTAATTTGCATTTGTGTAGTTTACCCCCAGGACTCACTTTACTAGCCTTTTCTTCTCACACAGAGGTTTAAAATCATAAGTTGACCTTTCAGTAATCCACATCTGTGGATTGTGCCAGCAACGTGCATCCTGTTAAGAGATACGTGTATAATCCCTATGATTCCTCAAAGCTACCATGAAAGTGCACAAGAAACTCAGCGGCCACAGTTGTGAAAGTAAAAGATTCAATACGAGGATGAAGAGCAGGTGACAGGATCTATTTTGATGGCCTTCTCTACCATACAGCAGACATTTCTTCTCTGTTCAAATATATCTCAATGGATTCCACTGCGGCCACCAGGAAAAGCGAGAAGTGCCAGCCAGTCTGGAGCACTGCTACTTCAAATGCAGCATCTCATTCGACAGCCAAGTCACTGTACAATGTGTGATTAACGAGAGCAACATATACAGTTTGGTTTCCTTGCAAGGTTCAGACTCTGGCATGCTTTGGAAGCAAACTGAGATCATCAGCTGAGGCATTTGGCACAATCCTCAGTAGTTTAAGGAAGAGGCCTGCTGGCAATCCAAGAAAATATGTGATCTATTTCACCAACCTTTACAAATTAACCTTCCTGACTGAGTAGTCAGAAGCAGACAAGATAGAAAGATCAGATCTTGAGAGAGCAACATCATCAAGTTCAGGACCATTTCTACACCTCAGCTAACTGAAAATGAAGTCTTCTCTGTGAGAGTTTTCTAAACATTCCTGAACATGAGAATCAGACTTTTTCTACACTTCCAGACTGTTCACAATAAAAACACTGAAGGTTACCAAGCATTTTCCATGAAAGACAGGAACTCCTAGAAAGTGGATAAAACCTCTTACTAGAAACAGTTATTTACTTTCAAAAAGTAGAAATCTAATAAATTACTTTCTGCAACATCTATTCTGGACACAGAAGCTTTCGGCATTTTATTATTTAGATAATGGAACCAACTGAAGTTTTCATATGATGCCAGCCTGGGAGAAACAAGAACATGCTAGAAGACAGCATTCAAGATTTTTCTACTACACTGGAAAATGGATGGGGAAAATCAGGACACAGCTCAGCACAGGCTAGAGCAAATTACCATACAAAGCCAGAAACAATCACTCCTAAAACTACAGGCTAGAGCAACCCTAGACTGCTTTTCTAACAAACATATTGAGTCACAAACTGAACATGAGTCCAAATCAATACAAATAGAACTTGGTCATTGTACTAGGATGCACATAATGGGTATAGGCTACAAGACATAGAGCATTCTGCACTGAAAATGCTCCAGGTGTAACATGACATCCAGTTTTGGATACTCAGTTTCAGGGAAGATGTGGACTAAATGGAACTCGTCCGTTATGAGACTAGTCCATTCCCTCTCCAGCAATGAGGATTACCAGATGACTCAAAAATAGCCAAAACCAGCCAGAGATTGGAAGACTTGTTTTATGATAACAGTTTTTACTGAATTGTGAGCTTGCTGGTTAGTTGTAAAACAAATGCACCAATAAGTGAAATCAAAATAACCCTGCCAATTCTGATCTGGATGCTTCTCTCTTCCCTCAAAGACAGTTAATGGTTCAAAAAAGCAGCTGAAACCTTGCAGTTCTCAGCTTAGAGTTGCACAGGCAGATTGGCCAGGCACATAAAAATAAACATGGTTTTGCTCATACAAGTACCCATGAACCATCAAGAGCTTCACCTATGGAGGAACCACCCAGGAGAGAACAGCTTCTTTTTATATCTGCCTGTTGGTGCATGACAACAAATTGCCTGAAGGCGGAAACAGCAAAGTCTGAAGCTTCTCCCTAGAGAAACTCCCTCAAAGGAAGGCAAAGAAACCAGGACATGGTGCCTGACTTTGAAAGCTACCAAGACTGGAAGATCAGAAAGGATTTCCATAAAGTTTTTCTCAGGTAATCACCCAGAGCCTCCGAGCAAAGCAACAGTCAAGATGAATTCTGATAGAAATCCGACTGAGCAAACTAACCTGAACCCCTTTCCATCATCTTCCAGTGGTCCTGGCTGACTGGGGAAGTTCCACTGGACTGGAGTCTGGCTGATGTTGTGCCCATCTACAAGAAGGGTTGCAGGGAGGATCTGGGGAATTACAGGCCTGTCAGTCTGACCTCAGTGCCAGGGAAAGTCATAGAACAGGTGATCTTGAGTGCTATCATGAAGCACATGCAAGAGAACTGGGTGATCAGGCCCAGTCAACACGGGTTCACGAAAGGTATGTCTTGCCAAACTAACTTGATCGCCTTCTATGACAAAGTGACTCGACTACTGGATGGGGGAAAGGCTGTGACTGTAGTCTTCTTGGACTTCAGTAAAGCCTTTGACACAGTTTCTCACAGCATTCTGCTTCAGAAACTGTCAGCCTCTGGCCTGGACAGGCGGACACTCTCCTGGGTTGAAAACTGGTTGGATGGCCGGGCCCAGAGAGTGGTGGTCAATGGAGTTAACTCCAGCTGGAGGCCAGTCACAAGTGGGGTTCCCCAGGGCTCGGTACTGGGTCCAGCTCTGTTCAATGTCTTTATCAATGACCTGGATGAAGGCATTGAGTGCACCCTTAGCAAGTTTGCAGATGACACTAAGCTGGGTGGAAGCGTGGATTTGATGGAGGGTAGGGAGGCACTGCAAAGGGATCTGAACAGGTTGGACCACTGGGCTGACACCAATGGCATGAGGTTTAACAAGGCCAAATGCCGGGTCCTGCACTTGGGGCATAACAACCCTATGCAGTGCTACAGACTAGGGGAAGTCTGGCTAGAAAGCTGCCTAGAGGAGAAGGACCTGGGGGTGTTGGTTGACAGCTGACTGAACATGAGCCAGCAATGTGTCCAGGTGGCCAAGAAGGCCAATGGTATCTTGGCTTGTATCAGAAACAGCGTGATCAGCAGGTCCAGGGAGGTTATTGTCCCTCTGTACTCGGCACTGGTGAGACCACCCCTCAAGTACTGTGTTCAGTTCTGGGCCTCTCACCACAAGAAGGATGTTGAGGCATGTCCAGAGAAGCTGGTGAGGGGGCTGGAGAACAAGTCTTATGAGAAGCAGCTGAGAGAGCTGGGGTTGTTTAGCCTGGAGACAAGGAGGCTGAGGGCAGACCTTATTGCTCTCTACAACTACCTGAAAGAGAGGTTATGAAGAGGAGGGAGCTGGCCTTTTCTCCCAAGTCACAGAGGACAGGACAAGGGGGAATGCCTCAAGCTCTGCCAGGAGAGGTTCAGGCTTGACATCAGGAAAAAATTTTTCACGGAAAGGGTCATTGGGCACTGGAATAGGCTGCCCAGGGAGATGGTTGAGTCACCTTCCCTGGAGGTGCTGAGGGGTGTGGTTTAGGGAGCGTTAGGAATGGTTGGACTCAATGACCCAGTGGGTCCCTTCCAACCTAGTCACTCTACGATTCTATTGTTTCCCTGCAGACGGGTAAATGCTAGTATTTACTGGCCACATATCATTTCTGGGGGAACAGAGTCCTCAAGTGGGCTCAGTTCAGGCTTCCTGCAGGGCCACAAGTATCTGTGGCAGATACAGTCTATGATCCCAAAGAAAGAGCTGTGAGCTTGCTCTTATGAACAGGCAAACTCAAAGCTTTGCTAAATAAAGGTTCTCTAAAACCAGATGTTGACTGAGGAATCACTCAATGACAACACTGTCCTATCACCACAATGCCAATCATCCTCTGATTGTGAAAGCAGTGACATAATACATTCTAAGGGCAACAACTAAAACCCCTCAAATCACATATGCTGGGGAATAAATGGCCACTGAATATTTGAAAATATGTGTTTCTAAGAAGGGAGTCACAGAACAGTTGTTCTGCCACAATAAGAGGAAAGGATGAAGACTGAAGCCTGGCTAGGAGAAGGTCAGCAGTCACAGCCTGGAGACTGAATCGACACATCATGCAAGGTCAGCTCAGCAGGAATATATGGAAATGGGTTCAAAGAGGACAAAAATTTTACAAGGGTGCCAATAAGAGGCTGATGAGTATATAGCCCCTGCAGATAAGACATAAGCAAACATACCTTTTTACAGGAGCTGTAAATTCCATCCAACATAAAGGGCCTTCGTCGTCTCTCCGGGTTGAAAGGTGAACCAAAACGAATGTAGTGTTTAGGTGTGGTACAAATTAGCGGGGAGTGGGTAAGACCTGGCAACATATTCAGGGTAGTTGCCAAAACTGTTGGGTCTGTGGTAATGCGCAGAGGGCATTCAATGGGGCACTCCTGCTTCTCTGCCTTGTCATTCAGCCACTCGGTAACAAGATACTGAGGGAGAAAACACACGTCAATGCAAGTAGCAAAGATGAAGAAGAAAGGCAGCATGGCACAAAGGCATGCGGGGAAGCGATGCTCAGGTCAGCCCAAATGCTAAAACCTCCCTCCTCCTCAAGAGGAACAACCACAGCCAGGACTTCCCACATCAAAACCAATTCACATCTGTTGCAGGCACAACAACAGGTAATCCAATTTTACAGAAGTAGCTTGATTTTACGCTATATTAATCTTATTAAAATGTTCTCCCAAAACTCAATCTTGTTCAAAACTAGTTTCTAGCTGCAAACCTAAATGTATCAATGGCTAATTTATGCCCAGTATGTGGCACCTGCCCACTAACTTCTGCTTCAGCCTACACAGACTGGCTGTAAAGATCAGCTGATTTATTTTTCTGATCACTGCGTGTACAGGGCTGAGCAGCCAAATCCAATCCATGATGAGGGCTCTTAAACACTCTCAATTCAAATAATATAGTAAACATTAAGTCACATAATTCCAGCTATTTTGAAGAACTGTTTCCTTTGAGCCAACTTTTCCCCAAAGGCCCCACGACCCCCTTCCTCACCCCCTCTCCACTTTGAGCACTCCACCACATTTACCTTTTTAGTTTTGGGGTACTTTACTGCAGCTCGATTAGACTGAGATCCTGCAGCCAGGATAGCAGTTGGGTCAGATCCCATCAACTGTCTGCCTTCTCCTGGACCTTCTACATTGCTGACATCTGTTGCAGTTACCAAGCTGGCAGTGCTTCCTTCCTCTGGGACAGCCTGTGTGAGTTCAGCTTGCTGGGAACTGGCTTGTTTTTGCCTTCTCAGTCTTTGTGCTGCACTGGTCCGGTATCGAGAGAAGCGACTTTTTGGTCGAGGCCTGGAGGGTTTAGCTGGAGCTGGCTTGGTAACTGTTTTTTCAGGGACAGCATCCTACACAACATAAACTCTCATTAGTCTGAGCACCTCTAAGACTATTCTTTTCTCTGCATGCAGATCACAGATTGAGATTTATTTATTGACACTACTAGACTCATAAAATCTGCTTGGAATCTGTATTGGCTCATAAGATGGCTTTAGAGACCTCTCTAAAACACTGGCACGTCACCGGTTTGTCTGCTGAGTTCTTAAATGGGTCAACCAGAACACTAGACTTAAGGGAAAAAAGCAGCAGTATGAAACCTGCTGCTTGTCTCAAAGTAACTGCTCTTACTCATGATCTGAACTGACATGTATCATTCCAGGCAAGTCTCCGAGCCCTGTGATATAACGGAAACACAGCAATCAAAGCCGACTGAGCCAAAAAAATAAAAAAGAAAAAGCAAAAATTCTTCAATGACTGCAGTTACGCATCCAACTTAAGTTCACACCAATACACTGGGTGAAGAAGCAGGCTTGTTCAACTCAGAGAAGGCTTAGGGAAACTTATTAGTCTTCCTATATCCAGAATGAAGCCACTAAGAAGATGCAGTGGTACACACACCAAAATGAGAAGTTCAGATCAGGTACAAGGCAAAATTTTTTCACTATGAGAAAAGTTATGAATAGGAAGAGGTTTCCCAGAGGAGTCGCATAGTCTCCATCTTTGAAGGCATTAAAAGCAAGACTAGGTAAAACCTCGGCCAACTCATCTGACCTCAGAGCTGACCTTGCCTGATGCAGAATAGATTAGGAACCTCATGAAGCTCCTCCAAACCTGAACAGTCTTATGATCAGATATGCTGAGCTCGGTACAAGCTGTTAAGCAGTCCTATCTCCATCTTACCACTACTTGTGAAGACCGCCGTGTGTTCACCCCAGTATTGCTGTTACTGTTAGAAACATTTGGAGCAGCAGCACTCAGTGCTGAACTTCCATCTTCAGTTTCAGCAGTCTCTGTTTTTATCTCTTCCAGCTCAGGAGCTTCAGAAGTGGTGTTGATTTCAGCATCAGTGCTGTTACGGTCCGATGGTTGCTCTTGTCTCCTCTTTCTCTTTTCCAAGTTTTCAAACATGTGCATGATGGCTTCTACCTTCCTGTCTTCCCGGGTCTAGAACACAAGAATAAATTCAAGTCAGCCCTGCAAGTTATGCACATAAAGAGGAGGAGGCGAGGACAGATGTGGGATGCGGCACAGGAAGGAGAACAACTGCCAAATAGCAATGACAAGAGCCAGAAAGCGGACAGAGAGAAACAGTTCTTTTCAGATGTTTGCATTTTCAAGATGGCAAGTTTCCCAGAATAACAACAACACACTCACGTGTTCATAGAGTAACCACAAGAACTAGACTTCACTCTTAAATAAGACCACTTAGAGACTACTAAGTTATATTCATTAAATAGCCACAAGAAAATACAAAATTTTGAAGAACTAAAACCAGTACTAAATAGAGTGAAGAGATGACCCAGAAACAAATAGATCTACCCACTAATAACCAAACATTAGAAATAAACAGAAGCCAGAGACAATAGAAGTAAATCAGTAATTTACCGTAGGTATAACACACCACACAAATGGACTAAAATGACACAGATTCATTTCTTCGCTGGTGTCAAGAGATCACCCAGCTCAAAAAGCTCGTCTAAGCAGCTTACATAGTGGATAAGAAAAACAGAACATGAGAGAATAGAAGTGCAAAATAAAGGTATTCATTAGTAGACTGAAAGGATGGGAAATCTTATCACCTAGCTGTGTCACAAATAATTGGTAATTATGCATGTAAAAGGCCCAGTATGATAATGCTGCAGTGACTGGCAAAAAAACAGGCTGAATCAAGTGAATTTTGAAAAGTGGGGTCAAGTGCTTTCTGAGAATCGTCATGGAGGAGAAAGTACCTTGAAGCGCACAGCATCACTCAATCACAGCAGCCTGGCATTTAGAGTTTTCTGTTAAAAAATATTCAATACACACACGAAAAAATAAAAGACTGGGAAAACTATAGATACAGGCATTTACTTGGTGCCAAGTATAGAAAACTGAATCTCATTAAAGGAGATTTAACTGGTGAAACATCCAGGAACTGGGCTTACAGGCTCATGGGAAACTCGAGTCTTCACTTGGTCTTCTTGAACTATACTGCTGCCCCAGAAAGAGATCGGTTTCCCTGCATTAAAATGAAATCTCGCCTCCAAGCTTAAAGCCAGTCTGATGGAAGACTGCTCTTATTCAAATTTCAATAAAAAATGATTGCTTTATCTTGCCTAGTCTAAAAAATCCATGACAAAATCTAAGGATCTCCCTGCTGGATGCACTGGTTTAATATCTAAAGCATTACAGGAAAATTACACACAGAAGATCCTATTAGAGAAAGCGTGGTGATTAAGGTACATAGTGAAAGAAGGAAAAACAGGGAACTCCTAGCTCCAATACATTCACTGGCTGGCAGAACGATGGAAGCGCTTTCTTTCCCTTGGATTTTTGGCTGGCTGGTTTTGGTTTTTTTTTTTTTTTGGTTTTTTTTTTTTGTTTTGTTTTCTTTTGTTTTAATTAATGAATTAAGTAGAGCCAGAACAGCTCCATTCATATAAATAACACATGCTAAAACAGGGAGCAATCCCATAAGAAGCACAAGGCAAAAACCAGCTCTACTCAGTACAGAAGGCAGCTGAGAAGGAACTGTGTTATCAAAGACTCAAGAGAATGAAATAATATTTTGATCAAGAAGACTGATTAAGAAAACATTGAATTGGGACACAAAGGGATTTCCCAATATTAAATCTAGTAAATTTCATTGATTTCTGTCAATAGTGCTGCTGGGGGTGGTCTACCTCTCTTTACCAGCTTTTGCCACTTGATCCTTTTCCCACAAGGCAGTATGTTTATATTTATTCTCTATATGGGTTTACATGTTAGAAAACCTAACCCAGAAAAATGGGTAAGTTTTAACAAGAGTTGGATTCTGGTTCATCATGTGGCTCCATAAATTCTTCTACTGGTAATAAGGAAGGGCAGCAGGAACATAAAAAGGGTGCAATTACGTTTTAGAATCTGATGCTCACTGTCTTGTTAATGATATGTTTTAAACTATAAAATAGCCCTGAAAGTAACAGTTAAACCTTTCAAACAGGAAATAAACCCAGCGCGTACCTTCTAAGCTGCAGTACTCGTACCATAAATCCTGTGATGTAGAGTCTGCCTGGGGTTTTAGGAGTTTTTTTGGTTTTTTTTTGTTTTTTTTTTTTAAATCAAATAATTGAAGACTATTGACAACTGGAATTTGTGTTGAAACAAGGGAAATAACCCACTAGACCTGCTGGTCACTGCATGAAGCAACTCCTAAGGAGGATGATACCCAGACTGAGAAAGGTACTTGCCCGACGGCTGTGGGCCAAGGCTCCCTGTTCATCTACAGGCTCCTCTTTCTCCTCTTCTTGTTTCTCCGCCTTCTCTGCCACCTGAAAGAGAAGCCCAGTCCAGCCTTAGTATTTCAAACAAAATCCAGTAGTGTTCTAAAGTTAACAACATTCCCTTGGTCATCCAAGACACTAAAGGTGTTAGAAAGGAACAGAACTTCTGTTCTGAAAACCCTAATGTTGAATTGGATCAGATTCCACACCACTGAATGACAAAAATACACATAACACTGTCAAGGGCTCTACCTCATTGTCACTGACTGCTGCAGGTCCCTCTGGAACTTCCTCTGTTTGTTGACTGATGTTCTCATCTGAAGCAATGCCCTGCTGTTCCATTTCTAGTTCCTTTCGACGGGCTTTTCGCCGGCGTGTTTCTGCCCCAATCAGTGCGCCTAAAACAGGTGGAGGTAGGTGTTCTGCAGCATTTGGGCTACGCTTCTGCACAGGACAATTCCGGTTCCCCTTGTGACATGCACAGTCCACTTTATAGTTGCTGCTCCAAAACACAAACATAATTTGTGTCACTCTTCATTTCTTAACCCTTGTACAGAGACATTCAATGCATCTCCTACTAAACATCTCGCCACGTGCCAAAGCAAGGACAGCAGGCTACCTTATGGCCTCTACTGGAGAATATGCCAGCAGAACTGGACAGTAGCCGGAAAATGCAATTCAGTAGAAAACGGAGCAAAATGTAGAATGCGAGGAAAGGGCTGGAGGAAGATGTCCAGTCCAGGAGGGCAGTGGAGAGCTCCTGGGCGAGGTGAAGGACTCACCAGATGTTGTACTCATAGTCAAAGGCGATGGTAACCTCTGTGTCCTTGGCAATGGTGGCAACAGCATAGATACACAGGTGGATCATCCCATCAGCAATCACATGACGAACCTTGTTAAACAAAGCAGAGAGAAACTAAAATCTCCACAAGTTGCACTTTTCACTTCCAAGAGGGAAGCCGCCTTCTGCAAAGTAGCTCTTATCTATACCATCAATAATAGCCTAAATTCTCGACAGGGAAAAGCCTTCTTCACTGTTCCATCTCATCCTGTGCCTTTCTACTTACTACTCACTGCTACCTGCTTAACCGAACTATCATTCTGCAGTCAAAGAAAAGACATAAAAGAAACCTTTTCCTTCCCAAGAAATACCTCTGGTCTCAAACATTCTGGTCTCACCTTCCAAGTATAAACCATCAAACAAGCATGAGATGCGAAGAATTTACCCTGTTCACTGCATTCTAAGATTCAATATTCTTAAAAATGGAATACACTAAACCTGTGGAAAACACGTATTTGCAACTATAGTGATGGTGAAGAGAGAATTTACCTCTGCATTTGGAGTGCAGGAACGCCTGATGAACCTGGCATCATTACCAAAGGTGCGGGCATCAACACACATTTCAACGCCATTGAACTTGGAGTAGAACAGCACAAAGGGATATGGCCTGGAGAAGTAACAGAATGTCTCAATCCCAAAATACCCAATTCCCATGGCACTTACAACAGGTATCCCTAACTTCGCTGGAAGCAGTGCTTCCATCACTTCCATCATCACAGTTTAACAGATCTGCTTCAGAGGGTTTGGTGGTCCATAAGCAGAGCATCAAGCTGAGGTTGTATATTTGAATTCTATGGATGGTACAGCCGACAAGGGCCCTGCAAGTGTGCATTATCCCACAGAGACAACAGTCTCTCCGTGCCATGATGCTCTCATACTAATCACTTCATAGTACTCTTACTTTTTGAAGAAATGCCCATTGACCTCGAATTGCTGTCGTAACATAACCTTCCCGCGATACTCAATTATAAGGGTATCTAGTGCCAAGTCTCTCGCAGCCCTCAGGATCTTCCGGTGCTTCTGAACCCGAGTCACCCTTCCCAGCTGCAGCTGTAACAAAAAACAAAGCAAAATATGAGAACTTAAACCACAGACTTCTAACTTGTGAAAAGCATTTTACATACTTGAAAAGAAATATTAATCTAGTAGCAACACACAAACTCAAGACAGGTGACTATATTCTTTATTCTGCAACAGTTTAGTAATGACCAATAACCTTGATCATATTTATGAAAAAGTAAAGAGTATTTATTCCCTTCCTTCGACAGCAAGTCCCACAAGCCTATCAAACCAAGTATTTCAGTCTTACAGCTAGGAGGCATAACCAGACCTGTCAGTTGCTGATAACAAGGAACTGCTCTGCAATTATGGCCACCTTCAGAGCCAGAATAAATCAAATCTTCCCTAAATTGTGGGTTGTCACACATTCAGAGGAAAGAAACACAAGCTTTTCCTTCTGCAGAAGATGGTAAATTCCAGCTTACAAGACAAGATACTTAAGCCAGCAATTCCTATCATCTCCATCCAGAAACTTCTCTTACCTGCCTGCTCAACTAGTGCTATAGAATTTTTTTTTGAACATGAAGAAATGAATTTTTAACTAAGTAGTGACAGTCTGTTGAATGTTCTTTATGTAAAGTCTATAGCTCTATTACAATGGATTTTCACAACAATGTGTCTTGACAGTGTGAAACCACAACTGTTATTTAAGCACAGGCATTCAAAGACGACACATTTTACAGAATAACGGACGGGATATCACAAGCACTATGGCACAAGAAAGCCTTCTTCCATGGGAACAAAGGGCTTTTCCTGCTTAACAGGCTGAACCTCTCAACAAGTAAAAATTATGTGAAGATGACTGGCTGCCTCACCCCATGAGCTGTGCCTGCTCTTTCCTAAGTATGCCATTCACTGTGCATAAGGACCCAGGTTTCACACTTTTCTGGACTGAATTGAGGCATAAGAGTTCTTAATTCAGTAAGAATGACAGTCATCTATTTAAATTAGAAGTAAAACACAAGACTTTATGAAAAGCAAGCTTCCAGCTTTTCCTGATAAAATTCTCACTAGAAACAGCTACTGAGCAGTCCGCTCAAATGGATAAAAATCACAGTAACTTAAGAAGGGGCTCAGTCTGGACAATGACAGAACATATGACATTCTAACCTTGTGAAAATAAAGTTAATGCCTTAAGGCAGCATGCAACACTGGGAGCCAAATGAAACCCTCGGTACTGATCACATGAAAGTATTGAACCACAGACTACTTTTTCATAGCAATCCTGTATGTGCTCTGAATTAAACCTCTCTGGGATGAAGATGACTTTCATTGTTTTAATATGACATTATACTGCAGATCTTGGATCAGTCAGTGAAGTAAGACCTATCTGTTGGTTTCTCTCACTCAGGTCCACAATAAGGATATCTTTATAAAAATATCAACTTGAAACTTATGCAGATGGGAGTAATAGTCGTGCTTGTCCAGATCTCCTCTCAGAGATATATCCAGTGCATTTATCATGCCTATGGGGTCTATCTATCTCTCTCTCATACCACTGTACCTACCAGGAATTAGAAAAACCTGCATATATGCATTGGGAGACTCAGGAAAGCCACACAGGATGTCATTCGTCTTTTCTTATCTTGGGTTCTGATAGGAACTCACAGAGGAATCCCCAAGTCCATTGAACTGGCATAAAAATCCCATGTTCTTTCCAGACTAAGAGGCCACACTGCTGGCCCCAATTTCTGATCGACAAACCCACAGCACAAGAGAACTGTAGGATAAGACCGTTCACGTTGCTGAGAGCAGTAGGAGTTTTCTGTGGACAAGTTATTTTAAAATCATTGGATAGACTGTAACGAAGAATAAATAACGGCACTAGATTTGTCAGTGTTTGACAAAAGGTAATAAGGAGAAAGTATCTGAAATAAGTAGGTAAATTAGGACTGAGACACAAGCATGTCTCCAGTTGAATAATTTTGTTTCTGTACTACCGCTTGTTTTGCTGTTATAATCAGTTCCTCATCTAAACTGGCCTTACACAGGAGGGTTGGACCAGACGACCTTCAGGCTTCCTCCCAACCTAAATTATTCTACTCCTCTATTAAATTCTCTTAGTATCTTTCAGAGAGATAAGTTAATATCTGGCAGCCTTCACTCTCAGCTTTGGCCCATGACTGACTTGTACTTGCGTTCATCTGATGCTGGAGAACAGCTTGGGGAACACAGGTGGGATAAGGTGGGGTGGTGAGAGAAGGAAAGAGCAGCTCTGCAACTGTAAACCTTAAAACTGTCTGGGTTTAGGAAAATAGGAATGACCTCATCGCTCTTCCAATAAGACCTTAGCTTAGCTTGTTTTCATTCCCTGAATTTAAAAATATGAAGAGGATTAGCTGCCAAGCTTTCATGTGTGAAAAGAACAAATGATTTTATTCATGTCATAGGCTAGGGATTGCTGACTGCTAATCAGACAAAACTGTTCTGATATGTTGGCAGAGCAACATCTGCAACACGCAGTGGGTTTATTTTATAAAGGTCCTTTCGCTCTTCACTTCAGAATGTGAAATCAATCAGGGGTTTGAGCTCGAGTCAGCAATTATCAGAAGCAACAAAGGGCAAATACTGAACCTGGGTTCCATGTGGCAACAGCAGGCAGAAAAGTGATTCACAGCTTTCAGTTTGTCGGGCACCTGGCAGCAGCCAGGATTAAGATGATTTCTAAGATGGTTTTATTCATGACACCAAACAGCTTCATGTTTTCACAAGTCTCCCTTGCATCATTAGGACAGTGGAGTATTGGTTTATCTGAAACATTCCAATGATTAAAATCCTTCATCCTGCATCTATAACTTTCCCTCCTGCTCCTAGTTCAGGGAAGCTTTTATGTCACACTTTCTTCTTTTCCCCTCTCTGTTTTTTAAAGAGATATGAAGGGACTACACTTCCATCATTGTTTACCCAAACCTAACAACTAAACTGTGAGAGTATGCAGGGAATATAAAACATTTTACTTTTATTCTTTTCTTCTCTCTCCAGAGTTTTCATAGCCCAACAGAGAAGTTATGATATCCATCTTATACACACAGCTGCTATCTGCATATTGACATGACCTTCCTGATTTTTTCTCTAGTTCAAAGTACCTATTTCCTTATGGCCCAGAAAAGCTATTTTACATCCAGTAATGATATCTAGTTAAAAGACAACTGATGCAAACCAAAAAGCCGTCTGAGTTTGTCTAACAAAGATGAGACAAATGAGCGGAACAAAAATTTACAGCACAGGATGAGAGACCTCGCACTCCACACCTGCGCAGGCAATGTCCTCACAACTCCACAGCCATCTGTTGAGCAGAGAAAACAAGGACATGAGGGCTGACAAGCGGCAGTCTGGGACAGCCTCCTGGTCTTTCCTCAGCATCCAAGAGAAACTACAAAGACATTAAGTCCCTTTGTACTTCTCCAGCATGGTGAATGATAGGCACCTACCTACAGCTTGTCTACAGTAACTGCAGATCCCTATGAAGTTTTGCAACTTTCTATCTCTTTGCTTCTTTGGGAAACATGCATTTACAGTCTTCTGAACTGCAATGCTGGCCCTTTTCCCTGTGGGAAAACCTATGTCTGTAGAGGGAAGGGAGGGGGCAAGAAAGCACGACAAGAGCAAGCACATTTATCTATCTATCTATCTATCTATCTATCTATCTATCTATCTATCCATCCATCTTTTATAATCATTTATGCTGCTCTATTTCATGAAGGTTATAATTAATAAAATATATGCTGTTTCTTTTCATTTCAGGACTCCTCCCAAAACACCTGTGAAGGAGATGCAAGAGTTTACATTTAGACTCAGAAAATATTAAGATTTCTAGAGAAGCAGAACTTTTTCTTCCCTGAGTTTCCTCAGTTGCTCTCTTTAGGAAGACTACTCACATAGCCAAGTAGAAGTGTTTCTCTCCAGCCCCACAGAAATCTTAATATTGCAGAACTAGAGGCAAGAGTGGAAGGAAGCTGGCTCCAAAGTCCTCTTTCTGCACTCTCCCTTACTAGCAATATCTGCACTCTGCCTGACGTGCTTAACCTACATGAAAGCAGAGGGAAAGGTGGGAGGGAGCACGTGAACTTCACAGAGTGGTGAGTCAGCTGATATAAACAAGAATGATTCAAGCACAAACATATACCTGATATTCAGGTTTCTGACTGCTTTCCTTCTACAGAAGAAATGCCCTATGTCTGTTTGGGAATCCGTCCTTTTCAGTTGCACCTATCTCCATTCCCCCAGACAAAGAAGCTCTTATCTCCATTCCCCTGGACAAGGAAGCCCTACAAAGCTTGAGCTAAGTGGGAATGCTGCTCTCTGTTCCAAAAAGCACAGACCAGGTGAAAAATCAGCTGAAAAGAGTAGTGGGGCGGACATACACCACACAAGCACATCCTTTTCCTGTTTCTCCTTGCCTACATGCACTCCATAAAGTTGGCAAAACACCAATCATTGCATATCTAGAAAGAGAAAAGTCAGGGAGAGATTGTTCCCTAAAAGCAATTGTAGTTGTGCACTATTTGAAAGTTCTCGGAGTATAAATAATCATCCAAAATAATGAAATAAAGTTGAAAGGTTCTAAAAAAGCCTTCTACACAATATGAGCCAGGAAAAAAAAAGGAAAGGAAAAAAAATGACAGAAAAACTCAGATAGAAAGTAGGAAATTTCCTGTTTCAGCAAGTGATAAATCTGGTCCTGCCTCAAGCTGTTCAATGACCAAAAATATTTACAGTAAAATACCTGTGAGCCATATCACAGAAGTGTAAAAAATATCCCCAGCTTAGTAACACTGATTTCATTGAATGCAAGTATTTCCAAATTTGTCTTGGTACTGGCATCTCTTCTGTTCCCTTTTATATCAAATTTATGCCTGTTGGTCTGAAATTGTATGACTGGCTCATCCACGCCACACCTTATGTCTAGAAACCAGAGGATCTGATCTACCCGACTTATGCGCAATGGTTCTTACCTGCATCTGGGACCCAATAACAGTATTATTGCAGGCCAACTCCGTCTTGTTGATTGTGTCTAGCATAGCAGTTTTGCCCACGTATTCTTTATTAGAGTTTAGGTGACGCTCCAACAAGTTCTGTACATCAGCGCTGTACTGGTTAGTAAAGGCTTCCTCGTACTGATCAGTCCAGAGTCTTATTCGATTCTCCCACCCTTCGGCTGTGTTTTCATCCAACGCGTGTGCTTCGGAAGGGGAATTCTGCACCAAACAGCAAAGGGTGAATGGCTAGCACACAACAGGAAAAAACTATCCACAGTGCTCTGAACATACAAATATGCTACAAAAAAAAAAAAAAAAAAAGGAAAATCTACTCCAAGCTAAGAAAGCATCAGTTATGAGGACATCTTTTTCAGAATCTGCATCCTCCAGCACACTGCGCAACAGGACCACTTTGGAAGCTACGGAGAACTCTGCGCAGGACTAAGTAATATCTCTGGACAGTTGATAGCTGGCACTGCTACACAGAAAAAAATTAAGGTAGTACATTGCCAGAAAAGGTTTCTTTAAGTCACTTTGGGAAACTAATTACGCAGATTAAAAAACAAATCAAAAGAACAGGCAAAGGCAAGTAAATCTCATGTAGGCTTGTCCTACAGTCAACCCACTCATGTCCAGTATAATGCTAGAAGATGCTAACTGCATCTCAATCTTTGCAGTGACTGATCCCAAAATACTTCTGAACCCTTTTCCTAGATAGTCACCATGGTTTCAAGAAATCGAATATAAAGCATAAGCTAATACCTAGAGGGTTAAAACTTCAAGTACTAAGCAGTATAAAGAAGAGAGGGACTAAATAAGGTAACTTATCTTATAAGGGAGGGAAAAAAGAAGTTGGTAGGAAGAAAGCCTTAAGCTTCATTATTTACTTAACTATGACTAGTTAACATAATTCAACCACTGATATTCTAGAGTTCAGTAACCTAATTGCCTTCATAAAGGGCTGATACATATGCAACACTGAAGTATTAATGGCAAGGACCACTGAAGAACAATCATTATTTTCATCATATATATTAAAAGCATTAAGAGTTTTCATGAATTTTTACCCTCTCAATGCACTTGCGCACTATGGAGATCGGTGCATACAGATACACTACAGGAATGTCCTATTTCCTCTGAGCCACCTGCCAGAAGCCACTGTCAACTACAATACTGGGGTCAGACAGAATCGAGTGAACTTTAAGTCAGCCCCTGTGTTTCTAGAAACACATTTAGCTTGAAGGGCAAGTTTACTTTTTTTGTCAAATAAACTATCAGATAACCACATCTACCAGTATTGCAGAAAAGCAGAAATAAATATATCATTTCACCCATCCCTAGTAAGAGGATATGGCAAGAAACAAGGCAGCCCTGCTAGGGACTCCGAATGTTAAACTTGTGTACTAATTTGATGCCCAAGTTTAAAATAGCTTTGATGCAATCAAATGCTAACTGACTTCACAGAAGAGTGGCCACAACCAGTTCTACATCCCTCACATCAAACACCCCACTCCCAGGTGTCACGTATCAGTCATATCTCTTGATACTGGCTGACATTAGCTTGCAGAAAGTGATGAGCTATCTGAAGCAAACGCAAGGTTCAAGGTGCAATTCCTGTGATATCCTTTTGAATAGGCAGGACTGCAGCGCAAGGTAAGGCTTGGGATTATTCTGAGAAGGTCCCACAACTAGAAATTCCCTTGGTAAACGAAAAGAAGCACAAAGTTATATGGAAAAAAAACCCACCACCATCATGGAGCTTTTTCAGTTCCACTCACCTTCATCCTCAGAGACTTTCGAGAGCCCTCTCGAAACGCCTGTCCCCCAAACAAGGAGAGAAAAAACACAAAACAAGAAGTATTACATAAACTTGCCTCAGAAATAGTATCCCAGAACCACACCAGATCTTACTCCAACAGGCCAACCCTTCACAAAAGACGGCAAGAATTACAGGAAGACCAACACAAGAAGCAATGAACTCAAACAAAAACACTTCACAATGCAAATTCAGTGGAAACAGCTGAAAAGCTTGAAGGCCACGATTTCTCAACTACAAAGGCTTGCCTCAATACTTTGTAAAAATCTCAAGATGAAAACCAAAATTGTCCCAACCAACCCCACTTGTTTTGAGAAAAGAAAGGGCCAGCAACAGAATCAAGCTGGTTCACCAAAAAAAAAAAAAAAAACTGAAGAGTTGACATGGCTCTTGCTCTTAGTCTTTGATTTAATCAGCACCTACCAGAAGAACTTCAAGGGAAACCTAACCTGCGGAAAATCATGGTATAGCTAGCAGGTGATGGAAAGAACCAGCTGCTCACACACTTTCATTCCAATGTAAGCAATCCAAAATTATTTCAGTCCCAAAACTGTCACAAACAAGTCAAGTCATCCCTCAACGAATGTTCATCACTACCTGTATAGTTTTCCACACAGGCACTGTCTCTGTCCCCAAAGAAAAGTGCCAAGAAGCTCTGCAGCCTAGATTCCTTAACACAGCCTGCTAAGAAATGTCATGCTCTCTTCATTTTTCATTCCATTCACAGACCATCCCACACAAACATACTCCAAGAGCTATTTCCTCAAATCTTAATCATAGAATCACAGAACAGTTTGGGTTGGAAAGCACTTTAAAGATCACCCAGTTCCAATCCCCCTGCCATGGGCAGGGACACCTTCTGCTGCATCAGGTTGCTCAAAGCCTCATTCAGTCTAGTTTGGTAGTGGACAGGTATGGTTTGACTCAATCTCAAAGGTCTTTTCCAACCAAACAAATCCACGATTCTACCTCCAGGAATGGGGCATCCATGACTTCTCTGGGCAACCTGTTCCAAAGGATGGACCAGCAGGGAAAATATGTTAAGTCCAAGCTCTGAGCACGAACGCATAACATTGGGAAATAAGGGTGGAGCTTCAGCAAGGTAATTTTTAAACCAACAGCCACGTAGTCTAGCAGGTCACAAACAAAAGGCACCACATTATTACACCAGGAAAAGCAATTCCTTACAGGACAAAAGTTTTCTGTCTAGTGCCACCTTGTCAACCTGCTCTCAACAATACACCACACAGCAATTAGCAGGCACTGCAACGACCTTATCTCACTCCACATACCTTGATCTTTTTGGCCTTTGGAGCAGTGCGAACTTTTTCTGTGCTCCTCTTCCTCTTCTTAGGTTTGCTTCTACGGACGCGGTTGACAGTCAGCGTGATGCTTGTAGGGGTGTGCTGCGTAGCTGTGTACAGCACTGTAGAGGGAGATAGCTCTTCATCCCAGCTCTCAGTTGCACTGCTGTCCCCACCTATACAGAGGCGCTTTGTTAGCAAGGCTTTTAATGAGCTCAAAGACAACAGCTTACCCTTATGTCCATTTTCATTAAGACAACTTCATGACCATGCATAGCTTTTCTCTCAGACAACTATACAACCTCAGTTTTCCCACTCAAACTAGGAACAGGTCTCCCAAACTTTTGATATCTCACAGAATGGCATTGATAAACATTTCCTTTTTCTGTTCACAAGATGATGTGATTTTCCCCAAAGCTAACTGAGGTGAGGCAAAAGCAGAGGAAAAAATCCCAATGGCTGGGAGGCAAAGAACATTAGCAGTCACAGTTACATGATTACAGCAGCTAAAGGACAAACGTCGTGCAGAAAGCAAGCAGAAGTCACTATTATCAGAATTACAGCCTCAAGCTCACCTGACACGTTGTCCTGCTTCCGGTGGCGGAGTCTGATCACCTTCCCCCTGCTCATTCCTCTGCCAAAGGAGAATGCACAATTGAAGCTGGTTTGTAGGAGTAAAGTCACTTGAAATTCAACAGGATGTCACAAGATGCGTGCCCTCAGTGGGGCCCAGGATGATAAGAACATCGATTTAACATCCTCATCTCCACTCCTGGTGCCACCAACACTTGTCAGGCTGACAACGCAAAGGAGGAGGGTCAATACTGGGTAAAGCACTGGGAAGAATGCTCCAGTTAGCAAAAGGAAGTCGTCCCACAGCCCAAATGTGACACTGTTTGATATGAGAAGTCAATACAAGGAGCAGTCTAGATCTGCACTGCACCAAAGCTTACCTGCACTTTTCACACTTCAGGAGGAAACCATCCTGGGAGACACTGCAGTGGCACCAAGTGGGAATTGATTCTCCTTCTGAGGAGCTCTCACTGTCCCCGGAGTTCTCCTCATCAGGTGAATGCAGGCCGTTCAGTTCTGCACGAGGTATAATGGTCTGGACAGGAGGAGAGGCTGGTGGCGTTGGAGGAGGAGGGGCTCCATAATTATGATCCTGAAAATGAGTATTTGCAGTACTACTTTTAACGTGAAGATATGATGCCTAGAAACCGAAGTCTCAAATCCACAGTTATTATTTAACAACTGGTGCAAAACAGCAGTTTGAATTCCTCAATCTACAAGAAGTAAAGCAACAGCTCTGAAAGATGTGAATGGTTTTCTTCTGCAGCAAGGAATCAAATTGAAAAACCCATGAAAACCAGTAGCCTATGTCAACATTAACTGTTGTACTGCTAATTATCTGAGATGACATCAGTGGTCAAACACTGGAACTGGTTGCTCAGAGTTTTTGCCTGTTGAGATATTTAAAACCCAACTGGATGCAGTCCTGGGCAACCTGCTCAAGCAAAGCCAGCTTGAGCAGGGGGACTGGATTATGTGATCAAGAGGTCCAACCTCAAGGATTCTGTGATGTCCTGTTCAACCCATAGTTTCAAGCCATGCTCCCTCTCTTCCTAACTGTTCCTTGTATCTTATAACTATAAGTTACCAATATGGAAATCTGCACAGTTGAAACAAGTATAAATAGTGCACAATAAAACCAAACGGGACATAAAATTACCAGCAGGGAAGTATTATATATTCATATATATTCACACTTCATTCAAATACTTCTTTCAGTTAAAAATCTATCACCTAGAAGACTAATAAAGCTTGCTATAGAGTCTGCAAGACTTCACAAATGATAAACACACAAATGCAAAATGTATGGCAGAACTCAGCTGTAACTCAGTGTTCCCTAATAAATAAGCCAAACCTCCTAAGGTTTAACAGGAAGAAAAGCTATGGAACGAGAAGAAAAAGAGTAAAGTAGACAGTAAAGAGCTGATTCACTGCAGAGAGAGTACTCACTGCGTAAGGCAGCCCGCGATAGCTGTGTTTCTGGGTGGCCCCATAGCCGTGGTTGGAGTACACATTCTTCTCACTGACAGCTGGACTAGCTTCCACAGACTCTGGGCTGCAGAAAGGGCCAGAAGTAAAACCCATCAATATAACATCATTTATTTTAGTGCCAGTATTTCACTGCTCTTTTCTATTCAACACATGAGCTCAAAATGAAGAAACTTCATGAAATTGAGGTGTTATTATGTGCTTCACCAGGCATCATGTGTATAGAAATTGCACAGGATGAACCTGCTTTCGACAGAGAGAAGCAACTGGGTAAGGGCCACCCTGGATAACTCATTAAACTGGCTCTCAATCCAGGAAGTTAAAAAGATAATTAGCATATAAGAAGCTCAGTTTCCTTACAGTTGAGGAAGCTGGATCTAGTTCAGCACTCACAACTGAACTCAGCCAGCCTAATCTCAAAGCCACTGAACTGTACTGCCATATTATCTCTGCAACAGCTTATTTCAAATAGCAGCTAAGCAGCTGTCCTGCCCCTGCGCTTGTTTCTCTATTCCTCAGACACTAATTGTTAGCCGAGTCCAGCGTCCTGTTATAAAGTCTGCGGGAAGTCTGCAGCTATCCTGACAGCAACAACCAGGAGTTGGAGAAATCCTGTTACAAAGAGGCAGCAAAATCCATGACCTGAACAGACAGTGGCCACAGACAAATCAGACTCGCCCTGTGCTTTCTATGCAGCAACATGGAGCGCAACGTGCTGAACGGGAAATTCGCTGCTGAGGTACAATGCGCTCTTCCACCACATGGTGGTGAAAAAAAGCAGCTAAAAATGAAAGGTATATCCCTTAGCAGAAAGCTGCAGAAATCTACTCAGAGAAGGGACAGCTGCAATTCAATGCAGGGAATGTTAGATAATGAGCCTACAGACAGGATCCCAGCAAAGAAACACACTGTCTGTTACAAGCAGGAGATACAAGTCAGCTAACCTCTGCACAGACTGGAAGCAGGGCCCACCCTGGAACACATACTGGAACATAGTACCAAATCTGAAATCTTCAAAACGTAGCAGAAGGCTGAACAAGGAGGGAAGAAAAACGAAAACTTTACCTTGGACCTCTGCTGCTCTGATGAGATCTTGCAGGATTCTCAGTGGGTCCTACATTGTCAGCATGAATCGGGCAGTACTCAAATGGCCAGTGGTCACGCGTGGGGCAGTGGTTAAGCACCACCCAAGAACATTAACCCCTGCGCCCTTCGGACTTCCTATTAGGTCTTGAAATCTCTGCTGCACTGAAGTTTGCCCCACCCTGGCACTAAAGCTGATATACTCTCCAATGCACCAACCTTCTGAGCTTCTGGCTTATTCTGGAGTAAGGTGGATCTGTCTTTGCAATGAAAAGGAGCAATAATTCACTGTACGAAGAACTGCAGGAAGTAGAAGACCTTAAACTATGCAAACCCCACTTGGGTAGCTCAGGATTTAGGACCATGACATGATAAATTCAGTTCGTTTTCAATGTAACTACAACCAGCTAAATTGTCAAAAGCAGGAGATAGAGGTGGCAAGACCTGTCAGAGGACATAATTCTTAATAAAAGACATTGTGCAGAGCGCGCCACATAATCCAGCCTTGCTGGATCTTTGCAACAGTCCTTTAGGACTTCCAGATTGGTACAGGGTTAAATCCATTCAGGTTTAATCGTATTTTCAGAAACAACTGTAGAAGGAAAAGAGCCTAAACAGCCTAAGCAGTGGATCCATTCCCCGTCCAAGCCACCCACATTCCTAACAACAGTCAGCCTGGAATACCAGCAATGCTGCTGCAAGCATTAGCAATAAAACTCCAGGATTGTTGGTGCAACGGTGTCCAAGGGCAACAACGCTGGGGCCCACGCTTCCTCAGCAGCAGCCTGCCAAGGAGCTTCAACAACTTCCAATATGCAGTCAGACTAACACAGCAGAACTACTCTGCAACCTCCGTTTCACCCTAAGATAAACATAAATACTCCTCTGCATGTTCACCTACCCTCTGCATCAGAGGCCAGGTGAAGATGTTAAAAGTTTCACCCGAAAAGAGGGCCAGCTATTTTTTCTTTTACCTTCTCACGTCCTTCATGATGCACATCTTTGAAATCAATCCCTTGTAAGAGAAAAGAAGCTCAGGTCCCCCAGATTTCATGCATCAAACCAGTAGAGTTTCAAAGAAGTGGAAGATAGCCTCAACTTTGAAAAGACTCATGAAGGGCACTTCAGCAGTAACAGTGCATCAATGCAAAGCCTGGAGAATGAAGTCCTAGCATTCCCAGTTTTTAAAAAATGGAGAAACGAGTTCAGAAATCTTCAAAAGCCACTTCTCAAAGCATTCCTGTCCAGCCTCAAGTTGGACCCACAAGTTTCTTACAACCAGGGAAAAAGTAAATGCTCTGCAGAAGGTTTACAGGGTGTCTTTTTGATGTTTAATTGTTAGAAAGGACATGTGTAGATATATCTGGCTCTCCTTTCTACCCTGCCTAGCTCCAAAAGCAAAGTGCTGAGTACATGAGTAAACTATTTAGCACTCTTTCTTCTGTCATAAACAGTTTAAAATTCCTGCATGTTGAGTCTTTAAAGTGCTGGTGTGGGAGAAGCACAATGACAAGCTATACTGAATGTTAAATCTTGAAAAGTGAAGGATCATATACCCACTGCAGATGAGTGACTTACTAGATTCTGGATCCTCATTTAAAGGAACACATAAAACTATGGACTTAAGGATGGAATGAAGCATCACGAAGAAGAATGCCCAGAATGGGGACAGTGCCAAGACAGACAATAAAGAGCATTAGCAGTCTTGCAGATAGTGCAACTGTGTAGTCAAACTCTGTGCATAGTCAAATCAGGGCAAGATGAAAGAGAAAAACAATGATTCATACCATAGCCCACTGCTCTCACAGCTCAAAACTGAGAGTCTGGAGCTGTATCTGTTCTACACTGATCAATCTGACATGCAGGTATTTGCACAGCAGGTACCTTTAAATAATACATGGGGGAAATCTATCTCCAAAATGCCCTTTGTACATTTTTGTAAAGAGATGCAACAGTCCATATTTTAAAGAAGGGTGGAGGAAAGCAGGAGGCAGAAGCACACAGAAATAACTTGAGCCTTCCCTCTTGCTCACGACAAAAACATAGTATTCATCCGAGCTGCCATCATTCTAACAAGGGTTTTAACAAAAGATCACAATGCAATAATTCCTGGATTTGAAATGTTCCTGATTCCTGCGGAAGCAGAGCCTTTTAAAAGAAACAGTAAGTCCCCTCCTACAGGCCTCAGAGATAGGGCTGTGGCAAAAGGTCCTGTGGTGGGGATCCTGAAGAATTGCCCACTTAGGTGTGCTTCTGAGAATCCACTCAAAGGCAGAAACAAAATAAAGGTGTCTGCACAGGCTAGTGCTGTCACATTTCTGTCCAGGTTCCAAAGGGGTCCAGAAACCAGTCACGTAAGATTGGTGCTGAGTTTGAGCTAGCAGGCTTAACTGAGAGGGAGGCTCAGCACACTGACCTCTCATAAAACACTGCTTTTGGAAAAGGAGCTGGCTTGCACCTTGCCAACATCAAGCGTGGGTACAACAAATGCACAACTGCCTGCATTTGAGTATAGGTTTACTAGCCAAGCTAATCTAAACCCCATGGTTGAATGCCTCAGACTGTTGGAATTCTCCTTTTCCCCATCTCCTGCGTCAAACTTACCGACTTCCATTAACACTGCATTTGTTAAACACTGAAGAGTCTGTCTCTGCATTCATCTCTCACACAGCCAGTCGCCCAGCATCCCCTTTCTCCCACACGGAGAAAGCGCTGGCACCAATCCTGCAGCCCCATTCCAAGGCAGCCCACTGACACCCTCCCCTCCTCCTCTATGGGGTAACACTCACTCCGATCCTGCAGCCATGTCGGAGTAGGACGTATCTGGTGTGGTGACTCCCAGAGGGATTGCAATGCTCATGACGCTCGTCAGGGATCACGGAGTCCAGAGGGCAGCGACTGGCCGCTCCGAGGGCGGAGAGGAGCCGCAGAGCCTCGGCCAACACGTCACGGACATGGGGAAACCTACCGAGGGAGAAACAAAGCATTGCATCTCTGTTACAGGATGACATCTCCCTGTACACCGCTAAAGAAGGCTTCACAGCAAAAGAAAAGCAGGAATGCATTTCCATCAGTGGCATGCTGCATCATTTTTAGATCATTTTCATACATGGGTCCAGGGAAGAGATAGATGGTAGCAGTTGGGGGAAGGATGTTGGTGTCTGTTTGGTGGTTTTGGTTTTTTTGGATTTTTTACAGTCTCGGATTGACATGCAACGAGCTGCTCTCCCATAAAGCCGATAATGACAGTTCTCCCCTCCCCCAACTAAACTTAGGACTAATTATCAGATAAGCAATCTATTAGCTCCTTCTGCATATAAGCAGCAGCTGTCACCTATCACCCACAGCCCTTCATCAGCCTTTCCTAACTCCTTCCCCAAACAAGTTGCAGGGAAAGCCCCATCTGGGAGGACAATAAGACAGAGCCAAGGTGGACTGAGCAGAGACTTCTCATTGCATTTGCATTCACTGGGTGAACACAACCCGCAGAGCGGTTATCTCTGCTGCCGATGGCCTTCCCTTGGCAAGCAAGGCCCGTCCTGGATTCTGCACTAATTACTCAGTCCAGCAAGCCCAGACACAGCGGGCCCCGACTTTCCGAAATCCCAGCTGACACCTCCCCACGGCAGAGCCACGTCAGATGTCTAGGCGCTCATGTACAGGCCGCTCCGATGAGAAAGACGGTGTGGCCATTGGTTCGCGTGGGGAGCCGAGGTGAGTCAGAGTGGTATCATGGGGCACAGCCGCCGGCTGTGCTGGGGCCAGCCGGGAAGCCCAAGCCCAGGCTCCACCTTCCCTGCTGAACGCAGCGTTTTGCTATGGCAGCCAGAGAAATCACCGAGAAACACAAACTTCCAAGGGTTGTATGGCAGATGGAGGTGAAACAGGATCAGCTCCGTTATGTAAATAACCTCAATAACACAGAGGTTCATAAAGGAGCTATTATTCTATTCAGCTCTAAAGACCCCCTCCACAATACAGAGAAAAGCTGCATTTCAGCACATGGCAAAGGTAACTTCAAAATCAAAGGGAAACAGGCGACAATTTAGTCATCCTCTTTGCACATCGAACATTAAGGGCAGCCTTGAATAACTTTCCACAGTCTTTCCCCCAGCTCTGGCAGCACGGATGAGCCAGCCTGTCCTTGCAGCCGGCTGTCACGTGCTCCCCAGCATCTCGGAGGCTCTGCCAGAAAATCCTCCTGGGCTACAAAGCGGCTGTGAGACAAGTTTTCCTATGGGTAGTGAATTTCTCACAGGGAACTGCATTTGGACACGACAGTCCAGCCATTGTTTAACACACAAAAACCTGAGAAACATGAAACCACACACTCTCTACGAGGGCAAATGAAGGAGGAGAGAGTCAAAAAAAGTAGAAATGCCACATACTATATTGACTTTTCTGTCTAAAAAGGCAGGACGCTTCTCTTAGCACAAGGAAATACTTACCTTCTTCAATATACATCCTTAAGAGAAATCTTTCTGATAGTATGACAGGCATACAGTGAACTACAGAAGCAGCACGTAAAGATTGGTAAGTGGTCAGTGGCAATTCCCTGTTACGACCTAAAACAACGGTCTCACAGGGACGTGGGAGAAGAAAAGAAAACAGGCAGGACTCTGCTCGCAAGCAGCTCAAACCCAAGACAGCCTAGGTGTCCTTGAATGTTTTTTTTTTTGAAAAAATAAAAAGGACCTTTAGGAAGCATGTCCTTTCTCATGTTTGTAACTGACAGCAGATGAGACAAATCACTGCTCAAGTACAGCTAAAAGCTACGGACATCAACCCCTGCTTCAACCCAGAGCCACACAGAACTCTAGGAAAAGGTTAAAAGAAATGGGACTGATTTCTCACTGTCTGAAGCAAATTCTCCCTTTTAAGGGACATAGAAACCTTTCCCCCTCCTCCTCCCACTAATATTTTTAAATACCTGCTTAGATTCCCCTCCACCCTACTGATCTCTTGCCTTTGCCACGACCACATCCAGCTGGCAGCAGCCTGAGATTTCATCAGGACAAATTCCAGCCTCCTGCCTGCTTGTGACTCAGCAGAAACCAAGGATTTCAGGTGTGGCTTCTGGACTCAAGAGCCACAGGGTATCTGGTCAGTGCTGGGGTAACTGGGACAAGTTCTCAGTCACTTCTCATAGGAAAACTTCTTTCCATCAATGCTGTACAAGCACCAGACTGTTTCAGACCCACAGTAACTGCCACTTTTGGGAGAGAGATTACGGGAGAAACATGAAATATCAAACCGAACATTTAGTCAAGGTGAATTCTGGTCCAGTCGCTTCCGTGTTGACCCAGCAGTACTTGCCTAGCCACCACCTGTGCTCGGATTTTGCTGTTTGTTGCTGCTGTTTCAAGCCTACTTTCAACTCTGACTATGTAGCATTCAAAATGAACTGCTGAGACCAATCTTAAATGCTGTCCGAGATCATAGCACCTTTGCACTAAGACCACAGTCTGGTCTTCATGAAACTTGGCCTGATAACACCTAAAACTTCAGCCTGCACAGAAATACTGGAGGTGAGATCAAAGCATTCAACCATTGAACCGGATCATTTCCTGTCTGTTCAATCCCCAAGCTCCCTCCTACCTCTATCCCCAAAATATATGGCTGTATCAGAGAAAAAAAAAAAATCACACAAAGTTCTCTCCAGTGCCACTGGAAGTTTTCCTAAAATTCAAAGTCTTAATGAAAATTTGATGAGTTTCAGACCACAGCATAAACCTATCTTCCTTGTGATACAATTCTTGGAACCATACAGAAACAGGAATTTTGATGGCCTAACAGGTAAATAATATTTTAATGGTATTAAATATGTAGGACCTAAAGATTTTTTTTTCTCACATTTGGCATCTACACTCCTTTCTCCTTAACCAGTCATACCAGCATAAAGACACCTGGTCTTCCCCAACACGATCAAAACAGCCCAGACAAGCATTCACTTGTACAGCCACCCCAGCACTGGTATCCCTCATTCTCACTCGGCACAGGTCACACACCAAGGTACTCACCCACCTTCAGACCAAAACCGTAAGTGGTTGCCATAGCTAAAATGTAAATATACGCTACTTAATTATTTCAGGTAACATCCTGTATTGCCGGAAAGGACTGTAATCAATCTAAGCTGGCCAAGAGAAGGTGAGGCAACACCTGCTATAACACTGAATTTAATTTTCAAAACCCTGTTTAAGATGCAGCAGCCACAGCGCTGCACTGGCTCACTTCCACAACCACTGTGTCCATGCTACAAATAGAGCAGATGCAGAAAATTTACTGCTGGAAACTCTTTTCATTACTCGTGGTGTGAGAAGTCACTATTAACAGGCACATCGTCAGTCAAACAGCTCGGTACAGCTTGGTTGTTGCCTTTTTCACTAGTGTCCTGTCTCAGAGACCTCAGGCACCTGTGCTGTGCAACACCTGGTGATAGACCCTGCAAAATATTTGAGAGCGCTGTGAAAAATACAACCCTAGACAAAAAAAACGTGGCCACAGCCTCACAGACTGCACGTATTACCTAAATGCAGATGCCCACACTCCATCACCAGCTGGTGCTGCTCAGGTGATGCAACACAATCTCAGGGGGTACAGAGAGAGAGAGAGAGAGACAGCACTCCCCTCACGTCCTCTCAGAGTCACAGGCTCAAGGGGAAAGCAGTTACCCAGCAGGGGGACGACAGAGAAATCCAACCCCTTTCTCTGCAGTGTCAGTGCAGGTCTGTGAGTCTGTGTCTACAGAGGACGTGAAACATTTTAGCATTGTGCATCCAGCATCTCGCATATTGCTGAGAAGGGTAAGAAGGTGAACACTGGTACAAAACACATCACAGACAAACCTAGAAAAGCCTTTTCTGATTATATACAAAACTTTGACACGTGTGCCAGGGCAGGAAGGATGGGGAATCCCCATCTGCCTGCACTGATGATGGCCACTTCTCACACATCTCTCATTTGCACATAGCAAAGAACAAACAAGTGCTCCCTGCGCCACTCCCCACACCTCCAAACAACTCTGGTTATTGAATTCCCAAAACTGGGTGCAGTCCCAAGACTTTCAACAGCCCAGGATTGCTAGTATCCAAATGATAAGCACTACCCTCCTCTTTGTGCTCAGCAACAGACCTACAGGTCACCTATATGGGATGAGCTCCGTATATCATGAGCTGCACATCTTTACAATCCCAAGCCATTACCAGTTACAAAAATCAAAACACATTTTTCTCCTGCATCTCATGCTGCCATAGGCCAGAGCTGGTGGCAAACTGGCAATAGCAGCTCTGCCATGCAGCCTTCCTTGGCATCCTCTTCATCAACCTCATGTAGGACAGAGCCAGCAAATTCTGATCAGTTCATACTCACGCTGCCATCCCCATCAGTAGCAAAACTCTCTGCAAGTGGCGCTGTATAACAACCGTTAGAAGGCTTACGGATCCTTTTCCCCTGGAAATTTCAGAGTAGCCCAAATTTATGAGGCATCTAATGTAAACAGAAAGTGCTTCAATTACTGAAAATGTCCTGTCTCAGCTGATGCCACCCAAACACAAGCACAGTCTACCTGAGTGCTATCAAGCACTGCTGTTCTTTCCAGCGCACCCATAAACCTCATGTCAAGAGCAGATCCTCACAGAAGAGCAAGCACCTTTAGAGCCAACAGAATCAGATCAAGGGCTTTTGCATTTAAAAAGGCCAGCTCAAAACTGCATCCAATTCCCCAGAATTTCAGACATGGTATTCCTTCAGGACACCTACACAGAGGCAGGGACAAAGCAGGCAAATCCTTAAGTCATTTAGCTCTGACTTATTCTGAAACATACCTAAACACACCTAAAGATTCCTAAAAGTCCATGAACTGTGCCTCAATTTATCAATACAAATGCTTAGCTCTGCTCTGAAAACAACCTGGGTTCACCAAGCAGCAAAGAAACAACTGTGTCAGTTTTAAAAAATGAAATATTGACACGAGTCTTTACTTTTATCATTAGTGCCATAGATCATCTGCCAGCTGACTGACAGCAATCCATCCATCCATCCGTCCATCCCATGGGGACTGGGAGGACTCAGCCCTAGTCTACAACAGAAAGGAACAAAAGAAAAGCAACGGAAGCTTTCATTAGTAGCTATGTACGCATCACGTGATAACCAAACTATTTACAGATACAGTGCAATGGTTAAAGATTTATCCAATTCAAAACTTTTAAGACTCTCTCCTATTTTATACATAAGTCACTATATGAAAAAGGAAATGCTTCCATGTATACATTCCGTTCAGAGTTCGTCTTGCTCACTGGGATCTGAAGAACCATGAAAAAGCTCCGACAAGCTCTCAGAACAAGAATAACGACATTTAAAAATTGTTAGGTGTGTTAAAAAGCAACAACTCAGCAAGACCAGATCCTGCTCACCACAGTGCACAAGACCTCGAGTCAAGGAGCACAGGAAGGCAAGATGGTTGCTTCTAGGCCAAGGGTGATTTCAAAGGGCTTTCAGTATCCATAGGCCTATGCATCAGCCAAGTTGTCCCACATGAGACGGGAAATCATACTAACAATTCCCATAATTCTTGAAGTATTTCATGGACGCACTAGAAACTACCTCAATACATGTCTATAAATACAACTATTTAGCTCAAGTCAGAGTGATAAAATTATTTTGACAAAATCGGGTAAACAGCTGGAAACTAAAAAATTTTGGTTACATTTACTTAAACTAGGTTTAAGCTATTTTAAGCCAAATTTCACCATGTCCATCCATGGGATTCCACAATTTTAGCTCATTAAGAAAACATTAATTTTAGTTAAACTCCTCTCCAAACTACACCCTAAGGGACTACAAATGATGACAGTGAGCAACTGAAAAAATTAAACCATCAGGCAGCGAACTTACGAAACGTATAGTCAAGTATTCTCAGCAACTGACCCAAGACTGCAGAGAACACTCGGGAAAGCAAAAATAACAACCTCAAAATTTTGCTGCTGCTTTATTGGTCAAGAAGTTATGCAAAACCTCCTCATTTAGTTGACAGAAAAAAAAAAACCCTGTGTTTTTCTTTTGGAATCACTAGGGATTTCAGGTATTACGACAAGAAATAGAAAAAATGATGAATAAGAGATAAAGAAAGGGCAGATACAACTTTGCTTGCAGAAATATCTTCTACAGGACAATTTAACCACATTCTTTACAGTCCAATACACTCTGGAGGTGGAGATATCAGTCAAGGCCTTGTTTGGACTTCCTTAAAACATCTGATTTACATCATGGAACCTTACTGGAAATTTTATTGATTTGAAATTGGTTGAAGATTCATATATACGGATAATTCCATAAACAAATAGAGGCCAAATTAGAAAGGGGAAGCAAATTATGGAGTAGCAGTGGTCTGCGGCAGACCAGATTATTCTGAGGTATGTTTATGGAGAGGTGGCAAGAAGACAGCAAGAAATTTCGCCTGCACCCCACGCTGATGACGAGGGATGTAGCTGTGTTTGCGTGGTCTGTACACACAGCCTGCTGGGCAGGATGGTGATAGAGAAAATGTTTTAAAGGAGTAACAACCTCAACATAAAGCAAAAAGGACTACCCCAAAAGAGAAGTTCATATGAAGTCCTCACAACTTTAAGGGCCACAAACAGAGGAAATCTGCATGAAAATTTCACAAGGCACTATTATGAAAATCCAGCAACCTGTATGAAATTGCTAACACATTAAAAGTGTTAATCATCAAAATAAAACTTAAAAAATAATGGTAATAGTGGATAAATTAAGAAAAATCCCCTAGACTTAAAAGAATACTTCTTGGCCTGTTTCTACACTAAGAACAATGTTTTACAATGTCTCTACCTCACAGCATAACAAGTTGGTGAAGATGACAAATTCTTCAGATACTGAGGCACTTAAAATTTTATTTCAAAAACAAAAGGAAGGTGACCCCCTGAAAACACTCACTGTTTTCTATTCCTTCCTGAAAGATATACGCAATACAAGAGAAAAAAAAATCACACACAAGACCCCACAGAATTGGTGATAGAAGTAAATGCAACAGTAAAGAGAGAAACCACCCACCTCTTCTCTCAGTCCTACAAACTTTTGATTTGGGACAGTCATGGGGGAAAACTACTCTGCAGTGAGGGGAACACATCTTGATTGCTATGCTGCTTCTGTACTCCAAGATAGTTACTCTGTTTTCCCTTGGGGTGAAGGAGAACAGTCAAATGTTTTTATGTCACAAAAATGAGAAATTGCAGACAAAAAAGGTTCAGAACTGGTATTTTGAGATGAAGGGCTTGATAACCAACCTTCAGCGAATCCAGCTGTGGCAGCTGATGTTACTGCTGCGATTGTCCCCTCTAAGCCTTTGCCACAACAGCTGGCAGGAAGGAAACGCTGCCATGTCTCGAGTGCAGCAGATGCCAAGAAGACTGGACTGAAAGCAGAAGCAGGTAAAACACATACTCCCTTTTAGATACTTCTACAGGGGCAATAAATCTCTGCAATGGGGCAGAGCAGAAAACTAGGAACAGCAATGCTGGAAAGCACCGCTATGCGGTTTGCCACACCTTGTCCATATAAATCCCACATGTACAGATTCAATTTAAGAGGCTTCGCTACACCAGAAAATGGCTACAGTTAAAAGAAGATTCAAGATTAATTTAAATAATGTAAATCACACTGGCTTAATCGTAGCAACCCAGAGTGTTTCTTTGTTCCAGATTTTGTTGCATGTGCATGTAACAGTGTTCACGTGAATGGTTCTACCTGTGTAACTACTAAACTTTCCCAAGTAGACAAACTCTAAATTAAAAAGGCCATCAGACGCACCTCCCCCAACCCTGAAATTGTGTTTTGAAGGGATTTTAGAGAAAAGCCTATACCACATGCAAGGTCAGAGGGGAACAGAGCAATAAAGGGCAACAACCAGGATCAAATCCAAACCCAGAGAATTACAGTTCCCATGAGAATCCAGACAGTCCAGAGTCACAGGAAGTCACTGAATATAGAAGGGGAATCAGCAGAATTTACTGGCATGGAGTAACGTCCTGAAGTTACAACCAGTGGAAGGCTAACCGCAAGCAAGTTGCCAGGAGTAGGATTGCAACCTCCAGTCCTAGAATTGGAAAAAAGATTTCTCCATAATCCCACTAAATACTCTCTGCCTCACAGGTCTGGCTGTACGTCCTTTATACATCTATTTAAGGGCCCCACGTGATGGAGGCTGCCTGCCTGGCCCCTCCCAGCCAGAGCAAACAACCCAGCTCCAGAGGAGACTCCAGCAGCGGCTTCCATGGCAGATGTTGCATCAGCCAGGTGTGCAGGAAGTGGCAGAGATAAAGCAGCTGTTGACTAAAGGGCTCTCAGACGGAGGCCGCTTCAGGAATTCCATGGAAAGGACGACAGGAAGGAGGGAGACGCTCTGCACACAGAACAAGCTTCATTGGCTTCAGAAAGCCTTTATGCTGGGGCTCCGGACCTGGCCTTTCTCCCAGAGATGATGCAACACTGAGGAACAAGGTCTGTGCCAGAGAAAACTATTCACAGGCTATGCAGATGGCAACACAGCCAAATGATCTCGGATCATCGGATCAAAACATGCCAGAGCCCACCCAGGCCTGGTGAGCAACCCCCGTCCTCCCTCCACGTCCCCCTGGGATCCTCCATTTCACACTGCCACCTCCACCCCTAAGGCAACCACGGCTTCAGGCAGAATGAAGGATCTTATAATAGCAAGAAAGAAGTAAAAAGAGGGTTTTAAAGTTCAGCAAAAATCGCAGCTCCCCGTCTGATCTGGTAGAGGGAAGAGATGGGGGAAGAGACTGAGCTCAAAGACTCAAATCTCCCATCACTGTGGCTTGCCAGCACATGCCTGAGCTCCCCAAACACGTACGGCAGCTCTCCGTTTGCCGGCAGCCTCAGCCCTGCTCTCACACACCAGGAAACCACGCAGGGACAGCCCAGGCAGCCATGGCAACATCACACAGTGTGGCAATTATGGCGCTGCAGCTCCCAGGCGAAGGTTCAGCCTTGCTTTCCACTATAGGACTCATTTTGACCCTTCCCTCCCCTTGCCCAAACCACCATCGAGTGCCCTCCCGGCTCCATCCTGGACTTTGTGGTTTGTGACTGGCGAGTTTGGCAGCCTTATACCTGTGCTTGAGATCATGCAAATGCATTTTTCTCCACATTGTAAGGAAGTTACTCCAGGCTTATGTAATGCTTATGTGCTGCATCCCAGCAAACACTGGTTTGTCCAACCCACCTCAAGTGGAAAACCAGGCTACGAAAACACCTGCAACCTGTGCTGCACACAGCGAGACAGTCAGATCCACTTACTAATTACATGAATTTTGCACTTAACAAGGATTTCAGTAATCTTCCAGCGTTATGACAGGTTTCAAAGTTCAGCCCAGTGCAGTGTTCCACAATGTCCCCTTCTCAGGGACATCTTTGTGGGAAATGTCACTGACTACAGCACTCGCCCAGTGGCACTCTTGGTCTATTTACGTGGTTCTGGAACTCCTAGGAAAATTGACACATTCCCTGCAGATGTACCTATCCCAGCACAAAACCTGTCAGAGAGCAGACAAGAGTAGCACAGTGGTGGAGAGCAATCATGAAGGCCCAAAGGCAGCATATCAGCCAAAAAGCCTTTTTTCCCCTTCTGGGGCTTCTACCCACTTGTTGATGCTGAATTATGTCCAAGAGATGTTCTTCATTGCAATTCCTTTTTCTGGCTCACTTGCATCTTGTGTTATACTGTATTTTAGCACTGGAAAATTGTACATTGGTCCCAAAACAGAGGTACTGCTGACATGGCAGCACAGCATGCCCAGGCCCTGCCAGTCAGATCCCCTGTACCCGGTGGATGTTCACCCAATGGCAATGTCACAGCAGTCAGATTTACAGAATAAATCTTCAGGCAACAACATACTGCACCACCAAGAGTCAAAGAATATAAATTTTATAATTTATTTTGTTTTACAAAAAATTATCGAAGTAATCAAAGACCTCCTCTTACAGCCATAGAGATGATTGTGTAATACTTGTCCAGGAAGCTCCCAATACCGGCTTCCTAACTGCTGGCAAGAAATGCAAAGCTCCATGGTGCAGACAGAGATGAGAGCCACGGTTGCTTTTTTGACTAGCTGATTTTATGTTAACAACACAGATCATCCTGTTGAACACATTTTCAAAGTAAATGCAGATGACCAGAAATCAGCAGTCAAAAACCTGCAGTGACTGAATAAAAAGTCACTTAAACCAGATTTATTTCTGGTGACTTGCAGATAAATCAGTAATTTCTTCCTTTGAGGGAAGCTTCTCCGTGCAAGCACAACACTGTAACCAGCCACCTTAACTGCATGTGGGTGGCAACGCAAGAGCACTGACATCAAGCGGTTGGCCAAGAGAGCTCGTGGAGCTCAATCGAAAGCAATGCTGAGCAAGTGGTTCTGTCACACATCAATAAAAAAAATGTGATCTGCTACCACAACCGCTGGGGGTTTTGAATGTTGAACAATGAGCAAAGTAGTAAGTTGACAATGTTTCCATGATTATCGCAAACACAACTAAATGCGGATATACAACCACATGCTGAAACTAAGAGGTTGAGTTGCTTATGCTGACAAAGCCAATCTCCTCCAGCAGGTCATCTCCATTGGCCTTTCAATGCTGGGGAGAGGGGAGTGATGACAGAGCACAGAGGGAAAGCAAGAAAGAGGGGAGAGTTCTTTACTAAGTCTTCACAACTGCTTTTGTACACAGCACTTTCTGCGAGTCGCTTCTGCAGGTTAAGGCAGACAGGGCTGTCTGAACAAGGTAAGCAGCAGGAACTGCTGCACTGGATCTCCAAGCTGGAGGCCTTTGCTTTACGCTGTGTAGTGCCCCAACACGTTTCTGCAGTTTGCTATCCCTTTAGCCCTAAGCAAGGGAACTTGCAGTTGCCAGACAACCTCTTTCCCAGTTCCGAAATAGCTCTGTGTGTGTGACAATTCGATAGGCTCAACATTCAAAAAGCTACAGAGTTCGGAGCTGCCTCTTCTTCCTTACTGCACTGCTGCAATGATGGGAGCGATGGGGCTCCTCCTGGGCTGGGCCTGGAGGAGGAGAGGAGAGGCAGGAATGCAGCCATGCAGGAGAGCACCCCAAGTAGCTCCACATCGTTCTCTGCACAGAAAAGGAAGAGCGTGCACGCAGGCAGGACTGAGCAGGAGAGCTTTACCTGCACAACACAGCCAATTTTGAGAGCAACCAGAAGGGAATTTAAGAGCTCTGCATGTCTGCAAAGGCATCTGGAACAAGGTAATCTATGGCAATAAAGAAACTCAGCAGCCATCACAAGAGTAGTAGAATAGACAAATCCAAATAAAAAGCAGAAGCATGATCTGAAGCCAATGACCAAACTGAGTCACTCAGTTCCCCAGGTGAAATTACAAAGGGAGGGAGGAGCAGAATTACTGAAGTACTCCCATTTGGATGGCATGAAAACCAGTAAGCAACTGCCATTAGAATACTGCTTCTGACAATTATTTTAATATTGTCACACAAAATAAACTTTCTGACAGTCAAGTTCACTTGAGAGACAGAGAATATCCTATGTTAATTTAAGAATGGAAAGCTACCAGGAGAGCTTGTGGGTACTTTGCCTTTCACAGGAATTGTAATCACTCTGCTATTGTGCAATTTTTTTAAAACTGTTTCTAAAAAAGGATGGAAAAGATTTACAGACTCCTGCTGCGGTCACATGGAATCCAGAAATGCTCATCTGAATACAGTGAGTGTACACAGTTACATCAACGCTTCTCTGTAGAGGCTTTCAGAAAGCCTTAACCATATCTCAAACATCTGAAGCAACACAATATGGGAAAGACCCAAGTTCCAACGATGGAAGCCAAAAAGCATTAAATTTCAGAGTTCCCTTCACATCCTCTGTGTCTTATGCAAGGCAGTAATCTAGCACCAGGTTAACTATTTCTCCTCTAAATTCATCTTAATTTCATGACTGTGGCTTCAAATGCAAGTGCATGTAACTGAAGTTTTGCCAACCAATCATGATAAGATTTAAAGATTTTTAAATTCCAGATTCTTAAACTTTAAAGATTCTTAAACTCAGTGTCAGGGAAGGAGAACTATCATCACTTTAAAAAAACGTCCCAATATATTTTCTCTGGTAAGAAATGAGTTGGGCCTATTTTAAAAGACTAAGATGAATGTTTGCTTTTTTCTTCTACCCTGCAAAACATTCTAGTATTTAATTATCATGATTGCTAAGAAACTGTATTTCAAGATTGAATTTGTCTAGCCTCAGTTGATAGTGCTATGCCTTTGTCAGTAAATCTCACAAGTTCTTCTAGAGAAAGATCAAGTCCTCTCTCAATTGTCTTTTCAATAAGATGAGTAAGTTGAGCTCCTTTAAGCCTCACATCGTGAGGCTTATTTTCCAGTCCCTGGATCGTTTCTGCAGCTGTGCTTTGAATTCTCTCCAAATACACTGGCATTCTTCTTGAAGCATGGAAACCAAAATTCAATTCCAGTATCAGTCTCGACATTGCTGCGTTCATAAGATTACTTAAGTTTTGCTTCACATTCCTTTCCCCCACATTTTTCTCTCCTCAATATGCCCAAGAATCACATTAATCCCTTTAAATAAAATACTAGCCCAAGCACCATGTGGAGGCAACTATCTATAAAGATCTTAAAGCTACTACTTTCCAAAACGTTGTTTCATAATGTTTGCAAATTTTGCTAAGAAATGTGTCACCTTGCAAGTGGATGGATTCATATCTTTTGTTGAAATGTGGCAAAACAATTCAGAGCTTCCTAAACATACTTTATTCCACTAGTGTCCTGTTACAGAAGTTCTATCAAATATTTTATGGTATCCAGATAAAAAGGATCTAAAGAGCAGTAAAGTAAAAGCTATTTCACCTTACCAACCTTCTGTAAAGCTCGGTGTGTCCTTTCCGAGTTACAATCCCAGATATTTTAAATCTCCATTCTTAATGCAATTTCTCCAGCACAATTGTTTATAGTCAGGGTACCCTGCTGTCCCTTCTCCTAACTCCTGCCCTTTCCACTCGGAACAGGGATGTCTCCACACCTCCTACACCAGTCCAGTTTCCCACAGAAGCAGAATAATCCAGGTTGGAAGGGACTGGTGGAGGTTAACTGACTGAAACCCCTTCCTCTCCTCAAAGCAGGGCCAACTTGGATCAGATTGCTCAGGGCTTTGCTCATTTCTTCTCCAGGGCCACCAAGGGTTTGCGTAACTATGCATTTTAAGGCCAAAAATAACCTTCTGATGATCTGACTTTCCACCTAACAAAGACTGGAAAATCTCACCTAGTCATTTCTACACTTGGCATCACAGCTTACAAATGAGCTAGACCATGTTTGTCAAGCACAGCCTAAAAAACAGCATACAGGTCTAACACAATTCTTTGGGAGGAATTTAAAATTATGTAACAGACTGCAGCCTCGAGGTCCCCAGACAGCAGCAACCCAAGCCCCTACGTCTTCACAGTGAGCACAGTACATTTGTAGTTCTTATGAAGAAAGCATAAAGTTTTCAAAACTAAAACTACATCAAACGCTTTCTCTGCAGCCTTTGAAGAATGCTTCAAACTGACCAAGTGAAACTGCAGCTCTAACTATGCCTCCAAAGGAGACTCTTCCACTGTATACATAAGTGACTTAAGATGTTAACTACCCCACAGTTTCATGAGACATGTATGAATGGCAAATGTAGTGATATAATTCTAAATGTTATCTTTTGCGTCCACAGTGGTAAGATTTACCAGCACTTATCTTTACCAGTAAATTTATTTAAAAACCTAAGTAAGGATAGACATCATTCCTTAAGCAATAGAGTACCTTTCACACCACACAGGCCAGTTCCCACAAAACTTAGCAGGTCTTGAGTCAATCACTAAAAAAAAATTCCTTCCATATCTCCAAGAAAGCCCCTTAATTATATAAACAAAGGATTAATATGGATATATATCAATGCATACAAAAGCAAGTCATAATAGTCAAGCTATCCCCTTATTCTTAAAGAACAGCCATATGAAATCAAAGCAGTCATGAGCAGGGCGGTATTTAATGTAACAGCATGAACCACTACCTGAAATCAGAGATGTTAGCCAAGCCCCTGTGATCCTCTCGCCTAAGCATTCTTCCCTAAGCATCAATTTTTGGCCCCAGAGATGGACAAAACCTTCAGTCTGACTCAGGAGAGTCACTCTTGTTCTCACATTACATTCTCTGCTCTCCTGTCTGGGATTATCAGTGCTGTATTCTTTGTCAAAAGCAAAGAACCTCTTTAAACCTGGAAAAACTGTGGAACAGAATAGAAAAAAAAGAAAAGAAAATTGCATCACATGAGTAAATGAGGCTTGACAGCATGATGGATGCTGCAGGTTTGTAAGTATGAAGGCACTCCTAAGAAGATGGCTTGCGCCTGTTACAGCTTCACGTAAGCATAAAAGATGCTGGTTTGCCGCATTCAGGAGGGAGATGCTCAGCTATTTAGATTGGACGCATTTTATGTAAGATTGAAGATGACTAAGTCACAGCTGGACTGATTATGTTCTAGAAGAAAGCTACGTGCTCCTCCCTCTACCTTAAACACCAGCATTTCCTAATCTGCACCTTTTCTCCTTTCCCTTTCAAACACAAGATGCTGAATTCTCCCCAAGAGAAAATCAGCCAGAGAACATTCAGGGAAACATGCTTGAACAGAGAGGAATTTCACATGCATCAGTCATCGTAGGGCTAATTTGATTTTGTCATTATGGAAAAACTGAGAATTATCAAGACCTCAGCTGGGTCACTGTTGGATAGGAGAATGATCTCAACGCAGAAGGAAAGCAGCACAGGCAGGAATTACCTTCCTGAATAATGCAGATAGACTTGGTGTGCACTAAGCACCCAAACACAGATTGCCAAGATACTCTGAAGGCCCCTTCAGGTAGTTTACCACTCTTGATGGCTACAAATCAGTAGCAACATTGTTCTTAAGCCAAACTGTCTTGTAGCATTACAACAGTAGTGAAAACAAGCAGGGAAAATACCCTGGCTCATACTACCAGGCTTCTCCATCGACAGCTCATATAGGAGATATTTTCACTATATCCACTACACAAGGTACTGCCCACCACACTAATTAGCATCAATATGAAAACCACTGATTGCTTTACAGGGACAAACCAAAGGTACATAGAGAAGCAACACAGCACTACAGAATACAGACGTGGACAGAGGTGAGAATTGGCATGGGTGAGATAGCTAGAGTCCAAGAAAGTGCAAGAGAAGCAATGTGTACCACTAGACCAGGAGTCAAAAAAATCTATGTTTTACCTCCACACTACCTGTACAATGTTCTATGCAAGTTAATGCCTTTTTTTGTGCCTTAATTTTCCTATCAGTAGAACTAGAATACTACTTCTGAGATCTTACACAGTGTTTTGAGCCACGCACACAAAAGCTAGAGCTAAACCAACAGACTTAACTTGCACAGGACTGGGGACGAAACCCACTGGCAAGAATTGTATCTTGAGCTTTTGGGTAGAAAAAAAACACCTGAAGAAAATTTAAACGAGTGTGGCCATTTCACTTGTTTCATTCAGTCGGTACAGGCTTCGGACCCATGCATGCACCCCAGGTGAGAAGTGGCAGCCACCCAAAAAGCAGGGATGATCAGTTTAACTGCAGCGATTTTAACCTAAGCTAAACTACACCTTCGCAATACTAACAGAACAGAACTCCACAGCAAGTCCCATTGTTCAAGATGAATTTTTACATCTTAAACCCACATACCATTTCAGTAACAACCACCTTTCTTAACAACTCAGGTAATTTTGTTTAAGAAAATGCTGAAAGTTTCCATCATTTTTTCAAATATGTGTCAAGGCCGTTTCTTTCCTCCCTCACAAACTTCTCTTCACATAAAGCTGAAAATATAAGAACGCCTTACAAATGTTGCCCCAACACAGCGACTCTCACGGGAACAGCCTACTTCACTACGGCTTGGAAAAAGGAATGACGCCTTAAACTCTTGACACTGGAAGAGCAACAGAACACCACAAACTTTACTCACAAGAACAGCCTGCTTCTTATTCACCCCATCCATCTCTGCTGTGTAACATGGTTTAAAAAAGGAGGAGGAGGAATTTTCAGGCAAAGGATTTCACTGAAAGGATCCTGGTTACATTTTCACACAGTTCTGCAAACCCAGAGAAGTTACCCCAACATTCAGACATGCCACTTCATCCTCTCTACTCCTTCAAGGTCCTCTTCTCCATGTGCAATTCAAGAAATTTCTGCTGACCAGGTTCAACCTCATAGACTCAACCTGTGTCCAAGAAAGGCCTGAGAAACAACTGCAGGTTTTGACGTACAGTCACATCTTTAGAATACACTAGTGTTCTATTCTTTATTAATTTATTACTTCTATCAGGGTATGTAAAAACTCAGAAACATAGAAGCAGGAAACAGGAACCGTGACACATTAATTTCACTCATACATTCTCTGCCAGTTTGCGGGAAAACTCTTTCCCAAGTTCATGAATTTTTCACCTTCTTACAAATTCTATACTTGAACTTGTAAAGAATACTCTGAACCACCAGCAGCCAAAAAGAATCCACCAAACAGTGGATTTGTGCCACCAGATGCAAGCACTTCTATGCCTGGCTGCTTGAATTTCTGACTGACCCACACCATGTGTTTAAGGAGCTAAGCTGGAAAGGTAAAAAGCAGCACTCTTCCAGCAATGCTAAGAGTGATTTTCATAGCTGCATAGAGGACACTGTCAGCTTGAGACTTCAGCATCCAAGTGCCTTACACGCCAGACAGAGCATCCGAGAACAGCTTCTCTGAACAGGACCATCACCAGGCAGCATTAAGGCATTTCCTTCGCACATGTCACAAGCCAGAGTTTTAACCTCAGCAGAGGTCCTCCTACTGACAAGCCACTTCTCCAAACTAGAGACAGGTTTGGGATGGCATGCCCCAAAATACAACGTCTATTACTTAGAAAAACTTTCCACCTACTGCCTGGCCATCATCAGATGAAGGACGTGTCCCAGCCCTGGGTACTTATCTGGGTGAGGAGTGGACACATGCGTTCAGATAGAGCACACAGGAACTCTACCCATGTATATCACCCTACTGCTTACCTCAGTATTCAGCTACCACACAGCAGAAAAACTGCTATCGGCTGTGAAGCATAAGACAGCAAATATTTAGTTCCTCTATTGCAAAGTGATTGATTTGGGGCCATTTGCAAAGGTTTTCATTAAATAAAATATTACCTTCACAACAGACGAGGCTTCTTGCTTATGAGACATACTGCTCACACCCAACATGAATTTCGTGCACAGCAATATGCATTTGGAGATGTCATGACATGCTAAAATTTAAATAACTTTAATCAAACACAAACAGCCAAAATACTGCCTCAAGTTCTACCAGACCAAGTAGTCTCCCTAGGTAAGAAACTAAAAGCCTCGGCTCGCAGTGAGCAGACAGAGCAGTGCACACTGAGATTTGCAGACAATTGCTTTATTTCAAATGTATGATGATATAACCAAGTTTTCCATATTAAGAAATATGATTCAAGTTTCTTCCATAACTGGACTTGTGTTTGTTCCAGTTGCATTCATGTCTGTACTATTTTTCAGCAAACTTATATGGACTTTCTGCCATGATTTTTTCAGTAATTCATAATTTTCTGCATGCCTCAATATCACACAAGTCATAACGACTGCAAGTAAATGTAAAATGAAGACTTTCTAATTGTTAGGTAAAAAAAAAAGTATAAGGAACATCGTATGGTGCATTTACTTAGACAGATTTGTAATACTTGTATACCACTTAATAGTTTGCAATCTTACAAAGTGAGACACCACTCCAGATCTCTGCTGTATTTACTTTTTGCAAAAGTGTACCTAGGAAAACTGGCTGTTTTGAAACAGTTGAGCACCATGCTTAGGTGAAACACTATTCACCATCACAGAGCAAATCTACACTACAACGTGTATCTGACCAGCTTCCCAAGCAAATGAGAGCAGATGAAGGAAAAGCTACAGCACCGTTTTCAAGCAGCGAACCAAAGACTTGTCTAAAGAAACGCACTCCCCTGTACAGTGATCAAGGCATGAACTCAGTGTTTCACAGAATTGCTCACCACACTGTGGATGGCTGTCACTCTCCTCTAAAAGGAGTGCAAGTTTCCAGGGCACAAGCCTGTGAGGCACAACTGCGTTGCTGCTGCCAAAAGGCCGAGACCCTGTTCCCCTTCTCCGGTCCCCACCACATCCTCTTGCACTTCCCATCCATATGCTCGCCTCTATCTATTTTTATGTGAGGGCTCTGGGTGCTTGTCAAATCTCTTGGTGAGCCAATTCAGCTCACTCTCTTGGCAAAAAATAATCTAGCAAAACCCAAACATAAAATAACTCCAATATAGCTTTTCTGCGGGTTTAGCAAGCTGAAGGAGCGCAGAAAAGAGATCCAGCAAGAACCAGAGCTGGCAAAACAGAAAAGGCAGAACTCCTTCACTGGGCGAAAGAGGGAGGGGGAGCAAAACTCCCTCATTCAGCAGCAGAGCTGTGGACGTACTCAGCTGTCTCGTGTAACTTCACCCGGAGTAACCTCGCTCGCAGGGTGCAGTTCTGCAATAGTTTCAAGCTGACTCAGCTGGCAGAGCTTCAGTGCAAGCATCCCATCCCCTTCTGCACTGGTTGCTAACCTGACCCCTCAGTCGCACAGATCAAGCAGAAGCCAGCAGAAAACTCTTACTTCAAAAATTATCTGCACTTGGGTTCGCCATGGTAGCCCTCCTGTATAGTGACTACTGGGACAAGCAAGGGCCAGAATAGAGGCAAGAGTGATGGTGGGATGAGAGAGCAGAACTGTGGCAGCAGCACATCACGTCAGTGTGACACTGCCATGGAATCACTAGTGGACACTGAAAACCTGCACAAAGATGTGCAAAGAATATACAGTGCGTCACAAACAACCATTTCCAGCTTAGCACCCAGATTTCCATATAGGAGCAAACCCTGAGGTGGGTATTAGAAGAATGGCACAACCAAAGCGAGTTTGCGGCAGGCTTAGAAACCTGACTTTCACCCTACAAGTACTCTTGTCCTTACTAACCTCCAGGCCATCTTGAACCCCAGCAGCCTTGAAATTCATGAAACTGCAAGAGAACTTGGAATCAGAAAGCCAGGCTCCTCTACAGTCAAGCAGAGCTGACTTAACTCGATCAAGCAGCCGCCGTTTCTTCAAAGGTTCACTTTTGGCTCTATTTATACAGGAAGCTTCCAGATCTTTGCTGTGGCAAAAGTTAATCTACAGCCACATTACTGAAAGCATTCTTGCAGCATGATTATAAGTTATTTCAACGTAATGCCACCAGAACACAGGAAATAAACTGTTTTAGTGTCTTTGGTTTAAAGGCCACATGAATGCAAAAGGCTTCCCACATACTTCCAAGTATCTATAAACTGATACTGCAACTCAGGTTGAGACACCGGTAACTATTTAAGGGCTCCACGCTGAGCCCTCAGGGCACTTCAGCTTCCTAAATCACTGGTTCTCAAATTTTTCCCAGTGTATTCCTTCCTGCCTACAAGCAAAGACACATTTTTACCTCCTCACTTTCTCCCATAAAACATTTGAGAACTGCTTGTTGTGAGCAGCTTCCACACCAGCATCCTGAAGGGGCACCAGACCTAAAGCACGACCAAGAACCATTGCCAGGAAAATATAATTTGGGCAGAGGCACAGGTAGGAAATAGGGACACAAAGAAAAAAAGGCTGTGTTCCCATTCTCGATACTACCTGGAGCTGTGGTAAGAAGTCTCAGGCTTCCCAGTTCCATCCTCCTAACAGCTACCAGCTCCCAGCTCCTATATTTTTGCTCCCAGAAGCAAGCTTGGTCTTTCCCTCCTCCAGTCTGAGCAAAACTGTGTTACGTGGGGTTCCTTATCCAAACATTTCCATGCCACACAACCCTCACAAATCCTCTAGCCACTTATTTTCATGATTCAATGTCTATACAAACACCAAGAGACTGCATTATCTGACACTGACAAACTAAACCTCCAAAGTGCACCCGACTTGTTTTTTCCTTCACTGAATCACCATCAGCAGGCATTGTTCTGTTAAAAACTGATGGCAGGGTCTCACACTCCTTCTCTATCAACAACCTGCATTTCAAACTGCTCCATTTTGAAGTCAAGAAGATTCTTCTCAGTATTGGGAACTTCAAACTTTTTTTTCTGGGCTGCTGGTGCGGTCACTGAAAAAGTTTATTCTGTAAACCAACAAGGCTGCAGAAGGCAAACCCTGGCACAGGCTCCATAAGGACAACAGGAATAAGCCTGAGTCACTAAATGAGCAGCTACCAAATCCAGACAGTGTCTTCTGTCAATGTGTGTGATTTGCAATTGTAATCATGTTCTAAATATGAACACATCAAAAGCACCGTGACCTTTTCTACTCTGAAATTACTGCGAAATATTTCAGGGCTTAAGCATTTTGGTTTTAAAACTAACTCACATTCAGTCTCAAAAGGCTGCTTGTAAGTGAAAAAAAAAAAAACAAAACGAAACAAAACTAAGCTCCTTTAGAACAGGATGAGTAAGCAAAAAAGTTTGCTGCCTTGAAAACTTGTGTAGATCTGACTGCTTGAGATACCTCCACTCTGCTAACTTAGCCCTTCTGTGACCCTTGGGGAGGAATGCAAGACCTGGTCTACGTTATCAAGTTTATAAGGATTAAAGTTAGCATAAACAACAGATCACTTCTAAACTTCACTCTAAGAGCCAAATTCCTGACTATTTCTCAATGCCACTCATCTGTGTTCCTCTCTCTTCGTTCCTCTCTGAATGTGGGACTATCAGATTCCTGACCACAAAAGAAATTACTTCTCCTGCTCACTAAAAGCTTGCCACTCAAACTGCTGACAAGTCCTCCCACATTTTTCCACCTTGAAGTCTCAGCACATCAGTGCACTTTTCTGAATATTTCCCATATTGCTCATTAAAGTAATTGGGGTTTGTGTGGTTTGGTAGGAGGAAAATAAAACCTCAGCAAGAAAGCTTTTCTTTCCCAAATCTGTAATTCAAAAATATAATTTGCTTGTTCTACTGTTTAAGCATTTAAATTAGATTTAAGGATCAGAAAGTTGCAGATTTACAATTTAAACAACATTGCTGATTACTCCCACAGGTCTTGTTGGCAACAAGAGTTAGTGTTTGAGGCTATTATTCTCTGCAGATTTCTGTCTTTTTGGGCCACAGCTTTTCAAGTTCAGACTCATCAGTTGAAGTGAGGGAAAAATCCCTTTAGCTATTTTTGTTAGGGGAAAATAATACTTCACCGCTAGCTCAGGCAGGGTGGAAAGGGGACGATGAACAAGAATCTCCTGATTTGTCGTGAAGATCATTCTCCGAGACAAAGAGCATCTTTACTAATTATAGAAGAAAAAAAAATTTAAACTAAGAGCCGTTGGAAAACTGTTTTCTCAGCATGCTCAAGTGGGCATTAGCTGCGATTTTCAGCAGCTTAGCAAGTCCCACCCCCTGCGTGAGCTCAGCGGGGAGGCCAGGAGCCCTGCACAATTCTCCCTGCTCAGCAGGGCTGGGGGCCGCTGCTCGGCTGATTTGCTACAGAAATACTGGAAAAATTGCCACCAAATAGCAAACCCTGGGGGGGAAAAAAAAAAAAAGCAAAAAAAAAAAGCCAAGGCCCAACAACTTCAATATTGGAATTAAGAAAAGAGGAAAAAGTGGGAAAAAAATCTCAGTTCCCACAGCTTCAAGCTGTTGAAACTCTTGCTGTATTAGGGGTCTGGGGCTTTTTCCAACGATCAAAATAAGCAAAAGGTTAGGCTATAGCCAGATTTACACAAACTGCCTGTAACAATAAGCGCAAACTTACTGTGCGCTAACTCCTGCCACAAGTCAGTTCTGGAAGCCAAAGACCAGCTGTAGAATCTGTAACAGCTTTACCATCCATAGCTATTTTTACTTTAATTTGGAAGGGGGAAAGAAAAAACTAAACAGACAAGTAAAACACAGTAAAGTTTTTATTTCAAAAATTGAAGAGCAGCTTACCTTTCATAGGAGCAACTGAGACTTGGTATCTCACATGCTATACATTTAACCACACATTTAAGGTTTTCAACTCAAGGACTGCTGCTACATCTTGTATACATAAAATCAAATTTGCCTATTGCAACCTTTCTCATGTACTGCGCATAATACAAGATTTCACTGGCAAGATTTCAGAGTTACACACACAGGCAGCACCAGAGTAAGAAAACAAATGTGCATCTGTAATACAGTAACACTGCCATGAGAACAATGATTTTTGAATTTTCAAACCTCTGAACACTCATTACATCTGTTTTACTATTGCCAGAAGAGATAGACACATTTTTATCTCATCACATCATTGAAAACAAGTTTGTAAAAGTCCAATCATCCAAAATGAGAGAAAGAATAGACTGGTCAGAATAATAAATTACATGGCTGGGACATCACACGTCTAGTTCTCCCTTGCATGGTGTGCACCTGGAACTTTGAATTAAAAATCCTTGTGTTACTTGAGGGAACACAAAGAATTTCAATCAGCAGTTGCTGTATATTTTCAGCCCCCACTCCTGAAAATGAACACACACTTCTGCACATTCCAAGATGCTGGTTCAATGCCACCTCTTTTCTACCTTTTTTTTTTTTTTTTCAAATCTGGCCTATTACTTTTCAGAATAAGATCTGGCTGTAACAAAGCATTCTTCCAAAAAAGGGGATTCAAACGTATGTGGGATTTCACCGCCCCACCTTGGCGTGTGGAAATCTCAGACAGCATTAGCTAAGGAATATTACTTTCAGGTCACTTGGGATATGATTCTAAAATGAAAAGCCAGGGCCTTGCCAGAGCAGTGCCAGTTATCCAACAGGATGCAAGGAGGCAGCAGACTAATTCCCCATTATAACACCCAGAGAGACTGTAAACAAAGACTAAGGGGCCACGAAGATGTGTATTTTATTAAACTGAGGAGCTAGTTTTCATACTCACAAAATCCTAAATTCACTACAGTTGTCATGTCACTCTGTGCCAGGTAGCAGATACCACGTTCAGCCCCAGTGAGGGATGCATTTTAGGTGGGTTAGAAGTTGCTCACCGCACCTTATGAAACAACTTGTGTGCTACAGATGCTTACATATAAAATCTACTCAGAATTTGGCATCCACTGCATGATTGCTGCCAGTCAAGTGGATTTAAGGGCATATTTTAATGTCTCTCACATTATTCTGGTCCTGGAACTCTTGCTTCAAGCTCATAGCATTTCGAGTTGGATAAGCCAGGCCAGAGCAAGTGGCTCCCTAAGTTTATAAAGATAGCAATTGTTTTCTAATGCTGATATGTTCCTGTTTCCCAAAATGCATACCTCAACTAACAGTTTCATCTTTAACAAATGCACTGGAATATGCTGATAGTTCCAACTGGAGACCACAGTATCATACAGACAGCAGCCAATGCCAAATGGTTAGTTAAGCAGATAAGAGAGGCACTCATTCTTCCTTCATAAAAAAAAAAAAGAGCTATTGCAGTTAAGTAGACAGAGTGTGGATAGAAGCTGGCAGAATCTACAACACACAGTCACGTCAAAAATGGCCTCCTGCAAACTGTTCCTTCAGCACGCATTTGAGTCAACTGAAAGGGAGGAATCTTTCCCATTATTCATAGGAGGTTTCACCTTCCTGTTTCACAGCACAGCAGCATTTTCTATACATTTTGGCACACAAACACCTAAGAAACAGCAGAGGATAAATTTTACTCTGCAGCAGAGGGCAATCCCTCTCCCTGCTTTCTGTTTCCAGTTCCAAAGTTGAGCTGGGCCTTTATTTTGACTGTTCCCTGGTCTGTGAATGGAAAATCCCTCCTCAGCACTAGCAGGCTGGTGTCTGCTGCACACACCCACTGCACACAGCAGAAATTCCAGTCAATAAGGCAAGTGGGGCCCAGGCGATGGAAGGGGAGGAAGGAGACATACAAACAATAAGAAAAGCATCTGGCTCTGTTACTGGCTGGAAAGGAGACTGGAGTTCAAAAGGGACTCGACAGCAGCCTTCACTGAACAGGAAGATCATATCAACTCTCGCTGTCCTACTTTTCACACAGACCAAAATATCTGGAAAGGGTAACTCGGGGTTTCCAGCCCACACTTCACTGCAATTCCATTAGCTCAAAAACAGCAATGAAACCCACCTTCTAGGTTTTTATCCCACGGGACCAAAACACATCCCTGCTTCTACTTTTCAGGCCCCTTCCACGGGTCCAAAGCAAAGCCCTTTGCTAAGCGTGAGCCAGCCGCCTCTCCCCCACCACACTAATGGAGGCTGCTCTGCTGTCCTTCCCTGGAGATAGCAGCCAACTCTACCGAAGCTTCTCTCATAGCAACCAGAGCTCCAAAGCCAACAGCAGCTGCTGTCACTGCCTTCAACGCTTACCCGCAGGATCGAGAGGAAAGCAACACTCTCCTCCCTGCACCTCCAGAGCAAAGAAACCAGAAGGCTGGTGACAAGATGACTTCCTGGGTCAACCACAGGAAGAAAGGAAAAAAAAAATCCTACTATTTCCTATATGAGTGAAAAGGGGAATCTCCTGTTTCTGCTAAAGAAATAGGAAATCCTTTTCTGGCTTTAGATTCTGGCAGCAACACCCTGTCAGGGCAAGGGGCAACGGTATGAACTCCACCACACGCCCACACACTATGGGACACGGACGGCGAGTTCCTCGAAGCCCGGGTGCACCCTTCACCCAAAGGAAGGCACGGGACCCCCACTCCTCACCCCGCTGTGCCCCCCTTGCTGCCGTTACCCCACGGTCAGAGCCCGCAGCAGCCCCGCAGTCCTCAGCGTGGGGCAGGGCAGCGCGGAGGGACGACGGGGAAGCGGCCGTGACCCCCTCCTTGGCTCCTATTCCCATTTCCCCGCTCCCACAGCCTCACAGCTCTCCTCCCTCTCCGCCCCCGCTCGTGCAAGGCGGTGAACTCCGGTCACCGGCACCCAAGGACGAGCCGCCGGTGACCTTGCCGATGCCGGGATTCCACCCCGCGGCGGCCACGCGTGACGGGCGGGAGAACCGGGGCTCGGGGGGAGGCGCCGCGCGGGCACCATGAGTGAGCAGAAAATGCAGGTCAAACGCCGCCTCCCCCGAGCCCCGGCAGCTGCCCCAGCACAGACAGCGACCCCGGCGCCCCGGGACAATGCGGGAGGGAGGAGAGAGCCCGCCTGCAGCGAGGCTGCCCCGGCGCTCGCCTCCACCGACAAAGCCCCGCGGCCCCGCACCGGCCCCCGGTGGGCGCAGCACCGGGAGCGCCATGATGGCCCGGCCGGGTTCGGCCTCCCGGGCTGCTGCAAGCGCCTCGACGGGACCCCAGGACCAAGGAACGGCGGAACGGAGCCCGGGACCGAGCAAAATGAGCCCCCCAACACGGAACCCGGGACCCCAAGGAACGGAGCTACCCAACGCGGAGCCCGGGACCGAGCAGAACCGAGCCTCCACCCCCACCCGGGGAGCCTGGGACCCCAAGGAACGGCGGAACCCGAAACCCCAGAGCTGGGCAGAACGGAGCCTCTCCAGCCCCACCGGGAGCTGCTGGGACCCCAAGGAAAGGCAGAACAGAGCCCCCCAAGGCGGAGCCCGGGACCCTAAGGAACAACAGAACAGAGGCCCCACTGGGGGACCCCGGGGCTGGGCAGAACGGAGCCCCCTCCCCGGGGATCCTGGGACCCTAAGGAACGGCAAAATGAAGCCCCCCAAGGCAGAGCCCGGACCTCAAGGAACGACAGAACCGAGCCCCCCTCCCCGCAGAAGCTCAGAACCCCAAGGAACGGCAGAACGGAGCCCCCAACGCGGAGCCCGGGACCCCGGGGCTGGGCAGCATGGAGCCCCCCCGGGGGAGCCCGGGACCCCAAGGAACGGCAAAACAGAGCCCCCGGCCCAGCAGAGCCCAGTCAGAAGGGAATTCCCCCCGGCGGAGCCCGGGTCCCCGATCCTGGGCAGAACGGAGCCCCCCAAGGCGGAGCCCAGGTCCTCGATCCTGTGCAGAACGGAGCCCGCCCCGGCGTTCCCTCCCGCCACCGCCGCCGCTGCCTACCTGGCCGGCCCGTTCCCCGGGCCCCCGCGCGGCACTAGGCCCGGCTCAGCGCCACGGCGTCTCCTGGGCAGCCGGCGGGAGCGGGTCCTCGGCGGCGGCGGCCCCTCCCCCTGGCAGCGGCGGCTTCTCCCCAAGCCGGGCGGAAACGGTGCTGGGCGCACGGGGATCCCCGGCGCCGGCACCAGGGGCGCCCCGGCCACGCCCCCTCCCGCGCACGCCGTTGGCTGCCAGAGCGCCGCGTCCTGCCCCGCCGCGCGCCACCCGCCCACGCGCCCCATTGGCCGTCTCTCAGCGAGGCCACTCCCACTCCCTCTCCTCATTGGCTGCTGCACGCCCTCCCCGCCGCTCGCCCCACGGCTCGGGCGTCCCATTGGCGCGCGTAGCTGTCAGTCAGAGAAGAGGCGGTGGGAGGGAGGGAGGGAGGAGGAGGTGGCCGCGGTGCAGCCGGGCGGGCTGCGACAGCGCTTGGCGGCCGCGCTACGTGCCGAGAGGAGGGGCCCGTCCCCGCCCCCGCCGAGGGGCCGCTCTCCGCGGGGTAACTCCCGCGTCGGGACACGTGGCAGAAAGAAGGGGCGGGGCGGGCGGCTGGGATTCCTGAGCAGGAGCTGCGCATGCGCGGGGAGAGGAAGGGCGCGGGGGTGCAGGGGGGCACGGCACATGCGCGCAGAAGGCAGAAAGGGGGGGCCGCGGCGCTCGCGCGGGACGTGGAAGGGCGGGGTGCGCATGCGCGGCAGGGCGCGGGGCCTGCGGCTCGGCACGTCCGCCGCGGCGGGCGGGGCACAAGAGGGGGAGGGCGTCAGGGGCCGGTAGGGTAGGGCACGGCGGGAGGGTAAAGCAGCCCCAGTCTCCTCCTCCTCAGGCCTCGTGGAGCGCCGATGCTGCGTCACGGCGCTGCTCTGCTCTGTTGCCGGTCGCTGGGAAGACGCCGTGGCGGGCGAGCAGCTGTGGGAGCCGCCGCCATCTTTTGGCGCCGCCCCCCCTTCCCCCCCAGTCATGGCCGTCCCCGCCAGGGCCGCCAGCGCGGCGTAGGGGGGAGGGAAGAAGGGCGGGCAGCCGGCACCGGGGCTCGGGGCTGGGTCACGGGGCGCTGAGCCAGGCGTGCTGCAGGCAGCGGGAGGCCGTGGAACGGCGCTCGGGCGCGTAGTGAAGCGTGGGCAGGAGGAAGGAGGTGAAGGCGGCGAGGTCATGCTTTGTCCAGCGGTGTCTGTCTGCCAGGACGCTGTGGAGGCTGCGAGGGGAGAGCCGGGAGAGCCGTAGGAGAGCGCCTGGCAAAGAGAGTGTAAGCAAGGAGCCTTCGTTATGCTTCCAAGACGGAGAGGTGAACGCTCCTCCCATCATACAAGTTATCCAAAGCATCTTGAAGGATCTCTTCCTTCACCTTTGAATCTTGCTCTCTGTAAGCTTCACCTGCACTGCCCTTTTAAGGTTTGGCTCCTGGGCATTTCTTAGGTATTGTCTTTCCAAGCTAGTGTTCCATGACTCCTTGTTGCTGAGTACTTCTTTGATGGGGATGTGCCAAGAGTGAATGAAGTGTTCAAGAATAGCCGTGCCAAAGCCATTGCTGGTTGTTCCCTTTGCCTGTCTGCTGCAATCCAGAATGCACTGGGCCGTAGTGCACAAGATACTCGTGTTTAATTTGGTTTGTGCCTACCAGATCTGTGGGGCCTGGAAGATTCACACTATTGACCAAGAAGCTATCTTTGTCCCCAGAAGTACATGGTGTAAATGTAGTGATTCATGTCATAGAATAGTTTGGGTTGGAAGGGAGCTTAAAGATCATCCAGTTCCAACCCCCCTGCCACGGGCAGGGACACCTCTTACTAGATCAGCCTGCCCAAGGCCCCATCCAACCTGGCCTTGAACATTTCCAGGGACAGGGCATCCACAACTTCCCTGGGAAACCTGTTCCAGAGCCTCACGACTCTCATGGTGAAGGAATTTTTCCTCATGTCTAGTTGAAGTCTGCCCCTCTCCAATTTATAGCCATTGCCCCTAGTCCTAGTACTACATGCCTTTGTAAAAATTCCCTATTCAGGTCTCTTGTAGCCCCCTTCAGGTACACAGGTCATGCCAGTTCGGTTCACAAGAAGAATGAATATGGAACAAGAACTAGTTTTGACTTATTTTTTGAGCACCATAGAAGGAAAAAGCATGAGCAAAGGATCTGACTGTGGAGGGAGGTGCTTGTTGAACTGCAGCATGGGTGTAGCACTCAACATTGAATGAACTGTGGGTAGGCTTGAGGCTGTATGGCTGTTGAACATGAAAGCAGAGAAAGGATAATAGACTTAAGTTGCAGAAGGATGGAGTTGTCTGATGCCTTAAAGTCAAAGACAAGGATTTCAGGCCTAATGAATCAAAGGGAACGGAAAAGGCAAGCATAAAACAAGAGGCTTTACAGCTTGGTCAGAAGACTAAATATAGCAGCCACATTGGAAGGATGAAAGGATATGAGTGTCCCGTTCTTGATCATCATTGTTCTCTGCCAGTGAATGGGTGAAACCCAGCCAGTTACGCACTCTTCAGCCTTCCTGGCATATAGCTATTTCCTGTCTGTATTTCCATTCTCTCTAAATCCAAAAGAGAAAGAATGGAAACGTTTCCCCTGTTGGGTGTTTTTTTATGACCGTTTTTCAGGATTTTGCGTTCATCCTTGGAATGCTCCTGGATTGCAGATGTAGGCAGGGAGTGTTACTGGGTTTTACGAAATCTCCACTTGTGTTCTGGCCCTGCTCGTAGCCTGTGTTGTGTAACATAACTTCTGGGGGTTTTCAGTGTGGGCTGAGTAGGAACTTATCAGAGATGCACAGTGATTTTCAGAGTAAACTACCTTACTCTTTTCTTACCTGGCCTGCTGAAAAATTTTGTTGACTTGTTCCAGGAGAAAGCAATTTGAGGAGGAATTCTTCCCAGGAGTTCAATAATACGGGCAACATGATCTAGACAGAGGGAAAACAGATCTAGATAGAAAGATTGTGATGCTTCTGTCAGTGAAGTGAATAAAACCAATGGAGTCCTACCATCATCTCTGGAGAAGTATTTCCCAGGTTGAGGATCAAATAGACGCTCCCCAGTTGCCATTTCAAATGCCTAGAAATGGAGGAGCACTGTTAACTCACTAATTTACCTGGAGTTTTTCTTCCCCATTAACTGATAGTACCGATTTCCCGTGCTATCACACAAAACTGATCCTAAAACACGGAAGTATTCACACTGCTTTGATGCGTGCTGTGGTGAAACAGCACCTTTGAAAAGCAGTGTGTGCCTGATTCAGTCAGGTCTAGGAGTTAACCTACATCGAGTGTGAATTGCCTTACAGTGTAAACTCTTAAGGGTGAATTTTATCGGCAGCATACTTCCAATCCAAAGTGAGGGAGCACAGCCAGCCCCTTTCTGCTGTCAGCACAGAAGTGTTGCTCCTCATGCAGGAGGAAGAGATGGGTGCTGAGAATACGCTGCCCCTGGCTTCTTGGCAGCAATCACTGCCCATGCACGTGTAGCATTGTCCCTTGTCCTACCAGACAGCCTATGCTCCAGATATCCGCAGGAGTGCCATAGTCTAATCCAAGAAGCACTTCCAGGGCACGGTACGGTTGGGTCTGTATCTCCTTGGAGAAAGGCTTGTACTGAAACAGAAACAAACTCCCGTTGGTTACTGTCCATAAATGAGAAACAGCAATGCTTGTGGTCACAAGTTTCCTGCACAGTGAGGAGGACGCTGGGGGCAGAACTGAATCCATGTCCTGAACATGACGTGGCATGGCAGGCACACTCTCGGCCCCACTGAAGGCAGGGTGAACTTTTCTCAGCATTTCACACTGAACAAGGTTTTGAATTTCTGATTGTTGGGGCTTAACTGCAAGCTGAAGAAGCATCTAAAGCTGATAGTGTGTCCAGATGTTCAGTGCCCAGCTCTGAGCTGGGACTGCTGAATGTAACCACCCTGAAATTAGAATCTCTTCAGCATGCTGAAATAGCAATCCAGCTGTAAAAGGACAGATACATAGGGTAGGATGGAAGGAAGCACATGGCATTGTGCATTATGGGATTGACACTCAGAGCAGACTTACTGTCCAGCATGCGCTGCCCAGATCTGCAATTTTCACTTCTATGCTCATTAAATTGGATTCTTCCAATTGATTGCCAAAATCACCTCCTAGGTGGGAAGGACAGAGAGAAATCAAGTCTTTCCAAACCAATAGATGTCTATCACTTACCTCAGGAGTGGGAGGTATGCCTACCTGCCTTTAAAATTTTTCAGCCTAAAAGGTCCTAAAATGCTTTTTATCATCAATAAAATGCCACCTCTGTTTTTTGAGGAAACATAAAGGAAGTCTGGTATCCAGTCAATATCTAAGACGATGTTTGGGTGGAAAGGTAGCGTGGAGTGGAGTGTCGTCACGGTGTGCTCCTGCCCTGCTGCAAGGTTCCTCTGGTACTGAGGTTACTGTGGGCCTGGAGGATAGCATATCCTACCAGCACTAGCTGAACACAAAACACCTCTTAATGCCTCCTCAGCAATCCCAGCTGCCATGGACCATGGACACGGCCTGTTTGGCAAGCACCGTAAAGGTTAGATTTTCATATAACCCCAGAAAAGCGTAATTTTTGGTTTACTGCTTTACAGTCAGCTGTCAGTCTATGCCTATGGTCTATGCTTTTCTGCTCCAAGCAAAAGACTTTGTCACTAATTTAGCATTCCTAGGTTGCCCCAGAGTTTGAAAGACAAAACAGCACTGTCATGGGAGAATGCTCATGGGAGGACATCGCGAGGATAATACAAAGGGTGTAATTGCTGGGAGATGAGCCGATCTCTTGAGAAACACTCCAGCCCTATGTCTTATTTGATAGTCACATCATTCTCTGCAAATAAATTGTGTCTCAAGGGCCTTGAAGTTCAGCAGTACATACAAGTCTTCCACAAACCTCAGAAATATAGGAAGTAAAGAGCAGAAGCATCATAGAGTTTTCTGATCAAATGATTTTGTATGTAAACCTTTCAGTGGCTGAAAACGCCAGACATAAGGGAACTACTCTGTGCCTAAAGCTGTAAGAATGAGCTCTGGGGCCGTGATGGAGCTGTTAACAGGTGCCCATGATCTGTTTGTCCTCCACACAAACCTATTTAAGGCTACGTTTCTGTAGGTGCCTTGAGTAGCTGTTCAGCCTGATGTTTGTGTTAAGCAGAGACAGGAGGGGCCTCTCAGCAGTGTCATCTGGCTGTACTGTTTCATAGTGGCTGTTGCAGGAGATTGGAACCTTTCCTAAAATATCTGTACATACTGCACCTCTGTTTCCCTCCTGGAAACAAACATGCAAGTCCCCTTTCTTGCTTAAAAAAACCCCGGAGTGCTCACCTTGTCCTGTTACCCTCAAAGCTGTTCTCTGGCTGCAGTTGAGCGCATCAGGCAGAAGCCTTTGGAGGCTTTTGTCACGTCCGCACAGCAAGATGTTCTCTGGTTTGATGTCCGTGTGGATAATGCGGCAGCGCTTGTGCAGAAAGTGCAGCCCTGCCAGCACCTGGGCGAGCAGGCAGCAAGTCACATCAGCAACGCAACGCGAGGGTCCCTACCACCTCCCCCGCCCCAGAAGCTGTCAGCGCTGTCAGAGCAGTCAGGCACAGTGGGTGTGCAAGTTGTGCATGTCCTGGTATTGGAGAAAGGGGGCACTGATGATGACCCTGCAATAAATTGTTTCTGTGTAGTGAGTGCCCGGTACTAAATTGAAGATGTAGGCAGCAGAGCCGTGACGTTGGGGTGGCTCTGAAGGAGTTGTGTGGTGAAGAGGTTTCATCACACAACACAGCAGGAGGAGCGAGTGCCGGAGCGCCATGTGCCTATCACGCTGAGCAAGTGGAAGCTGGGGCCAGTTATGCAGTGATGTGGGAGTAGTCTCATCAAACAAGGGAAGAAAAGGGGATGCAGCGTAACTCTGACAGGAGGAGGGAGAGACCATGAATGTGTGTGTGTGTGTGTGTGTTCAGAGAGGACTTAAGGGCAGTACAGGAGAGCCATGTAGGGAAAGAACAGCTTATGATGGAGCAGGGAGAGTCTGGCCTGTCACAGAGGAGAGGTAAACAATGTCTACCAGAGAGAAACAGTCGCTATCAGAAATCAGCAACAGCAAAAAGGCTGTGAGAGATTTATATACTTTTTAAACACTCTTGTCAGTCATAAAGGGCTGGCAAATATTCTCTATATTATCAAATTCTATTCTTGGATGAACACCAGCCCCGGGGAAATACCAACCTTAAATGGTAACTGTGAAACACGGGAAAAGATTTAAATAGCAAAAACTGGAGTGAATCAGAAGGAAACACTGCCCGAGCGCTGATCTGAGGAGGAAAAAGATTCTGCAGTTTTGCAATTAAAGTAGATAAGGGAAAGGATCAAGCAAAAGGCCTGGGTGTGGGGCACAGAGATTAATGCCACTATATTTCTGTGTGATTTATTCAAGTGTTGGTGGAACTTCTTTAGAGGAAGAAGAGGCTATTCCAGAAAATAGGATGAAGGAGGAAGCAGTTTTCTTCCTTAGTATCCCTAGAAAGGCAAGAATCAGGGTAGCAAACCTTAATCCTGGCAAGTGTGCAGATGTCTGATAAATCTCAGCATGAGAGGCATAATGTAACTATTCTGAGGCCTTCTTCAGGTTTCCCATTCCTTAGCTATTCCTAGCCAACACATAAGAAACTCAGTTTTCGCAATCTGTTTGATCAGCACACCACATCCTTACAGGGGATGAAGGAACAGTTGGCTCTAAGCAGGAAAACCTCAGCTTGGGTGGAGGGCCAGCCAACCAAACCAGCAATTTAGAAAGCCCTGGAAAGACATCGGCACTGTGGCAGACCTCAAGCAGCTTTTGGTGGTACCACGCAGGAAGCTGTCGGCCAGCCCCAGGACCCTGCTGGACACTGTCACAGCCGGACAGGCTGAGATGAATGCCAGTAGTTTGGCATCACTGCCAGAGGGGAATTCCCAGGGCAGCAGGAGGGCAGAGAGAGACACGGCTTGCTCACAAGAAGTGTACCTCTGGCAGGCTTCTTGTCCCCCTGCTACTCCTATGAGCAGCAGAACTACTGGAGAATTCAACAGTGACTGAGATGGGAAGAGCAGTGCCAGCCCTGAAGCCCTGGTGCAGGTCTGCAAGGCACTGACTCTTCATGGTGATGGTCCTGACACCTTCCCAAACCCGAGGAGACTGCAGGCTTGGGCAGGAACACACAGTGCTCCTGTATTAACGGGAACGTGATGGCTTCCCCCTCTGCATTTTATTTAATGTTCCTTCTCCTCCTACCCTAAAGAAATAGTTACCATTTTCCTCAAAGAAAAATGTATGCCTTGAACACTCAACTCCGTATTGTCTCTTTGCAGGTGCAGTCATGGAGGTGATGGCAGAGGACTTCAGGATGTAGATTACAGCGCATCCCCCAGCCAACAGTGCCCTGGTGCCCTCCTCACCCAGTTCCAAGTAAAATCTCACCTGCTGTAAAGACTTTTTCACAAAAGGCAAAGGCAGTCCCTGGGCTGTGTAGTTATTCATCAGACATCGCAGGGGAGGACCCAGCGCCTCAAATACCAAGCACATATGTGGAAAAGAGTCAGGGATTTAGTAACAGAGAAGGTGCTACCACCAGGCTTTTGCCCTTCACCAGAGAAGCCAAGTATCACCTTACTCAATATCTCCCTTCCAGCCACCCCTGTGTGCCCCAGTCCAGCTACTGCCCTGCTTATCCCCCTCATGGGAGCACAGTGTTAGGTTTTACACCATCCTGTGACTCTCCAAGGCAAGCCCAGGCTTTGCTGACCCAGAGCTACAGCACTCCCAGAGGAAGGATATGAAAGCCGTTCTCTCCAATCATTCTGAAGTCATCTAACAAACAGACGATGTTTTCTCCTGCTCGGTCCTTCTTCTTCATACTGCTCACCTGAGGGGGAGGATTCCAGGAAGGGTGCAATTAGAGACATACGCATAAGGACAACTTGCACCCATTTTATCCCATTCTACAGACTTTCTCTTTCAGGAGTTAGCACTTCATGATATATCCCGTAAAAACGGCATCAGGAAACCCAGACTCCAAACATACAAGCAGAGTCTGTTACCAAGGAGTGGGTTTCTGTATGTTGGTTTGCTCTTGACCAAGTGGGACCGTGACCCTTACAGCATTTGAATAACTCAAACTGATCCTGCTAAATGTGTCTAGCACACTTTCTGCTGATTATTCTATCTCGTGCAGCCCCCAGAAGTGCTCCTGCTTGTGCTGGAAGGGGGTTCCACCAAGATCACAGCTCCCTGCTCCCAGCAGCAATGGCTATCCGTTCCTTTTGCCCTTCTGCTGCCTCTGCTCCTTGTCCCAGAGTGGAACCGGATATATTCTCCTGAACGGAAGGTGCATCTTTCAGAGAGAATTACTAATAAACTAAGAGTAATGATCAATCCATATGCAGGGTCATGCTGATGTGTAGAAAAGCAGCCCTCTGAGTACATTAAATTAATGCTACTTGTTACTACCTCTTGCTCATATCCCTTTGGACAGGACCTACAGATTTACAGATGCAAACTAAACCTTTCTCAAACCAGTTGGAAAGAGGCATCGGAGTAATTTGAAATGCAAAATTTAATGGCTTTTACTCTTGTAAAGCTGATGTAACTTTGTATTTAGGCAAACTCCAAGAATTGTAACCACGACCTTTCCAGAACTAGGAGGTCAAGTCATCTTCAAAGACAGCTAGCTCAGACCCAGATACAGGCACCTAATTACCACATCCATTAGCAAAGACAAGAGGAAGCTTTCTGACTTCAGAGATTTATTATATTTTTGGTACATCCTGCATATTTTATTTTTTTTTTGCAGATATTTCCTTTTACTTCAGTATTAGTGTTGTCATGGAGCAATGCCCTCTGAGCTGGGAACGACACAGATATAGTGAGCACACTCCCATCTCCTGCTTAAGAACAATACTATCACTTTTTTCTGTTGTTTTTCCACTTTATCTTTCTGCAGGTTCCTCCTGCTTGCTGGATTTTGGGCAAGTGGGACACATCCACCTGTCCCAAGAAGAAGGAGAAGGTGCCCATTTCAGAGGCCACTGCTGAGCCAGGGTGATTTTTGTGAATTCCCTGACTTTTTGGTTTTTTTTTTCCTGTTGCCCACCTAGCTCCTCAGACTGGAGTCAGAGGAGATGATGAGGCTAATACACAGATCTGAAATCAGTTGGCAATCACAAAGGAACAGAGTGTGGAGCCCCAGAATATACATACGCAGCGGAGGAGAATGACCTCATCCTGTGCAGCTTCAGCAAAGCCTTCCCTGCTTTTCAGGATCTTTACAGCCACATGTTTCTTCCTCCTGGGAAATGAATCACAGCTGCCAGCTAACACATGCCAGAATGGCCCTAACCGGTAGCACCTCCCCTTCTCCCAGTCCCACTGGTATGGGCTCTGCAGGGAGGGATTTGCTTTCCTGCAAGCAGCCTTGCTCTTGGTCTGCAGCACTCCAAGCCCATGGGCATCCCTCCTGGCGATGCTGCCAGCATCTGGCAGCACAGCTGCCCCAGGGACCAGCAAAGCACTGGAGAAAAAAAGGCAGAACTTAGATACCACAGGGTCTACATGAGAAGAGAAAGGGTTGATCCCATCTCATTTATGTTCTTTAGCTTCTGGGGACTGGCTCTCTCATTGCACCCCACTGGTCTCACTGCCAGGTTTGCCCCATACTTGGTCAATGCCGGTAGGCTCCCAGCCAGACAGCTGTGCTCTGCTGCTCTTGTGGGAGTGGCTGTTCCTGTCCAGGAGCTCAGCCACCCCTCTCCACCTCCCCAAAAGGCGATTAGCCCCTCACCTTATGTCCTGGCACAGCCAGACGGTGGCAAAGGCACCACAGCCCAGTTTGTGCAGAGCCTGGTATCGTGTATTGAACACCTCTCCTTCCCGCACGGGGTGGTGGCCTCCTGTGGGAACCGTCACCAAGAGACATTACTGACATCTCTAAATGCTTTTAGACTGAGAAAGCAGCTAAGGACAGCTATTCTCCCAGAGGAATGGGCCCAGTGGCCTCCTCTGCCTAGGGAAGAGCCTGGGACAATCTCAGCTTTGGAGCCACACGCCTGAGGACTGACCTGCATGCTGGGCTGCCAGCACCTCCTCCTGCCCCCGCTCCTCCATGGCCCAGCGACACAGCAGATCCTGGCACAAGGAGACAGAGGGAAGCCGAGACTCAGGATCACATGGATCTTCAGCACTTTACTCCTTTAAAGAGAATTGGAGAGCTGCAGGGCAGCTGAAATTATGCTGCATACCACATACTTGATCTGCACAGCTCCAGTTCCCTCTTCTTCACCTGCTCTCCCCTTGCTGCCTTCCTTCCCGTCTGCTTCATCAGCCTCTGGAGCTGGGCTGTTACAAATGCTTTTGGCACTTCTGGGATTTTTTTAAGAGTTCAGAAGAGGAAAGCTGGCAGGCTGGGGCTGGGCAGCGATCCTGGTGGTGTGCAGCCAGGCCAGGGCCAGGGCCAGCTGGGAGTCTCAGGTTTCCCTGTGTCCAGGATGGATTTTCAAGGGCTTAGCCAGGACTACGGGATCCCCTCCCACAGCCGCAGCCAGGGAAAGCACTCGCTCCCTGCCCCCATCACAGCTGAGGAGGGGACACATCTGGGCTTTCGCTGGCAGGAGGAGCCTCACGCTGCAGATGGGTGCAAAGCAGAGCCTGTGTTTACTCACTGCAGTGCTGCACATCTGCCTGTAGGCCAAACTGGAGCACGGGTTTATCACTGACTGTCCCATGACACCCTAGCGAGAGGCTTTGACCAAGCGGGAGGCTGTTCCCAGAGTTTGTTACTATGACAGCCCAAGTTACAAACACCCAGACAGCACAGACAGACTGATGCAATTGCTGTCCCCATGCCATGCAGCACCGGTCACCTGAAATAGCAGCTTAGAGCCCATGTTGCTAATGTTAATGTAGATGTAAGCTGGAGTGCTCCCGACCCTGCCTTTCACAATTTGGAAATGTCAAAGCTTCAGACTAACACACATTGCAAGAGCTTGTGACAGGTGATAATAACTGCAGCAGACCATTAGCATGGGTAGAAATATAGACCTTTAAATCCCTCAAATGAGGTTGCTAAAGCTAAGAGCTCATCTGCACCAGAGGATTTTCAGAAATAGTGAGGGTTGGCTGGTGGTGGTGGCAATGGGACCAAAGTGACAGGGAATTTTGTGGTACAGTAACATCTTCCAGGTTCTGAGACAGAGGCATGACTTCCTCAAAAGGCTGAAGTTCCTTTCTGCATGCCTGTGCTTGATTTCCAGCACAATAGCCAGAGGCAGCCTGCCTTTGAGCACCCAGCTGCCTCCCAACGCCATTCTAGCCAAGGGTCAGACTGGGCTCGAGCCTCCAGTCCTGCAGGGGACAAACTGAACTGCCAGAGCTGACATTGCTCCCTTCACCCAAGCCCTTACAGTATGTGAAAGGAGCTCAAAATCCCTCCCCCTCCTTATATTTTTACACCTCTTAACTGTGGCATTTATGCCTAAAAGAGTCTGGTTCTGAACAGTGTAAACTTCCAGGATGCTGCAGGTCCATATGGCCACTCATTTCAGTAAATGCTTGCTAACATCTTAGCTCTGAAAGGTGAAATTAAAATTTGCCTTATTTGTGCACAGACTGAGCATATCTGTTACCTCGTGTGCTCCTGCACCACCAGAATCCACCCAAGCCCTCTTCACTCACATCATTAGGACAGCAAGGGCTGATCTGAGAGCCAGGCAGCAACCATAAAAGCTTTAATAATATTGTGTCCCTCATAATTCACTTGCCAAAGGAAAATTCAGGAGCACATGGAGATAGAAGTTCAACAGCTCCTTCCCTAGGTGGTTTTTTTATGGTAACACGAGACTTCTGTGGGGAAGAGATGTCACCATGGCCCAGTGGTGACCAAAGACAGGCTCAACTGAGTGTGAAACACATCCTAGCACTAGGGCTGATGGAGCTTTTGAGTAGCTCACCAGGCCGTGGTGTCATCCTTGCCACTGAGGTGAGACAGGTCCATCCTTATACAAGACTTTACTCCATCCACTCTTGTTACGTGGCTGCACTGTTAAAGGATGAGGAGTGTTGCTATGCAATTTGGTATAGGAGACTGAAACATACTTTGCTGAGCTTTTTGATAAATTACGATCAATGCTTTAAAGTTCTTCATCACTTGATGTCCTCACATTAAAAACAACTGTTGTTTTGCTTTTGTCATTCAAAGCTAGTTGTGCAGAACCTACTGGCTTCCTGCAGACCTGGACCAGGTCAGGGAACTTCAGTCCAAAACCCATGCTTGTCCTGTCTGGTCCACGAGAGCCACAGGAAGGGAGCGGTGCTTTGCCTCTAGCCTGGACAACTCCACCTGACCTGCATGGAATGGTGTAAGGAGCTTCCCACCCCTGTCATGCCTTATAATGCTTGGACATCTGGAGCCACAGAGCTTACCAGAGCAAACCTTCATCTCATGCCCACACACAGACCTGGCAAGCCCTTGCTGAGCACAGCATCCCTGCAAGTGGCAACATGCAGTGTAAAAGCAGCCGCATTGGCGCTGCACAGACTTACCGTGCAGCAGCTTGCAGGCAGGGCACTCTGCTCCGGTTGTCATCTGGCTCACTCTGGAGCTCCCCAAAGTGAGATACCAGCTGGTTCTGCTCTCCTTTTAGTCTGCTGCCCGGGAGGGGTGTCCTTGAACAGATCAAACTCTTCTGCATCGGTAGATGGACGTGGTGAGGAGCAGGAGAGGGTATCAGATCACAGCACTGTTTCTGGGAACAACCTTGGCTTTGGGATAGAAAGAGACCTAGGACAGCTGCGGTGGATTCACTTTACTGCTGGCCTCTCCCTGCCTCCCTGGCAGCAGGTCTGTCACTCTGCTGTGGCTCCACAGTCTCCACAGCAACTATTTATAGAGGAAAATTCACAGCTCTACCTCATGAGATGGAAACAAGAGAAATCCTTCCCCTCTGCTCCACCATCACCAGGCCCAGAACCTGTGGGCCTGCCTGGCACTTCCCACTGCTCCCAGCGGTGTGTTGGCAGGACTCATGGCTCAGCCTGGCTGCTGTCGCACCATGTCCCGCCCAGTCCAGCCACCCCCAGCCTGTGCCTGGCCGAGGGGGACAGGGTCCCCAGCCCCATCTGTGAGCCCCACCGCCCGACCTGAGGCAGCCCAGCCCCCCCCCGCAGTGCCCACATGCAGTCAAACAGTCACAGCAGGATGCTCCCCTTTTCACGGAGGACAACCGCGACAGCAGCATCCTCCGAGCAGCTCTGCCCCACTGAGGTGGAACCCTGGTAGCCCAACTCCCACACAACACTGAGGAACAAATGGCCACACACAGACAGAAAATCCCATTTTCTCTGCCTGTGCGGCACGCTGCAGCCTCGCAGCAGAGCTGGGATCGCCCCGGCCTCCCCCACGCTGGGGCCCCGGTGCTGCACAGCTCAGGTTTCCTCGCTGAGGCTGCAGAGACCGAGCCCAGCCCTGAACCAAAGGGTTAACGCTGCCTAACACTGCTCTGCTGCAGATCCAGGCGGCCAAAGGGAGGTCGGGGCCTCCCAGAGCGTTTCTCCCCTTGCTTGTGCCCCTCTCCTCTCACCTGCCTTCCCAGCACTAAAAATACCGAGGGAGGGGGCAGAGGCTGCAGCAGGCTGGGTGCTGAGCAGGCGGGGGACAGGCGATTTGTAACCCCTAAAAGGCCAGCAAGAACACACGGACGTCGGGAAAGGAGGGACAAAGGGGGGTGACATTACACAGACAAGAGGGGGGAGAAGCAGCCTGAATCCAAAACGCTGCTAGCAAAGGAGGGAGAGAAGGATCGATGGGCCAGGAGCCAGCTTTATGGCTGGGAAGGACTGTGTGATTAGTTTAAGAATTAAGTTGTTCCGCTGGTTCCTGCCTTGCGCTGGTAGACAACAGCCATCGACAGAAAGCTGCCTTCAGCCACCCCCTGCCTGCTCACCCACTGCAGAACCAGAGCTGTACGGTGCCGCAAACCCCAATCCTACGGCCCCTCTCCGCAAACTCATCTGCAAAGGGAGGTTCCCTGCTCCTGCAGGCAGGGATGGTGTTTGAGCCCTGGAACTGCAGAAGTGCCGCAACGCAGGAGCCAGCAGTGGAAGGCGGCACAAGGTTATCTCAAAGAAACACAGGAGGGAAAAGCCCCACGCTGCTGGCACGGCTCCCAGGTCCTGGTGCTTCCACTTAGGAGGAAAAAAAAGAGATTAATAGATTCTGAACAATTGCATCATCGTGCAACACAAGTATGACACGCAGGTTGTATATTAAAATTTATTGAATTATTGTGTAAGAATTCTCTTTATTAAAATCATTTGAACTCTAAACTGATTATTTACAGACAAAACCTCTTATATCACCAATAGATTCCTACATCTCAGAACAGTATCTACAAACAGTTATTACACTATGTAACAAAATTCAGATTTTTTTTCAAGCTTTTTATATTAATTATTAATTCCAATTTGAGAAAGACAGTACCTCGGGTGCTCTGAGCAGAACTCAAGGTGTGGCAGGGCATAAATGCAGGTCAGGCCATACCGTAACAGACAGAGAGACACTAAGTCACAAGGCTGGGAGAGGGCAGAGTCACCAGGACAGAGGACAGGGAGAAAGACGATTAGAGCAAACGCACTGGGTGTTCTGGAAACCAAAAGAATCATCCTGACAAGAAAGGCACAAAAAAAAAGCAGCATCTTGCTGCAAACGGGGCACACCTTGAAAAACAAACGGCATTCCACCGAGGCAGCATCATCCAAGAACCCTCTATTTTCATTAAAAAAAATTAGCCATAATTTCTACAAGAAAAAAACCAATCAAACCCACTTCCAGGTACAGCCTAAATTTGCCACCAGACAGATGAAAGCAAGCGCTCTCACATCTACGTCGCGTGGGTGCCAGCTATTCCTAGTCATGCCAACAGGAGACACATTCAAATACACCAACGGATATTTATCTTAATACTGATCAGTTCTTGGCATTTCATCCAGACCATGGTGGAAGCAAGTTTCTTTCTCTGACTGCAGGACTAAATCTTACTGCCTGTCCTTCAGGAACATCACCTTTTTGAGAATACAATTAAAGCAGCAACATCTCCTTGCTACACCTTAGTCTTGCAGAAGGGGAATAGTTGCTGTGCCAGGGCACTCTCAGCTGGTGCCCACAGAACTTTGCTACTTGCAAGAGGAGAACATCCAGAGAGGATTCTCCACCCTTGAGAAGGATCATCCGTCTCCAGAGTGTCTGACAAGCTGGTCATGGAATCAGGCCAAGACTGGAAGAAACTTGGAAGGATCATGAGAAATAAATAAATAAGTGTTCCCTGCAATAGGGAATTTCATAATAAAACCTATTTTGTGCAAATTTAAATGCAACAGAACCCTGTTGTAGTAATGAATTTTGCCACAGGAGAGGGGCATGGACGGAGAGAAGAGGGGCCATACCTACACATCCAAGCTGATCCCAGCGAGGGGCCTTCAGTGTGTGTCCGCAGGGGAGGAGGATGCTGGTAGCTAGAACACCAAGGACAGATGGATGGGAAGAGATGGGCCCTACCAGCTTTACACCCTCACAGCGCCTCCTGTCCAGTGATGCCAGGACAAGCTCAAGATGTAAAGTCACTCTCCTATGTTTAGCTCTATTTTAAAGTCTTGATTATTGCTTTAATAAAAGCAGACTTTCACAGGTACACTCTGAGAAAGTGGACAATTTCCACAATCCAGGAGCCCTACTGAGAAGCAGAGAAGATGCAGAACCCACCTACCCCATGGCCTAAGTCAGCCCTTGTCTCAGACACCCCGGGACTCCAGTCACTAGGATTCCAGGAGAGCCATCAAGTCCTCCTCCCTTTGCCAGTGTCAGGTGGAATCAGAATGAAGCCCCAAGCTCCCCTCTTCTGGGAAAGCGCAGAGATAATTCTGCAAAAATAGGTGCAGACATTAACAGCCTACAGAGCCATAAATCCGGCAGAGAGCCTGTGGCTCCTGGCAGACACTCAGTAAGTTGGAGAGGCCACAACCTACACTTTGCTGCCCGGGGCGGGAAGTCCATCCATCAGCACGCAAGGGGACAATGCTACGCTGTGCTACTACACCTGCACCTGCCTCAAACCAAGGAATCACCTGCAGTTCCTAAGGGATTGGGCTTCCCTAACGTGCATTGTATCTGCCTTTTCCCATCTGCCAGTCTTTTCCTACAACCAGCTTTTTTAGGGCTGATTTAATCAGATTTGGCCAAGACAGAGGTTTCAGAAATGCTAAGTTCCTATAAGTTTTAGGAGGCAGGAGCGAGACCCAAACCAGGACCTCCATGGGGGAAGAGAGGCAAACTGTGCCCCATTTCTGCCTGGCAGCACCTGCCCAGCTCACCTGCTCCCTTCATACAGCAGGACAGGAGCCAGAGGTGGCACAGGGGTGCTGGCTGTACCCTGGGCATACAGCGTACCTGGGAATACTGCTGACAGAGGGTGACAGGAGAGAGCTGGCTTTGTAGGAAGAAAGGCCAGTGTTAGATTGTGGTTATATTGCTCAGAGAACAGTCTTGCAATGGTGCAGCACTCACACAAAGCCACAGGGCTGGAATTACTCCTATTTGCAATGTAAAGACTGGTAGGGACAGGATCTTGCCCTGTTTAGCTCTCCCTGTGGTCCCTCCTGGCCGACACAATCACCACCTCAGAGAAGTGACAGAGGAGTCAGACCGGTCAACCTGCCCCAGGCACACAGGACATCAGCCTGGAATAAGCAGCGGGAGGCAAGAACAAGTAGGGCACCCTTATAAATAGGAATTTGCTCCTAGAAGGACAGAGGACTCTGCTCACAGGGCACAGGAAGCATCCCAAGTGCTCTCCAGGACGCAGCAGCAAGGAGCTGCCCAGGAACAGCTGGGAACTAACTGTGCTTGTGCCTGTTCCAGCCTCTCCTTCCTTGCATGAATCATTCCTGTTTGCAGGACACCTGGTGCTCCTTGGGAACAACAGTTGTGCTTCACGGCTTCCTTGAGTTCACAGCTCACCAAAAACCCTTCTATGTGCCACGACAGGAGAGTCTGGGAAGTGAAACTGTGACTAAGGTGTAAGGCAAGCCTAACAGAAGGACACACAGCTAAGCCTTGAACTGAGCTGTGGGGAAAAACAAGCTGCTGTTACGACAACGGAGACATCTACGAGTCATCCCTGCAGACAAAGCAGTGGAGAAAACTTTGCTCCAGTGCTGACAGACGTTTGTCAGTAGAAGTGCACAGAGATGCTTCTCCAAGAAAAGCTTTGTCTCAAAGCCACAACATTAAACATTCTCCTTCAGCATTTAAATACATTAACTTTCAGAAGGTATTTACAAGTCCAGTTCAGAGCAGCAGAACAGCCGGACACCAGAGGAAGGGGAAGTGGCACAAGGCATTTGTTGTGCTTTTCCAAAGAGCAGGGCAACCTCTGACCACAAGGAACCAGGAAGACTGATCCCAAGCGGGGTCAGTGGAGACTGAGGTGAGCCAGAAGCGACTCTCGCATGCTGAACTTGTCCTGAGGGAAAGGGTGAGGGGCTGCTGTCCATTTACAGTAGGCCCTGGGCAAGCGCACATGCTGGTGAACACGTTACATCCAAGCAGGTGTCACATACAAGCTGTCCGAGACCAGAACATTAGGGAGCAAGAGACATTCACCATCAGACGCTCTCCTTTCTACATCCAAAACTGGAGGAGACATTGCTGCAAGCAATTTCTCGGGTATGATACTGCAGGAGTGCTTGCAAGCCCAGGACAGAGGTTAACCCGGCCACCAGCCTGGGGAAAGCTTCACTGAAGTGAGCAGCTGCAGCAGGGAAGTCTCCCAGTACTGGAAAGGGTGTCCATGCAAGGCCAAGGACTACACAGACACGGTGCTCAGTGTTGTCACTTGGCTCTTCAACAACACTGTATGGAAACTTGGCACATTGATGTAACATCTGTAGGAAGGAGCTGTCTGCCATAGGAAAACCAAAGTTTGGGTGTTTTTGTCTTGTTTTGCTTTTATGAAGAAAAAACTGTAAAAAAATATTCTCTGAGATGCAAGGACGCTTGTACTATGTACTGCCTTGGCCATCCCCATTCACGTCACTCGCAGGTTCCTTGGAGAGCCTGGTTCCGATGGCAGCAGGACACCCTGTGTATAGGTAGGATGAGCACTGTCCCCATTCAGCCAGGGGAGAGCAGTCTCTCTGCGCTTGTCACAAATCTGTGACTTTATTCTCCACAGCTGCTGCAATCTGTTGCAGTCTGTAGCCGAGCTGCATCTTCTGTGCCGTTGGGTCTTCTTCCAAAGCAGTAATGATCTGCAACGAGACAGAGCTCACTGGCAGCCTTTCTCCAGTGCACAACAGGGTCAACCAGCTCAACTCCAGGCACAGTGAAGGCCCCAGCCTGGAATCCAGTGTACTCAAGTCTGGAGTATGTAGTAATTAATCTCAAACTAACCACAAAATAAGTATTGTAGATTTGTCCTAATAACTTATGAACTTCACAGTGCAAAAGGAATGCTGAACTTCTCACCTGAAAATGGTACCTTTAGTAAACGAATCTGAACTAACTGCATTTCACTTTTAAGTAGAGTATTTGGATACTGGAATCAAGAAAAAAAAAAACAACAAGTGTATACAAAGTCCCAACAGCCTCCAAGTCAGAGATAAGCTCTTTTTTTATGATTTCCTCCCTCTCTCTTTGATAAGAATAAAGCAAATTTATGGCATGGAAGTAACGCCTGCCAAGGAAACAATACACAGCATTGTAAGAGCCTGGCTGCTCTTAATTATTAGTTTTTGGAGTTTTTTTGGTGGGATGGTAAACGGAGAAGGACATTTTCTTACCTCCTGGAAACACACACTCACCTGGTCATAGTACTTATTGATGTATTTGTACAATTCATGTAGAGCCACCAGGGAATTGAGGTCACCTGAGTAATTCTGAATAAGAGAGGAAGTTAAGACAAAACCATGAGACACCTAACAATTATTCATCTAAATTCTGCGTCCTCACAACTCATTAGGAAAAGTGACTGTTGCACAAAGCAACAGGAAAGGCAATTCACCACTAGTTCCTTGTGAGGGAAAAAAAATCACATGTACTTCTTGCCCTGCACTCTTTATCACACTTTTCTCTTCAGTGCTAGCTGGGCAGACCCTTCACCATCGCTGTGGTGCCACAAAACCGCCACTGGGAAGGGTCAGTCTGTGTGAGCAGCACTGCACACTCAGCTGGAACAGCTCATCCTCACATTGCTAACTTTCTCTCAGATGCACAGGGAAGGGGCCAGGGTGACTTCTGAAAGAAATAGTTTTATTTACCCGTGACAGCTCAGCCAAGGCAGAGTTCATCTCCTGGTCACTGGCAGAGATGGTCTGACGAATATCTGCGTAGTACCTGTACAGCAGTACACAGACCATTAATATATTGTTTCTCCTAGCCTCCCCCTTACTGCTCAAACTACGACTCCACACATTCATTATGTACCTTTCCACCATCTGCTTGTAGCGAGGAATGTCCCGGGCATAGAGCAGCTTATTGATCGGAGAGTCCTTGAACATCCAAAACCAGAATTGATTACAAAAAAAATCACAATCTTTCATCATGCCTGGGCTGACCTTATCAGGTAACACCAGCACCGCTATCCTCTGTCATTCATTCAAGATTGGGAACTTTTGTCCTTGGCATGGAAAGACACTTCAAATACTGGGCTCCCTTCTTAGTAATGCAGTCTGAGGAGCTGAGTTGTGTTGGAGAAGGGATCTCCAGGCCAGCCTGGGGCTGGGTGGTCACCAGTAAAAGATCATATTTGCTATGACTTTGCATAGCCGATTCCTAAATCCTCCAGAAATCCACTCATCCCATCACTGGTGACCTGTGCTGGGCTGCTGCACCCTTAGCACGGGGCAGGCAGTGGTGGTAAAAGGTTTTCCAATGGCCAACTTGAATCTTTTAAGATGCATCCTGTGACTTACACTGTCTGCCACAGCCAGCTAGAGTTTATTTCTGTCCCTCAAGTAGCTGTAAATAAAGAGTACCACTCAATGACTTCTTTTGTATGCTAAACAAAACTGGCTCCCTCCTTCTCTCTTCCCCGGAGTCCCCACTGTGTTCTGTCTCCAGTGCTCCAGTGGCACACAGGAGCAAGGAGCAGGCGCGGTGTCCTAACAGCTCTATGCAGGCCTTTCTGCCTTCCCGGGGCAGCGCTGCTCAGGGGTCTGTGCCAACCACGCTCCTTTCTCCCTCTGTACTCACCCGCCCTAACTTATGGTCAGCTATTGTACAGGAGTCCATGAAGGTCTGCGCAATGACCAGGAGCACAGCATCTACGTTATCCGATGTCTGCACATCAAAAACAAACTGGGGATTCTTGATGATGTTGATCCAGAACCGCAGGGGCAGGCTGCGGAGAAGACAGCAGTGCAACAGGGTATCAGCAGAGATGCTGAAAAATATTCTGCATGTTATGCATCTCCCAGCTTTGCCCTCCCAGCAAAACCAGCTTTTCACACCACGCTCTGCTGCCTTGCACTCCCATTTTGCTCCTCCTCAGTAGGCAAAGGTGGCTGTCACTTTGCAAGTGATCAGGTCTGGACAGCTTAGCAGTTCCTCCTCCAGGACCCACAGGAACACTATACCTGTTTGTTTTCCAGATATGGATGGTCTCAGGGTCTGCAATTCCATAGTGCATCGCCTGCTCATCCAACAGATCGAAGAAGTATTTGACTGCCAGAGGGACAGGGCGGTTGGTACTGAGAATCACCTGGAACAAGTCATCCACAAACTTCTGCAGAGTGCCCTGTGGACAACAGAGCAGGACAGAGTCAGCACAGGCAGAGGACAGCGGAAAGCCCAGGCCTCAGGCAGATGAGATGCTACCCCTCTTCTGCTCAGAAGCCTCTTCTCCACTGCGGGCAGCAGCAGCAGCAAAGGAGAAAGGAGGTCCCAGCAGTTTCTGGAAGAGGCTGCGGAGAAGCTCACGAACGAAGCAAAACATGGAGGGAAGTCAGATGTACTCAGAGCCTCTGCATGTAAAGGGGATTGCTACAGGGGAGGGCGCTTGCGACATGATGGAATGGCACTGAGATGTAGAGACTGCCTAGTGGAGGGGAACTGCTGGCTGCTAGCAGGTGTATTCAGCTGCATGGGAATAAGGAGAAGGGGTTTGCTCAGCAGCAAGAGGAAGTTCAGTAAATGTGGGAAGACAGCCAGGCAGTGCCTGGCAAAGAGCCTGGGTTGTTCCTTGAGGAATGGGGCTACTGTAAGCAGGGCACTGCTGGGGAACCTGGATGCCAAAAGCTGATCCCTCCTTGAGAACAGAGTAGAGAGAGAAGTTCCTGGATCAATTTTTTAATCATGACACTAGAATAAAGCAAAAAGGACAATGTGAGCTGGCACTATGCCCGACTTATGACCACAGATGAATTTGTACGTGGCTGGTATGTACTATTAGCATCATCTCACTGCAGCATGTAAAAAGTCAGTTCTATCTGCTTGGCCCTGAGTGAGGTGGAAGGTGAGCAGACGTGGCAGCCCAGTGGACACTGCTGCCCAGTGGACTCTGCTGCAAAGCACAGGGTGCTTGCTTTTTTTTTAATGGGACACACAAAGACAAACATGGGGTGGACGTGGGGATAAAACCATTTCTCAGTCTTCTGGAGTCTCTGTAGAACTTAACCTGTGAGTAGAAGCCTGGCACTGCAATGCTAGGGGCGGAGAGGAAACAATGGGCATGTGCATCAACCCAGGCAAAGGAGCTCTTCAACCCTGCATTCTGCTGGGGGACATGAAGGAAGGCAAGATCCCAAGCAAAACACAATCTATGCTGCTTCTCACCTTCATTGAGAGTAGACGTGTCAGATAGATCTCTGGGATTGCCTTGGCTCGCTCCCGATCTCTTAAGCTCCCACGCCGATGCTTGGGAAGCTCTGGCTCTTCCGTTGGTTTTACCAGGTGCCAAAGTTTGATCCCACCTTCATCTGCATCTTCTAGCATTGGTGTTTCTAAAACAAGCAATCATTTACAGATGAGTGTCAGTTCTCTCACAGTAGAGCTTGGCCAGGTGAGCCCCAAGGAAGCAAGGTTTCACAGCATGATAGAAATGCAAATGGGCAGGAATGCCTGGAGGCCTGTGCTCAGCCTCCTGCACGGAGCACAACTGTTGCTATCACTACAGCAGGTTGCCTTCGTCAACCCAAAACCTTCAAGGCTGTGGAAACTTCTCCAGACTGAGATCTCCCACCACCCCAGTGGTCTGTTCCAGGGCTGCACTCCCTTTGTACTGAAAAAGGCTTTTTTCCATGCCCATTTTGAACCCATTAAGCTGCAGCCTGTGTCTGTTGTCCCTCAGCCACTGGAGTACCCATGGAGCTGTTTGCTCTGCCAGGCAGCAAGATAACTGCCTGGTGTCCCACCACCACCCTCAGGCCACACTCAGCACCTAAGGGTATGTAGATGCCTGCAAGGTGCAGACTGCGCTCAGCCCTGGAGTGTCAAAACTAGAGAACGGTTCTTATCCTGCATTTTCATGCCCAGCCTGGCTTTCCCCTGCTCTTGCACTCCTTCGCTTTTCTCTCATCTCACCTGCCCAAGCTTCCAATTTCCTGACAATCCTATGGGGTTCAAGTCATGTATCAACCTTCGACAGCAGCATAAAGCTGGGGCAACGGCCATAGACTGGTCCCACTAACTGGTAAGTACTATAAAATCATTCACAAGGACATCAAACTCACTCTCTCCTGGGATGTAATCCTGATTCTCCCTATGGATGTGCTTGGTCAGGCGTGGGACCAGTGCTACTGTTGCTCCATCAGGCACCTGCAAACAAGCAAAAATCAGCATTCTAAACAAACGGCGTGTTACTCATCAGCACAACAAACGAGTGCTTGTAGATCAAAACAGACTATACCTTTACAAGAAAACGCCATCACTGATAGTGGGAGAATCTTGTTTGTACCAGTTAAAAAAACCTGGTGTGCAAAGTACAATGAATACAACTGCACTCAGGGACTGAGGTTATTCACTTCTAGAATTGTTGCAGCAAGGTACGATGTACTGGTGCAAGATATGACACATTGGTGCAAGGTAATTGGAAAAACCAAACCTCTTTCCATTCCTAGAAGCCACTTTGCAGATCAGTGCACCATCACCTATGAACTGGTTTAGACTGGAACATTAGTGGATCAAGCAGCATCGCCTTCATTGCAACAGACGCAAGGCATGGACTTGTGCATCTCCTCCCAAGACTTGCCCCTGCCTGCGTCTCAGGTACAGGTTAAGGAGGGGGCTATGCTTGTTGAAGTCAGAGTGCAGGCCGCAGCACTGAATTAACTTGAATATGCTGCTGCTAGAAAGCTCCAGCCTTTTGACAGCGATCCGCCAGGAGCCAGAGCCACAAAGAGAGCGTAACAGTGTGTAGAAGATGAGAGACAAGGCAATAGTAGACCAATTTCTGACCTTGTAATGTTGAAGAGTGTTCAGGCGCTTCCAAGTTCCTTGAACAACAGATGTCACATCCTCATCGGACAGTATCAGATGACCTGCCAGCCCCGATCTCCACTCTGTAGCCATTAGAGCACAGAAAATGAAACGATAAACTGTTAATTTGAGGCATCTCTGAAGTCTGCTGTGCTTCAACCTAGTTGACCTTTTTATACATCCATTAATCCTCATCAGCCTTTACCCATGCTGTTTCACCGACAGCATAACCTGAGCAAGTGCCTGTAACAATGCTGAGTCCTGCAGTCACAGGGCAGTCTCTGAGCAGAGGCACAGGCAGCCTCAAGGCCTCACAGGTTCCACTCACCAAGTTCCTAGAAATTCTGTGAGATTGTGACTCCAAGCAGGTGATTCAAACCACAAATGTGCACTCATAGCGCTTATTAGCTACTGTTCCCCCAGTACCTGCTCATCTGTAAGTGTCACTACTATTCAGCAACAGCCAAAGAATGAAGAAGATAGAAAACTGAGTGGTTTCCCTAACAGTGTAAAAGCTACCTTTCATCAACCACTGTGGGCAAAAATCCTGCCTGACATACATAACTGAGCTGCTGCCAGTCACTTCACTGGCAGGAAGAACCCGTCTACGACACCATAGCATCTCTGTGCTCGAACCGTCCTCCCCTCCTAGATGTTTTCATGCCTGTTTTTTTTCCCTGTGTCCCCTTGTCCAAGCCATTGCAATGGTCCAAGCCTGGTAAAGAACACCATGAAATGGAAAGCACTGGACCCAGCTGCTACTTTCCCACCTCTGCCTTTGCTGTTAGCCTCTTGCCTGCAGCATGCCCTGTTGGATCCAGCCAGAGCGCAGGATCCTTGGTCAGTGATTCTGCACACTCAGCAGAGAATGACAAGTGTCACATGTGCCGAGGTGCTGTGCACAGACGACCACTTCTCCACTCCGCACTAAGTTTTGGCGTGGAGGAGTTGTGCTCACCGAGGTCCAGGGTGTCTGGGTCTGGCCGGTGACAGTACGGTGTCCCTTTATAGATCTGATCTAGGATCTTCTCCTTCACCTGTGTTATGGTGTCACAGTCTAGCACTTTCGCAGAAATGCCCTGGGAGTCCTCTGCCCCTCCTGCAGCAACTCCTGCTTGTGTCAGAGCATTTAAGGTCTGAGGAAGAAAAGAAAAGGTCACAGCTATTCAGCTGATAAGATTACATCTCATCATTTACAGTTTGATGGCTCGCATTGAGGCAAATTAACAGCTGCTAGTCCTTTCACTGGAAGAGTTTCAGAAGAGAAAACATCACAGATGTTAAACACCCTGTTCTCAGTCTTGTGGCAAAAGCTGGAAGTCAGTTCAATGGTGTTGGGGAGGGCCTTCGATGTGCCACCAGCAATTTCACCCCCTTACTTCTAGGCACAGAACACAGCAAATACCTCAGATTACTGTGGTGGGGGCTGGAGGCTCCTGTCAGCCTAGGGTAAAAGTGCCTGATTTAGCAGAGCTCTTGCTTGTCTATGGAGCTGCACTGCAGGGATAAACCTGGCTCCCACGGGATAGAGGCAGCGTGCTGCATTTCTGCCTTAATGGTGGGAACAGAGTCATTCAGCCCTGTCATGCTGGAGACTCCAGAAGGAACAAGAGCCTTGGTGCTCACCAGAGTCCGGTACTCCAGGTCCTCTCTCAAAAGGCGGTTGTCATTCAGGGTATATTTGGCTTTCCCTGTTACCCAGTCAACTGGCCCTTTGTCCACCTGGTGCTTGATTCCTCGGAACAGCATGTAAAGTGGCTCCCCAACAGAATCCTGGCACAGAAAGGAAAGAGTTTCACCTGTGAGAAATTCAGCTTGCTCCTCCAAGGAGAGGAGGAAAAGAGAGCCCAATGGCTTGGAAACCCAAGTAGAGGAGGAACAGCACTGAGGCCACAGCCGGCAAGGAGCCTCTGCTGAAAGCTCCTGCTCCATGCCCAGGGAAAGTGCACAGCCTAGCTACGAGGTAGATGAACAAGACCAAAGTGTTGCCCTGCCCCTGTGCCACTAATCTGAGAGATTCTCCTTAGTTCTCCCCTCTCCAGGAAAGAGATTACATCAGAATCTGTCCTCCTTGCGCAGAGACCAGCCTATGGCTAGTGTGTCTCAAGATAAAGGAGCTATGCTGAGCCCTCCATCATTTGGCAAGATATACTGGAAACAATGAGTGTTATTAACGCCAATCTAAGCATCCCTATGCCCAGTGAACAGCTCAGTGCTCTCATTCCCCACGCTGAAACACAGGATTACTCTGGCACTATTTCAGCTACAAGGGAGGCACAAAGCAAAGCTGTGGCTGTCTCCCCTCTTCTGGCCCCTCTACACCACAAAGGGACAAAGAGCTCACCCTCACAAATGCGTATAGGCAGATGGACATCCAGTTGGTTAACAGTTTCTCTACCACTGTTTCTGTCCTGCAAGAGAGCGTGAGGTTGGTCACAGGAATACAGTACAGAGCAATTAGGAATTTGGAGATAAAAATTGCTTCCCTTGTGAAAAAAAAGTACACTAAATGATGGTACAGGATCAAGGGATGGGGGGGTGGAGGGAAAGGTCTTTAGAGAGCAGTAAGGTTAATGCTTTTGATACCACTTATCTGAGGCACTTTTCAGCCTGAAGGAGGCACCAAATTACAGAAGACAAGCAAGCAGGGAGCAGAGGAAAGCCTCTGGGAGGTCTCAATCAATGGAAATTTGTTCAGATCAGAAGGATGGACCTGACAGGAGGCTAATGGGGATGCAAACACAAGAGATATGTCAGTTTAGCCTCCAAACATGGCATGACTATGTGCCCAGGGACCTCTAAACAGCACAGGAGATCAGCAGACTTGGCAGGGCCCTAGTGCCTGAGCACAAGGAGAGAGTCAACATACAGCACCTTCAAAAGAGGAGGAATATGGAGTGGGCAACTCCAGCTTCCTACTCTTTCACAGCTTTCCTGCTGTATTTTCTGCCAGCTGTTGACCGGAGGGACTGGTATGATTGTTACTGCTTCCTCCGTGTGATGCATGCTGTCTGGACACACACTGGTCTTACAGCTGCAGCTCAAGCCATGATATTATTCTGTTCACAGGAGTTTTAGAGCTTGCCAGCTGGGCAGAAAAGCTCTGTCCCCTGGGGTAGCTAGCAGTGGGACACGTGTGTCTTACCTCCGCAGCATCAGCTTGGGGTTCTTGGCCACATACTGCTCCACAAGGTCATTCAGGAGTGTTTTCAGGATGTCAGTGAAGTACTCCAGCTTCCCATGCAGTGACACAGTGAGCAATGATGCCACATAAGCCCGGTCTCTTGGAGAGAAAGTGCGCTGGATTTCTAGAGTGTGGATGAACTGGTGGGAAGAGATATAAACCAGTGTGTGAATCTGCTGCAAACAAGGCAGTCACAGCTACCAGCTCTTGGAAAACACAGTACTGCAGGGAGCTACTCAGGTAAGAGACACTGCCCACTTCCCACCACCAGCTGCCAGTGACGTGGCCCTGATGCCACAGCAGGCTGCCAGCAGAGAGAGGGACTTTACCTTGGTGAGGAAGAGCTTGCTGTTGAGCAAGTTGGAAAGCTGGACCAAGCCCTGCTCCACAGTTTGCCGCCGGCACTCGGGGATGTCCAGATCCCTTTGCAGTGGTGACTCACGGTGACCCGGGAAGAAAATGCGCTCTGCATAGGACTTGTAGTCCAAGAAGGGGATTCCTGTGCCCACAAGGTCACTTGTGAGGTCCATCATCTCAGTCATCAGGTCTGAGGGAAAGGAAATGCACATGAAGTTGGCTGTACAATCACACAACGGATGGTGCAGAGCATGAGGTGAGTACAGGAACTAGGGCCAGGAGGATGGGGCTGAGGAAGAAGAAGGATATTTCCTTTGAGGAAGAGGCACACTGGAGTCCTATTGCTAGAATATTTAAAACTAGACGAGGCATTGGGAGAAATCATACGAGGAAACTTCCAGCATTGGGGAGGAACCAAAAAGTGAAGTCGGTGATTCTTCTCACTTACAGTCGGGGACTGTCTTCCAGTTTGTTAAAGAAGAAGCAGCCACTGTTCAGCACAGATCTGTGCTTACAGGCATTACCAACATTAAAGACAGCATAGTAGAGATCTCTGGCTCCTCACTGCTTCCCACATTAGCTGGAGATTATAGTCTGAGCCACCTGCACAGTTTCAGAGCCCCTGGTCTCCCACGCAAGGGCTCACTGCTGTGAGCAGCTAAGTACAAGGTTTACGGGCCCAGAACATGAGGTGTAATTGCCTTACACAGATTGCCTTACTTGCCCTACACAAAGACTGGGTTAGCTGTCCTTAAGATCTCTCCGAGTGTGCTGTCATGACCTTTAGCTCTTCATCTGAGTCTGCTGGATGAACTGAAGAATTAGAGGGGTCTGCATAGATGACTGCGCTCTGAATTCAAGAGAAGAATTAAAAATGGAAGAATTCGGCTATATGTTTCAATACACTGGCACAGGATAAAGTTGTTGCCTGCTCTGAGTTACCCAAACAAGCACGCGGGAATGGGAAGAGAGGTAGGTTTGAGAATAGTTCTTCAAGCTTCCCTGAAGCTGCAAGAAACTAGGAGCTCAGCAACTGACCTGTGAATTCCTTTTTGCATCTGTCCCGAACACTTGTTTCCAGATTTTCTAGCTGGATTTGAACTTTCTTGTAATCCCTCAGAGCCTGTTTGCTCTTCCTCCTGTAATAAGAAGCAGAATTGTTCCTGGTAGCCCTAGCCCAGCAACTGTCCTTGCCAATGGTCGTGTTGCTGCCAAAGACTTCAGAGGAATTGGTGTTGATGTGATTTCTACTGAATATCATCTTTGTAGGTTACCAAGCAGTGTTCTGTAAACTAGATTGTCTCTTGGAGCACCCATTAGGTGTGGGCTCTGAATGAACCATACTGCAGGCTGTGACCGGCAGGTGCAATGTCTCTCACATCCAACGCCAAAAAGGGCTCAGAATTTGGCACAAAATAAAGAAAACTGGGACCTTGTTTAGGCTCAAGATATACACACTTGGCCACATCCACTGAATAATGTTGAAGAGGAACTTAAAGACCTCATAGAGTGCCAGAGTCTCCTACCTGTATATGAAGACGATGACCAGAACAATCAGTGCTACAAAGGATGCACCCACACCCAAACCAATCTGTGCCTCCAGCGGGAAGGTGAGCTGGCTTTCTGTGTCGTACTGCACTCGGCCCAGGAGGAAGTTCAAGTTTCCCATCTGTACCTGTAAGAACACACGTGGCATGATGTAAGCTCGGTGCAGCAATGAAATACAAAGCCACAGGGCTTCTCCAGAATAGGTACAGGTGGCATAAAGCTGTCCCACAGCACAGCTCCTGAATGCCATTTGCCTTCAGGTAACATATGGCACATAAGAGCAGAGCTAAGAACAAGAGCAGCTCCGTGCCACCCTCAGACCTCCCCCTGTACCCCATTGGGGCTCTTGCCTTTCCTCCCACTTCCTATCCCACCCCCCGCCTCCACCACTACCTTCTTGTTTGGGCTTCAATAACCAACAGGATTTCTTGTGATACTAATTCCCTACCGTGAACTCTGGGAGCACATCCGTGCCCTCCCGCTTTGTGCGGTGCCGCGGAGCTGGCTGCTCAGAGGGAGGCTCACAGTAGAGATGATTCCTTGTTAGTGTCTTCACCACACAGATTCCTTCCCCAATCATAGCCATAACTTCATCCTTGGAAATAGCCAGATCTAGGTTTTCACCCTGGAACAGGTGTGGAACAGCACATCAAATCAGGAAAATAACAACTCTGCATTTCCGTGGCTCCAGAGGAGATAAAAGTAGACCAACAACATAGGATGAAAGCAGCATTTTTTCTTCTTCAACTACGCTTGTATCTAAATTGGCTGCAGAAGTTCATTTTGTAAGCTAAAAAATGCACTTGCATACGATTTAGATTATAGCTTTAGGACCTGTACCATGCTGCATAAGTATGGCTATAAATAGCCTGTCTTCCTAAGGCTCTTCAGCCACAGCACGACTAAGCTCAACTCTTTGCTCTGTGTGTTTGCATATATAATGTGTAGATATTTGAAAAAGCAGTCTCATGTCACACTCAGGTGAGTCAATCAATGTCTTTCAAAGGTGTAACACATCTATGCTATTGCTCTTACTGGCTAGACAAATCTACTTTAACTTTTCAGGATTAAGACCTTTTATTTTAATAAACCCACACTAACTGATGTTAATTACATTTTTATGTTGTAATGCTTCCTGAGCTGAATCCTGCAGCAGCATTTTCATGCTTTTGCCCAGAGCTCTGTCAGGGTATCCAGACAGGTTGGTAGATCAACCTCCTTGCTCTTTGAAAGCTTGCATTTTGTTAGTTCCCTTTCAGTCTTCTCAAATTGCCATACTTCTCCAAGATGCATTCAATACCAATGTCAGCAGACTGGGCATTTCTCCAGCTGCAGCCATTACATTTCCTAGAAAGTACCGGACTAGAAAGTACCTTTCCATACAAGAAACACCTGAGATTTTTTTCCTCACACGTACAGAAAAAGATATTAGCCACCCTGCCCTCCCATATCATCTTTATAGAGCAATTTTCCTATCTCCAGCTATTAACAGGGCTTTCTTAGTGCCAGAATTCTTTTACTCCTAAGTTACTTCTACAGAAATCTTAAGAAATTATGAAAAAGCCATCAGCTGAGAATAGGATGTGGCGTTTATTTAGTACTAATATCTCATATACAATAGTTTATTAGGATTAAAAATAAAAAAGCACAGGAGTTTCCACAAGTCCTATGAAGCCCTTAACGATTTATGGGGTCAAGAGGCTTTTTTGTTGGGCTCTTTTCCCTCTTCTTATGAATCATTTCTCATAGGGCAAAGTAGATGTGCTGTGACAGGTCGTAAGCCTGCCAAATGCTGCAAAACCTTGAATGCTGCATGAAACCGATTTAAAACATTCAGGTTAGAAAAAACTTTGTACAAGAATATTATTTCCAGCTAGTTTTTGTGTTACCTCCACAGAGATGACGCTTCCAGGCTTGTGACGATATGGTTTGGCAGGGTCTTCAGCATTCAATGGTTTTAGGATGGGGTTGACTTCATAAGAAAAGGGCATGGGATGCAATGAGTTGAAATCAAAGCTCAGATTATCCAGAATAAATTCCAGTTTGATACGGACACTCCGCAACAGTAGGTTAATGGCTGGAGTTTTGCACAGGATCAGATAGGAGGAGTTAACAAGACATGGTTCTTCAAACTAAATATGAAAGGGGGGAAAAAAAGTGTCAGTAGTGAAACACTAATGCTTCTCCTGCAGCTCTGCCATACTTCCCAGCCCTGAGCTATATGGGGCCAGTCTGCATTCCTCTCATCTGGAGCAACGCCAGAGGAACTCTGCATGTGTGTACAGGAAAAAATCCAATATCTGAGGAATTCTCTGTGTTCCTCTAAAGAAAGATTTCATAGCACTGGTTTTGTTGCAAATACCTATGACTTAGCTGTAGGAATCAGCTCTAGCATTCCCCCAGCAGCAAATTCTGGAGACACATCAGCTTCAGATCTCCCTGCTCTAACAGAAGAGGACCAAAAGACCTTCAATGCAAGGCTGATTTCCTAGCCTGAAAGCTTCTGTGAAAGAAGCATTTCTTTGTCCAGTTGGGTACGTTTTACGCACTTGCTGAAAGTATGAGAGTAACTTTTTCTTCTCCTCTGCAGTGACAAACACCTTCCTAAGACCATGGGTAAAACCAGTGATTACTGATGCATGTGCATTGGCAGCATATGCCCCAATTTCTGTACAGGAAGCACTCCATTGTTTGCACTAATAACGCAAATTCTTCTTGTACTTTGGCTCCCAAACACCCTCTACCTCTGCAAATTCCGCTGCATGCTCGGTGACCTCAATGATCACATCAATACCTCTGTAGTGACCCGTGTCAGGACGCTGGCAGCAGGGGCACAGAAAATGTTGGTGGCACCGATAATTTCACTGAACTCTGCCTGCTTTTGTATCTCACAGTGAAAGAGAGCCCAGGGGCTATAAACATGGTCCGAACTATGCAAAAGGGAGAGTCTGGAGTACGGACACGCTAAGCCACTTAAGCTGTCTGCCTCAGCTGTGAATTTCTTTATCTCCACATTGCTGTCCTGGTGTTTCTGTCTCCGCATCACAAGTCCTGCACATCTCTAAGCAGAGGGAGACACAACTCATGGAAACGTTTGTGAAAGTGCTTAACCTCTCACTCTGGCAGAGAACAGTTCCACTCGGCCAATGCTGTTGGTACGATCCAAGCAGATAACAGCAAGTGGGTGGAAAAGCCCTAAGGACAGAAAGTCCACCTCTGCAGAGCAACACACCAGCCCTCATGCACCCTCAGCTTCACTGACCACTTTGCCATGCTACCTGCTGGACGCCACACAGAGCATCCTCAGGGCACTCGGTGTCTGGGATGATTCTGCGCCATCGTCCCAGTCCTCGGCGCCGGCGTTCAGATGGAGAAACTGTAACACGGATCTTCGGTTTCTGTACAACGTCCAAGTTGTATCCATGAACTCTGAGCACTCTCCCTCCACTGAAATAGAAAAGTAGCTGATCTCACTCACCTACGATTTCATTAGTTCTGTCTTGCTCACACACCCACCCTTCTGCTCACTCCTAAAAGTCTGGCTTTATTCTGAAGTGCAACTCAACAGATGCCATTGGTGCTGTAGTACCTGCCTCAGCACACAGCCCTGAGGAAGGTACATTCAGTCTTTCTACCTGAGGAAGCTTTTAGGTGGCTCCGCAAAAGTAATGTTTGGATCCAGAGTATATCTGAAGAGGGATCCTTCCAGTCTCCGCTCTTGGTTTCCGTATTTGATGGTGACTGGAAGTTCTGTGGACACGTTGCTGGGACTTGTCTGGCACGCCAACTGATCCTCTGTCATCTCAGAGAGGCTTGGAGAGACAGAAGAGAGAACAAGGGATTAATACAGCCGCTGCAGAGATGGATTTTATAGCCTTGCTCTCTGCAGACAGTCTGCAAAGCTCTGCTAAATTTAATGCTGAAAGGTCTTGTGCCTTATGTAAGCAAGTAATGAATGCGGCAGTTGCCAGTGAGCAGCATGTGGACAAAGAGCATGTACAGCCACTGTCCAGACTGAAGAGACTGGAAACGAGCTACCAAGGCATGTGCACCTTCTCACCAGCACTGCTGTCAGGTGTACATGTCCCAGGATGCAAGAAAAAAAAGCAGCTCTTAGTGTTAGTCTGCAGGAGCCAACTGCAGTTCCAGAGCTGTCGGGATGGGGTAAAGTCCTGTCAAGAGACATGCAGAACAGAGGCTGTGTGGCACTGTTCACGTCCAAGGGAATGTGAACTAAGGGAATGTGAACTCAGCTAGGGGCTGAGCCAGGCAGCATCACACCCTGCAGAGCTCTGGGAAGGACTCAGGGCAGTACATAGGCAGCACATCGGCAGGCTCTGATCTTACATGTGGCAAGGGAGGTCTCCAAGCAGGACACTGATCTCATTAGGATGCCCAGTCAGAAGCTTTGAGCCAAGAAGGGTAAGGCAGGTTCCTCCCGCTTTGGGGCCCTGAGTTGGAACAATGGATTTCAGCTCTGGGTTCTAGAAGAGGAAGAAAACAGAAAAAGAAAGAAAAAAGGAGGTAAATGACAAGGAGCTCCAAAGATAAGGCAAGGAAAGAAAACAGCAGAACATGTTCAAGGACCTCCAGTGCTCTGACAATAGAAGCTATAGATCTCAGTCACAGGCAGGTCTCAGCTAGGCTCCAGCAGCTACCTGACAGAGCTGAGGCAAAAGAGGAGGGATCAATCACACCAGGAAGAACCACAAATCTTCCCACAGACTGCAAAAAGCAGACAGATGCTGGAAACAGCAGAGCTGTAAGCCTCACACACAAACCCTAGGATTAACAGTTCAAAGGGATTGTTCAGATCAGTAACTGGATTAATAACTCTGGTAAGGAAAAACAAGGCAGCAAATAAACTATCTATTTGTCTAGTAGATGAGATTACCAGCAGGGAGCCCTAAGAATTTGTGTTGAGACCTGTACCGTTTAAACATTCTTGTAGGTGACCTGGAAAGGGGAAACGAAATTTCATAAATTACTCAGAGTAACAAGAATTTAATACCACTGAGGAGCTGCAACAAAATTTAGAGCCACCAGGCAGAGTGGCACATTAAGTCACTGCTGATAAAGGAAAAGCAAGGTACGTCAAGTGAGAAGGAGCAGTGAAACTACAGCAAAAACGTAACCTGACCATATCTACATAGTTGTGAGTTTTAAAATAGGTCCTGCCCATTGAAGGGTGCTTTGGTAACTTAACAACAAGAATAATCCAGTAAATAAAATGGTTCTATACAGCCAAAAATTGGAACAGCCCAAGGCCCTTCAGGCGTGTTTTTCTCCTTCCCAGGGAAGAGGAAGACATGCAGCTAGGTACAGAACTTGTAAGTCACACAGCAAGGATGAAAAGCGAGCACTTGTATGTAAAACCTAAATTCATAGTTGCTGGGTTTAAGATATCAAAAAGTTATCAGAAATTAATTTAATAGGAAACATTTCCCTATACAATACATAGTAACTTTGAACTCACTGCCACCAGCTGTTGAAAGTCAGAAGCTGAAAATGTGTTCAAGCAGCAATGTGCAAATTAATAAAAGGCAAGCCAGAAGTCTTACTAAGATGTTAAGTCATCAATAAACAAATCTCCGAATCAGAAAAGTGGTCTGTAGTTTTCCACTTTCTTTAAGCATTTAATAGTTCCCATTGTCAAAAACAACAAAAAAAATCACTAGACTACAGAATCTTTAGTATTACCCAGCACAGCCATTCTTATAATGTAAAAAGGGAATGGGGAGAAAAAAAACCAAAACAACCCTCCTAAACCCACACGCAACACAAATACCAGAAAAATCAGATAAAAATATCAATGGCAGTGCCTGGCACAGTCCTGTAAGTCCAGGCAATAGACAGCCATTTCGCAGAGATACTGGAAGAACAGGGAAAGGTATTACAGAAACCGTAGTCACCTTACCTGATAGGTGAAAACATGCTCAGAAACTCCACGTCCTCCTCCAGGCACTTCAACCACAATGTGCCCAGATCTCTCTGTCCAGCTCCCGCCGGTGACACAGACGATACTGCAGGGCAATCCAAGAACAGTGTCACACCATGGAAGAGCAGATGAGCTGTATCCATTGCATCACATCCTAAAAACACCTAGCTCCTAACCACAGCTCCTTTCTTTCAGCCTTATGACAAGCTCAGTATATACAACCAAACAGTGAGAAACACCTTTAAAAGCTGGGCTGGCAGCAGCAGAGAAAAGCAAGATGCAGATCCAAACAGGAATTATTCTTCCTAGGACAGACAGGATGAAGCCCACTGTATCACAGATACACAAAGAGTCCAAGAACTCTGCCACTGTCCATAGCTGATCAAACCACTAACATCTGGAGTGACTCCAGGCTAGCAGTGGTCAATCCATGCATTAGGGCTGTGTCTGGCACAGAAAAAGACTTAAAGACTGTAGGTTTAGCTGGCAATGGTCTTCAGCCAGTGGCCTCTGGACCAGCCAGTTCCCTGATCAGCACCACCCATTCTTCCCAGCCCATTTTGCAGCCATAATTTGGTATGGGAGATGCTGACCAGGTGAAAAGTCAGCTTGTCCTTAGAACAGGGCAGCAAGGAATCTCATGTTACAGTACTGATTTCCTAACGACAAAACTACTCTGCAGGAGACTTCTCAGCCTTCCTACACAGTAGGAGATTAATTTTGCCTGGGCTTTGCTCAGGAGTGGGGTTCCAGGTTCACAGCTATGTCCCCTCAACCAAAAGGGCTCAGGAATTTTAACTTAGGCAGTGCCGTCCCAAGCCAGGACCCTGTGATGCCTGGTGACTTACACACAGAACTCGGACAGTGCTAACTGCAGAAAGATTATGCTCTAATTCTAGGATGAAAACAGAAAGCAGATGAATCCAGACAAACAAGGCACATAGACAGGACAACACTGCTCCACACAGCAGGCCATTTCCCAGCACGATCTTACCTGGCTCCCAGAGGGAAGGGTGCTACAACTACTGCTACCATGGAATGGAAAAATGGGTTTGTGATAGCTCTGATGAGAGGTTACTCACAATTGCTCTCCTCTTCTGCTGGTTGCTTGGCTCCTCTCCCTCCCTTGTGCAAGGTTCCCACCTACCTGCCTTGTCACAGACCAACTACGCAAATATTCCTTCTCCTTGCTTCCTAGTTACCCCCTAGTCACAACTTGACATTTGACTACACTGCCTTGTTATATGGTCCTGCCCTGCCCGGACACACCAGCTATCCAGTTCTCTATCACTGACATTAGCTGGATTCATCAGGACAGGTCTTTCTGCTTCTCATCCTCCTAGCCACTACTTTTGCAAGCACTGTATGACCTGCCAGGCACTCCCAGCCACCAGAAAAGTGGCATAGGGCCCACCACAGACCAGACTCCCTGGTCTGTCCCTTGTTGAGAGGGTCCCATCACTGAGTTTGTTCCTGGGAGGTGGAAGTCTGGCTGGCAAAGTGAAGAATGACAGTCTAAGGGTGTGCCCACTCAAGCAGAGACAACAATCTGTGCTGTACCTCCAACCACACGTTCCTACCCTCACCCTGTGTGAACATCATCAGGATATTTTCCTGGTTGGCACCTGCACAAGCCATGTCCTTCCCTTTAATGGAATCATGCTGTGGCTGGGAGAGACACCCATGAAACTGCATGGTTCTGAGCCTGTGGCTCCCTGATCTGGCTGGCTCGTGGGCTCTGTCCTGGCAGCGTGGTTGGTACATGGCAGCGCTGCTGGGCCATCTCTCTCCATGGTCACTGCCCAAGTTATTGGTCAGACAGTGAACTTACTCAGGAGCACTCGCTGGAGAATGGGCAAGGCTCGGTACCTGCTATAGCAAAGGCAATGACATCTCAGGCTGGTGTCAGCAGCCAAGGAAAAGCCAGCCTCCTGCCTCTGGGAGGAGGTTTCACAGATACTCTACCTGCTAGAGATCTCATACTCTTGAGCATCTACGGCACAGGGAATTCCTGCAACAGTGACAGTTTCTGCAATGTCTTGATGTTTCTGCCCGAGGTTTGAGCCAGTGATGGTGATTCTAGTGCCACCTTCCACTGGTCCAGACAGGGGGTACACCTGCAAAGACATCCGCGCATGTGTAAATGTCACAGTATCTCAGACCTCTGCCGTCTGGCAACTGATCTACAGCACAGGGCCCTTCGGCTGCCCCATTACAAACTCGGCCGGGTCAGGTCACTGCTATGGATTCCTTTACTGGCTTAGACCAATACCAGGTTGCACCCTCAGCAGAAGAAAGGCCATAAAGAACACCACAGTCGGAGCCTTCTTTCCCATACCTCCCTGCTGCCAGCAGTCCCTCCCAGAGGCGATAATCTGCTACGGACTTCTAAGGCAAGGACTGCCCTACTTTGCCTTCTCATCGACATGCTCCATAAGGCATTTCTGCTGAAGAGTGGGAATGCACAAGCCAATACATGTTGCTAGTATTGAAGCAGCAAGCACCATTCCTCAGCATCAGTACGACAATGAATTGCATGCTGCACAAACGTCAAAGCTCTGTTCCTGAGCAGCATCCAAGATAAACTAAGACAAGATGCAGCACATGGAAGTTGTGTGCCACCGGAGGGAGAACAAGCTGACAGCAAAAGGGACACATGGCTACAGACACTTGTCATGTGGCAGTTAGCGAGAAACATTTAAAATAAACAGACAAAAATAATTTATTCCAGCAACCTGTCATGCGATTCCCATCCTTGCTGTGCTGTTATCATTAGGTTTTGCTCTCCTTTGCCCCACACTCAGTTGGGCCAACCTGTTTCAGGATCTGGCTCGGGACAGTTGGAGGATCCAATCTGTGGACCTTTTCCCAGCTTCTTCTGGTGTGCCAGTTACAGCTTGCATGAGATACAAACGCATCTTTCCCCACTGTTCTCTATCAGTGAACCGAAAGCCCATTACAGAAGTCTAATATCCTCACAACACCAAAGGATCCCAGTAGAAAAAGACTAACTCGCTCTTCCGATGGTCAAAGTATTATTGAGCTGCAGTTTGCACTCTGAGTTCTCAGCCCTCCGATTTCAGCTGGAGAATGGAGCCCTCTTTGCCCCGGGTACAGTACACTAGCAATCAAGTTACTCACAGAGTGGATGAGAGGTGCTGGACACATATCTTCTATTTTTTCCTTGCAGGAGCCCCTGAAGATACAGCTGGGGTTGTCACCTCCACACCACACACAGTTGTACTTGGAGTCAGCTGTTTGGCAGCGGCTACAATCAGTGTGTCCCACAGAGCAGTTGTAAAAAGTCACTGCAAAGGAGAAAAATTCAGAGGCATCTGCTAACACCATCTAGGGCACGGAATAATCCAGCAACTCAGCATCTCGCGAAAAACCCTCTCCTCCTCCTTCCCCTCTGACAACAAACAGAAATGAGGCTGCATTGTTTTCCTTAGCTTCCCTGTGATAGGACTACTACAGATGCGAAAAGCCTCATTCAACGATTTCTCAATTCTCTTCCACCTCATCTGCTGTCTTTTCTTCTGGGGAGGTGTTGCCTTCCTACCATGAAGATCTGCAGCACTGTCCACTCGAAGGTGTCGTCGCCTCCGCACAAACACCACAGCATTGAATTCAAGTTGAGGAGCAGTGTAACTGTACTGCAAAGACAAAGACCATCAAGACAAAAGACTTAATAGAGGCACACACGAGCCAGCTCAATAGGCAAAAAGCATCAGCATCCATTCTGTGTAGCGCAACAGCCCATACGGAGCCTCCCATGAACGCAGACAAGCCACGATAGCTGGGGCAGTGGCAGCACAGGCCTGTCCTCACTTGTTCACGGATTAACAATTCTGGTCTAGAAAGAGTAGCAGGCATTGCATCACTAGGACGAACACTGAAAACAAATGTGTGCTCACAACAATATTTGTCTAGCTTCCTAACTGCATTCCTAAACGGTTAATTCCTATCTACAAGCCAACTGCTCAGAAAACTGCTCAAGCTGGCATTTCTGCAATTTCAGTAGAGCTGAAGATGTAGATTACAACTGGTCTGCAGGGCTTGTATGCACAAGAGCTTATGTTGTTCCTCTCCCCTAACTACACAAGTTTGTGAAATGAAAATATTGCCTCTGCTTGCAAATCTTGCCCTAAGTAAAATCCACACATCATCCAGAAATGTTCATGGCTGTTTCAATCTTGTCTGTTAATCTTACAATCCACAGGTTAGCCTCCACAACTAAGAACAAAATTGGTATTAATAGCATTTTTTTTTCTTTTCACAAAAGAACCGCCATCACAGAAGAAGCCACGATCCAGAGAACCACGAACAACAGCGCCTCAAGCTAAAGCAGAGGTGGCACTGTCCTGGCAGGTTGCAATGAGTGGTTATTCAAAGACAGCATCATCCCATTCCCCTGCAAATGCAGCACAGGGTCACACGGCTCAGACTGAACAGCATTTCTGCAAGTTGAAGATACCCGTACTGCCAGGCAGCAGCATCACAGATGAGCCCCATACTGCTAAATAGTCTACAAAGATTTTTGCAAAATATGCCCTTTTCCCTAAAGAGCTCGACGTCCAGGCTGCTGTTTTGCTGAGCGAAACCAGCACCAGTGTGAACTCTGAAATGGCATTGTATTCCAAGCACTCACCTGGTTCATCTGGCAGGTGATATAACAAAGAGACTGGTTTGTTTCTTCACCTTCCACATAAGCATCCATCACAACTGTCCTTCCTTCCAAATTCAGGACACACTCATAGTCCCACTGCTGGTCCTGCAGAGAAGGAACACAGGGCACCATTTCTCAACTACGTGGAGCTTCCTGCTGCAATTCAGTACCGTTTACCAAGCCACCTACTGCGCAAGCAATGCTTTCTCACTCCTTTTGTTATGCCAAATCTATGCTATATTCAAGGACTCTCTATGCTGTCGCTGCCTCCGTGTATGAAAGGTAAACCTACACAAAACAAAACACCTAGGAGGGAGCACGTATAAGTGAGTATGGGGAGAACCTGGCACAGGAGAAGGAATAAGAAATAAAAACCACTGGGATTGTGAAGTTATGCCTGTGTATCTGTAAAAATACTAGCTAGAAAATGAAGAACTGACTACACAGATTAGGGCAGTGCACCTCAAAAAACCACTATTTTTCTTCTCTCTCTCTCCTGTAAATCTTTCACTAAGTTGTGCAGACACTTCCAGCAAAAAAGATGGATATGCATTTGTAACCAGCTCTGCTCCTCTGAGCAGAGCTGTATATCAGGTTTAACACATAAAGTAACAATTAGTCTGTGGGCTGTATGTTCTGGTTGTTTGTAAAAGGTTGCTAAATCAGTTTTCTATCTTAAGAAGCAAAGAGAATTTTTATCAGAGGCACACCCAAGAAACATAGCTTTCAAGGGTGGTTTTCCCCATTGCGGAAGTTTCAGGTACAACAGGAACAGCCACATTAACATGAACATGTCAAAAAGGAAAGGGAACAGATGACTTATCGTTAGCTTATGGAGATGCAAAAAAAATCAGCAGAGATCCAGCAGGAAGTTATTCCAAGAACTACTATCTACAGCGCAGCACAGGTGCAACTTAATTCAAACACATGCAGATCTCCAGCAGGTTGGTGCACAGCTGTACTCTCCCTTTCTCTGGGTGACCTCCTACCCTCCAATAAATCCAGCTATGTAATTCTTTATTCACAGAAGCAGGTCATTCCTCTAGATGTTTCTGCAGACAGGAGAAACCTAGGCAGAGCCACAACTGTGTTTCACATGTACTTTTAACAGTCTGGTGGACAGGTTGCCCCAAAAGTACTCTGCATTAATATGGTTTCTCAGTGCTGATGGCACTGAGCTGACTACCTGATAGAGATGGAAGTTCTTCCCCAGCAGGGTTATCTTCCTTGCCACGTTGACTGGAAACAGTGAAGACCCCTGGATTCCCTGCACACAGGGACATGCATCTGGACCCCAGTTAAGCTCTTCACTCTGAAAACAAACATAGGTCTTAAAAGAAAGAGACCTGCATGGCTCTAATACAGGGAATTGAAGCCTAACATGCCAACAGAGAAACAAGCCCTGCCTGAATGAAAGACAGAGCTGTGCTTCTTTACCATGAAGTTACAAGAATGCAATGCAATAGCCCAAAGAGGTGAAAAGCAGAAAGCTGTGAATATGCTGAACATAGCAGCTGCCACCTTCAGGCCAGCAGGTCTACAAGACCTGGAAACTTTGAACACATTTTTCTTCCTCAGGCTGCCACTTCTCACTCCACATACGACAGAGGTCAGCTTCTACACTCTTGGAGGGGACAACCTCTCCCGTGTGCTGAAATACCAGACTACCAACCTGTCTGAAAATTTTGAAGTGTTACAGTCTTAGGCTGTAAATTCCAAAGCCCAGCAACTTACCTCCTCCCAAAACTCAGGGGCATCATACTGATAGTCAAGGTCAGGGTGGAGGATCCTGGGAAAGTCAGGGACATCCCTCTCTGAAGAATCACCATCACCCGACAAAAGAGTAGAAGCAGAGAAGGAAGACGTGTCATTCTCAGCCTGCAGCAAATCCATCCAGTCCTCTGTGTCCTGGAGCTCCATGCCTTCCTCCAGCAGCCAGTCTGGGGGAGCTGATTGTGGAAGCTCTGAAGCAGGTAGTTCAGTTCCAAGCAAGCCAGGAGAGTCATCGGAGGCAGCATGGCTCCCTGGCACTTGGCTGGGGGTTTGGGGAGATGGGATGGCAGATGTCAGCGCCTCCATGGTAGGAAAAGAACTTGGAGACCACTTGAAACTGGTGACACGTGGGGAAGGTGTTACTGTTGCTGGAGATGGGTGCAGAGAAGTACCCACTAGGGTGGTGGGTGGGTCAGTGTGCTGCGGCTCCTGGGCAGTGGCTGGCCATTCTGTGGGCAAGGCTGCATCATCCATGTTTTCCGATGGGCTGGTGGGGACAGATACTGCAGGAGAAGTTGTCTCCGGCACAGTGACCGCAGGTTTGTCTGCTGGTGGTGGTAGAGGGGATTCTGTGACGGCCTGGAGAGAGTCTGCTTCACTTGAGAGAGTCAAGTATGTATAGCTGAGGGTTTCTGCCGGCTCAGTCGTCGCATCCGAGGCTGTGGAGAGTGTGATGTGGTTGGGCTCTGTGAGGGGCACAGTGCTCGGTACCACACGCACAGGCGGAGTGACAGGTTTTGTGGCTGCAGTTGGGGCTGTAGTAGAGGACTTGGTGAGGGGAGCTGCTGGAGAAGGAAACACACTTGAGGATGGGATCTGGGCCTAGAAAAAAACCAACATGGTGGGGTAAGAAGAGAAAGAAAGGAAACGGAATAAAACTGAAGCAGGAAAACAGTCCATATTACTTCCTGTAGCAGTGTTCACAAGAGGCTGCTTCACCTTCTCGATTTCAATGAGTGCTACATCTCATGCCATCTTGTCTTGGGATGGGACTGAGGAATGCTCACAGTGCAGAAGATCCAGAGACATTCCCCCTCCCACAGATTCCTGCAATCATCTCCACTTAAAGGAAGGTCTGTCTGCCTTCATCCCCACAAAACTGCAAGGCCACCTGCAGTAGCCACAAACTGGGCATCTGTTCCACCTCCCCACTCACAGCCTCCCTGGATAACAGGGCTGAATAACCCCAGGAGAAGGGTGACCTGCTTCATCTGATAGCAGTTCCCCAGAAACCTTGCAAGACCTTATAACATCAAGGACACAGAGCCTTGTGTCACTCCAAGGGGAGGCCCTGCTCCACCTCCTTGCCTGATATGACTGGCAGCTGCCATTTCACCCAAGAAGAGACCTGACTCGCCAAAGCTCGCTGACGCAGTTACTTCACATAGGACTAGGACTGTGTATGAGACATACCCTTTCATTGTAGATAATGGTTCCTTCCTCACAGGCGGCTTTGTGGGTGCAGAGGTGGTGCTGGATGCACCAGTTACATCCCCAGAGACTGCTCACACACTTCTGGCACCTGGAACAGTGATACAAAAGCAAATGCTAAGACGACCCAAGAAGGGACAGCCACCCTCCCTACAACTACAGGAAAGAAAAAGCAGGTGCTCACGGTGCCGATTTCCACAGCAGGGCCACTGCAGCACAGTCATAGAAAGAGAAGTCCACGGAAGCAATGAAGATGTCATGGAAACGCACTACGAGCTTTATGGTGACATGATCTGAAAATGAAAATAAAAATTTCTTAGAAATGGAGCGACTGTAAGTCTGCTGTACTGTTAAGAGATGCAGCATGCTTTAGGAAAGACACTGTCAAACATGGAGACAGATTCCCTTCCAAGCTTCCAGCATCTCGATCACTCGATTATCCTACAGACACTATAAACAGGTTGGACAAGTTTGTCAGGAGTAGTTTATGACAGCGCTTGCCAACCCATGGCAAGGAAGACTAGTCTGAAGATCCCTTCATCTTTATCTGCTATAATTCCACTCTCATCCACTGCATGAAAGAAAGACGTACCACTCCAGGCTCAAAGCTGATTGTCTTCCTTTGTCATCCAAAGGAAAATCAAACCCTTAGAACTGAGATGCCCTTCACACACTGCCTTCACCTTGAGAACTTTGCTCTATGTCCAGACTAAGAAGTGAGTCTGTGAAGAGGTTTACAAGACTTCGTGCTGACTGAAGTCTTATCTGCTTTAAATCCAGCCTCCTGTCAACTACAAGCCTCAAGATAGCCCAATTCTCTTCAGGAAGATACTGTCACTGTTTTCCAATAGACGAAATAACTGCAGAGATGATAAAAACTTACTGATAGCATGAGGCAGAAGGAGACATCTTACATATGGCACTACTAAACCAGCTAATTAGTCTGGTTCCAACAAATGCCTCCAATCCCGGAGTTGGCATTAGTTCTCCAAATAACAGAAACATATTGCATGTTCTGCTCAACTCCAGGAGCAGACAGTTTGCTATAAAAAATAAGTAACAAGAAGATTGGCCATTGTTCCTTTCACAGAATTCAGACCTCCTCTTGCAAGCAAGCTCTATTCACAACAAAACAATTAACTTGTCTGGTGGAGGATCAGCCACACCTAAGCTGGTTTCCCGATAGGATGACAAGTGAAGCAGTACGCGATTAAAACAGCTGATCATGAGGTGTGTATGAAAACCCGTGATTAGGAGAAAATAAGGGTATCATATGGAGCTGGAAGCAGGAGTCACTGCAGTACTGTCAACTCCCATCACTGTCATAGATGTTGCGTTTGGCAGTGGTGACAGGCCTAACACCTCCCAGGATTTCAGGGCTATGACACCATATTTAAAAATATGCCTTTCTCCAAAATGGCCAGTATTTCCCACGGCTGCCAATGATGCTGTTCAACAGCACAGAAGATGAGGTCAAGAATTTGCAAATTGAGAGCAAGAGTTTCTGCTATCAATTCAGAGCTCATCAGCTTAAAGTGACAGATGAGCTGGTATGCAACCTTTAAAATAAAGCTGAAAAAAAGGCAAGTATTTTAGTGAGCTGGGAAAAGCATTATAAGTAGGCAGAGGAAAGGGCTGGTATCTAAGGCCCCGAGGAGACTTCACTTAGAGAACAGTGTATGATTCTGGTACCAGCTTCAAATTCGTCTTAGCAGAGCACCGAAGCTGTGCAAAGCAGGGCAAGCAACACAGTTAAGGAGAGAGTAAGTCTGAGTGACAAAAGAACACGAGGAAAAAGTTGGCACAGTTAACACGGCAAAATTCTGTGTTGAAAATGCCTGGCCATAGTTCACAGAGTGAGCTGTGGAGGCTAAAGGACAGCACAAACGGATCAAATGGACACGAACCATCCATAAGCAAGTCTAGACTAGAAAACAGAAGCAACTTGTTACGCCTCAGAGACACAATATGAAAATAACACAGGTAAAGCATCTATGGAGTCTTGAAATAAAAGCAAGACTGACTTACAAAGGAATCAATAAGGATATGTAAACCCTGGAATAATGAGAACTGGACTGTGGCTTTATCTATGCTGATTTTTCACAACTGCGCTAAAATTCAGGCCACATTTGCAGAACTAAACAGGGAAGCCAACCCTGCCGGCTCTGCCTTCAGCGGCAGTGCACGAAGCCCTTTCCCTCTGTGCCTGATCACTCTGAATGCAGACCTGGTTGGTTTGTTCCAGACTAAAGCAGTATGAAAGCCAACAGATATAATATTGTAAATAATATTGAAAATGAGTGAATTTGAGACTGAATGAGTGCGTTAGCCAAGTTCTGCTGTAATGTTATGTCCACGGAGATTACTTCAGCTCCATACATGCATGGAAAAAAATCTATTTAGCCATTTAGGTGAATTGTATGGAATGTTTCCCAACCAGCACCTGCCTTTTACTTCAGATGAACAAGCTCTTTGAAGAGATCAGCTCATCAGAGCTCACACTGATAGCCTGGGTAAAATCCAATGCAGACTATAAACTGAGAAGTTTCCAGGTTCTTTAGAGTGGCCAATTAGCAATATTCAGCCAATTGTTGTTCACAGTAGTAGAAGGCTGACTATGTGTTTTGAGGTTATGCCGCATTGCAGAGTCATAGAAATTAAAATTTTGGATTTCATTTCTAAATAAAGTTAGAAAACTTTAAGGAGTGCGGGTGTCTTCTTGTCCTTCCTTACAGGTACTTCCTTCTCTGACTGTTACAAGCATTTTGAGAAGGTTTGCATTTTGTTCAATTTAAATAATAAAGCAGTACTTTAGACAGTTCTCTCTCCACATTTATGACAAAGCTGACAAACCAGCCAACACTCTAGACTACATTTCAGATCATATTCATATTTGCATATAAAATCTTCAAGCAGGATCTGTTTCCCAACTACCAGAACTCAGCACTGGAATTTGGCAACAGCCCAAAATAGCACAGGATGCGTGCGATACACAAGTAGAAAGCAAAAAGATATTATGACAGGATGAAATGAACACCTGCTGACAGACCATATACATCATAGATGTTAATCCTCTAATCTGATGGACCTTCAATGTACTTTCTCCCAATAACATTATCAGCGCTATCATGCTCGATTTAAAGCATTTCACTGACCTGCTCCTGTTGGCAAAGCTGGTGCTTGGCTGGGATCTGGAGAAGGACACATGATTCCTGACTCTGTCAGAACTGCTGGGCTTTCATAATCTTCAAAGTAACATGAATAAAATTCTTCCTCATGCAGAGAGGGTAAATCCGAGATAGCCAGGAATATCTATCAATTCAATAACATCCAGTAAATAATTTGCCCTCTAACACGTTCTTCTATATCTCATCTAATTTTCTTGCTCTACTCCTTCAAAGCAAGAGCCCCATAAAGTAGTTACCTACATATACACCCATTTTCCCACAATGCCTTCCAGGACTGACTGACTGTTGCATCCATCCTCTTTTGCTGTTCCCAAACTGCATTTGGTATCTACTAAGCCACCGGCAACCTCCCCCTTTGTTCAAATCTCTAGCAAATGACAGGTTCTTGTCACCTCCTGGAAAGACAGACTCCATTGCAGCACCAGGCTTTTCTGCTGGCTCTTGGATGCCAGACTGAAGCTATAATTTTGGGTAGCTCCTTTCCGATCTTCCTGACGGCAAGTGTCAGAAACAGTGAGAAACCATGGACACGGGCACCTCACAGATACTCAGTCAAGGAGGGACTCCACCCAAGCAGCCACCAAATACTCCTGAATACCCAGTAACACTTAGCAGGCAAGAACATTTTATGGGAAAACACAATGAAATTATCTCCTGGTACAATCTAGCTGTTAAATCCCCTATGTGAGGCAGACAACATGAGCTTGAAGGCTCAGTGATTCAGTAACCCACTGAAAGCAAAAGGAAGACTTGAGACTTGTCAGAGTTTGCAGGGGACTTTCAACATGACTGAGCACCATCAGAGGATCATCGCTACTCACATTTCTCTTTTCCTCTCTGCTGATATTGGCTGGAGTTAGTGACTGGACAGACAGACACTGTTGTGTAGAGTTAAAGCTCCAGAGCCACTGCTCACTCATCCTGGACCGCAAACACTCTGAGCGACGGCTGCACCTGCAGGAAAACCAGCAAGAAGCCCTGTGAGAGATCTGTGCAGCCCTAGCAGGACACATTAGGCTTCCAAGCTGACACTGGCTGTCTGAAACCTTGCTAGAGTCTTGGGGAAGCTGTTACACAAGCCCTGAAGTGCCATCTTCAATAACAGGATGAACTGTTGCCAATATTTAGCCGAGTAGGCACTTTTTGGGCTTAAAGGGTCATAAAAGTAGTTCCTACGGCATTCTACAGGGAGGCAGAGCCAGCAAGAAGACATACATGCTGGAATAAACCATGTCTCATTAAGCAGCATCAGTACAGGAAGAAGTGAATGATAAATAAGAGAATGACAATCGAATAAAAGATTGTTTCTCTACATTTGAAATTTGGCAGCATTAGCTGCAGTCAGACTAAAACCAGGCCGAAATCCACTGGGCAGGAGCATGTGAATGGTGACAGAAGACCCAAAAAGCAATGTAAAAATACCCCTGTGTCAAACTGTGACTGCTGGTGTTGTTTAGGGAGGCAGATAGAGGAATGGAAAGTTAAGAGAGAATATTCTGTAAAGGAACTGAAAACAAACTAAACCCAGACACACAGGCATGAGGAAGAGAGTAAGCAGAGGCAGTCCCTGAGCACTATCCATCCAAAATCCTTGCAGGTGACCTGGGATCTTACCGTCCTTGAAGGACACACCAACCACAGTAGGGATCTTTCAGCGCGAGACAGGATTCACAGTCCAAGTACAGGGAACATTCCAGTATGGGAACCTTTACCACCTGTCAGCGAAAGAAATCAGTGAAAACACAGCACACAACACAGGCCCCTGGTGAATGGCTGCTTCTGCCCTAGCCAGCAAGTGCCATCATCTGCATACTCAGTGAAACTTATTCTTAATCCCCAATGTTTCATAAAACTAAAGAAAAGAGCAGCAAGTTTCCAGAGCCCATCGGAAAGGTCATTTCACATATTGGTGAAGGATATCTAAACATCAAGCTGTACTGAGGCAAGCAAAGTGTATTTGCTATTAATGGGTTATCTGCGATGCTTTTTGTAAGGAGGAGACTTTATTCAGTAATAAAACTACATGTTAACAAAATGGATCAAGAAATAGCAGACCAAATACCTTTCACTCTTTTGCTTGCCTAAACTCTGTCATAGGAGACGATCTCTCTTAACATGTAGGTGACTGGAGCTGGACACAGTAGCTCCAGCTGAGGCCTCTGCATGCTTCTGCACTACTGCCCAGCTCTACCTGGCAGAACTACCGTAGACCAAGAAGCTTTGATCAATGCGGAACAAAACCTTATGCCATGTGGGGCTAAGTTTCACTTGCAAAGCACTTCTGCTTTAACTTACTATCCTTGCTGATATCAGCCTCTTGCCCTCTCTTTAATCCGCTACTGCGCTGTCAGTTACTTTAAAATACCAACTTCTAATCCCCAACCTATTAGCTCTGCTAAGAACATGATGTAATTTGCATTTTTTTATTGACAGAACAATTACTGTTAAGGATATAGTTCAGATTTCCCTAATCTTCTTCCACTCACAGATATCAACTCCTCCTTTGAAGTGCTATAAAATTTCTGGGTATCTCAAAGTACACGAGGGGTGGTGGTTTTGCAGCACGCTCTCATTTTTTTGTTTGTTCTTTCCTTCAGAGTAACTCAAGGGCTGCTTTGCCTTTGCTAGAAGGATCCATTTCTTTCCACCTCAAGGGGCTGATATGAGCGGTGTTGTACAAATCCTCTCAAATGAAGTATCCATAGCTGGATTTCCTACTCAGCAGACATGAGTATCCCAAGAGCCTGGGGCATCACAATGCCTCTTCTCCTCCCATTGGGCATAAACAGAATTACAGAAAGCAGAAGAAGAGGGAAAGGTGCCTTGTATGGTTCCTTATACAGCTTGATTTCATCTGCAAGACTGCTGTTAAACAACCAGTCACAGAGCACTCTCACTGTCTGAAGATACTTCCCACACGTTTCTGCCTTTTGTAGGTTACGTGCCTACAGAGAAACAGCTTAATCTTTTAGCTGATTAGAAACAGGAGAAATGCCACAGTTTTAATTACAGAAAACCTTCCTTTACTCTTTTTAATCTTTCGCAAAACCAAGACAGGTCACATTACTTGTGAACCCAGAAGGCTCACATTCTTCTGCTCAGAGAGAGAGGCAAACTGTAGTCCAAACAGTTTCTGCTCAACACAGAGGAAACACAGGAATTTACAGTCCCTTGTCTTCATGCCAATAGCGCAGCCTTTTATAGCCTGCAGTTCGCATTCCTCCATCACTGCTGATACAGTCTGACATGGAAATGCATATGCAAATGGGTCATGGTTGAGGGTAACAGCTTTTGCACAAGGACAGTCCCCATCCTGTCAGCCAGACTGGCAGGCAGCTGCTGTCCAGTACAGCCATAGCTCCGCACACTGCTTCACTCCTTCCTCAACTCCCATCAAGTAGTTTGTCTGGACCTTAAATGCTTTCAGCTCTTCTGTGGAAGGGATTTTGTTGCACTTACCATTGACTGGGTCATGACGAAGAGGTGCTCCTGCGACTGGTCAAACAGCAGGTCTCCACTCACCACGCTGTTTAACTGGATAGCTAAAGAAGCGTATATTTGTGCATCTCCCATCGCTCCTAAGTACACCTGCAAGAGAGTCACAGTGGTATGCAAAGAATCACAGCAGGAACTGGGGTCACCCATCCTACATGAGGAACAAGCTGGGACTATTACTGTGGGCAAGGATCTCAACCTCCCGCCAAAATCTCAATGCTGTGACTTCAGCTACATGAAGCATATGTCTAGCAATACCCGCAGAAGCTATGCAGGATGCACCAGCCCTGCACGTCTGTGGCTCAGCACAGATGTAACCAAAGGCAAAGTGACCAGTGTTTGGGGCATTCACGTTCTCAACAGTCAGTACAGTGTGAAGAGACCATCTGATAATAATGATGTTTAGCAGGAACTCAATATACCAAGAAATAAGAGAACGTGCCTTTTTTCCTCTTCCACCCGAGCATCCCAGACTAGGTTTTATCCTCTGTTCTTCCTGCCGCACCCAGATCATACCTTGTGCAGTCTCCCTCTGCTGTCTCCCAGAAAAGCAATGGTGTGACCATCTTCCACATGCACTGCCACAGCTGTCAGACGGGCCTCTCTTTTCTCCAGAAGGGGAGCTGCTTCCAAGGGTACACGGCTGGCCATAGGGCTGGGAGTGTGGTCAGAGCCACAGGGGTATGCATACAGGGTATCCTTTTTGAGGAGTGGAAAGAACAAGAAAATCAGTAAAAAAAAAATTTAAAAATGGATGCAATGAACATCAGAGCCTTTAACACTTCCCACCACCCCCTTCCACCCACATTCCTTAAACAGGTGCCCCAGCAGTGAATTCAGTGAACTCCTCTGAGCTTTTTACCGAGAGTAAAAAACAGCTTTCAATAATTAGTTTAGGTGTGTTGGCTGTTTGTACCCTCTCAGAATCCTGCAGACACTTCAGCAAGTCCATTCAGCATCAGTAATGAAGTATATCAACACGCTACTAACTCTTAAGTTCTCCAAAAAGCATTACTGGCCATGCACTGCCATGAGACAGCTTTGCAGAAGATTCATTGTATATTTCAGAATGAAAAAAAAAAATGAGAATTCCTGCTTCCAGTGCAAACCCACTTGGTCACAAGCACTGCCTCCAATGATTAGCATGGTTTTGTTGTATCACCTACAAATTCTAAGCCTGAAGTAGAATCCCAAAGCATCAGGACATACACTAACACAGGGCGAAGGCACCATCTGCACCAAAGACCTTACTAACTACACACAGAAATTGAGGAGCGCATATAACCAGAGACACACAAAAAGTCAAAACAAGAGTCATCTCTGCACACTGCTTCAATCCTTCTGAGTCTTGTGAGGCTTCTGCAAATTAACTCCACAGGATTGTGCAAAACCAGCTATCCTTCTGTTCCAGTTAGATCTTTCCCAGTCCCACCAAACCTACACTAGCTGAATTCTAAAGGAGACAGAATGAAAACTGTCAACTTCTTTAATGTTTCTATGTGTAGAGAGAAGGTATTCCATTGTGATTAATGTTTTTCCGAAGTAACAAACTCAGTCTTGTGTAGGATAGTTTCTCCATTGCTTTATAACTTTCTTGACATCTTGTCCTGTGTCCACTTTAATTTTACAATATCCTTTTGGAGACTGCAGGATTGTTCACCCTACAATTACTACTAAAAACACTAGTTTTAATTGATTAGTGGCTTGTCTTCAAACGATGTGGCTTGTATAAACTAATGATTTTCATCATGAAATCCCTTATGGATAACGTTTTCACTCTTCTCTCCAGCTCCTTAATAATACTCTTATAAACCTGTGTGTAGGGCAGAGTTATTAACTGTGCATTCCATGCCGACTCCAGCTCCCCCTCTTGCCTCAGGCAACGTGGTTGAATTTGGACTCCTTGCGAGCAGGGTTATGTATTTCATCTGTCTGACGTGCGTGGCTTTGAATTTGGCAGCATGGAGCTGCACAGTACCATCCGGCACCAGGCAATGGAACCACCCCCACCAGAGGTCAGCGATAACGGCACAACATGGCATTCTTGAGGCATCTGCTCACCACTCCTTGCCGATCCCATGGAAAACCTGACCCTTTTCCCCCTGCCCTCCCATATCTCTGAGTTATGTTGGGATTTTTTTGTTTGGTTGTTTTTTATACATACTTGACTGCTTCCTGCAAAACTAAAAATGATCAGGAGCTTTGAAAAAGTCTATGGAAATCCATGGTGAAATATATTTAACCTGCTGACCTCTATTCACTTCTCAAATGTAATGCTATTGAAGCAGGGAAACAAGGCTTGACACGGAGGTTCCACCTAGGAAATGATGCCAGTTAGACTAGCACTGCTTTAACTTCGATGCTTTCTTGTTTTCCCTTCAAACACAAATTCAACTGCTTTCCTGCATACTGGACTTAAGGCTCTGACTAAGCCTCAGAGGAGGTTATAGCTTTCAGTGACTGTTTGTTTTCACCATCTTCTAAGCTATCACTCATTTTTAGTGACAGATATATTTTTTTTATCAGTTCTGTTGCCTGATTCTTAAGCTCCTTCCAAGTATCTTCTTGTAACTTAAAGATTTCTATTTCTCCAGTTGTCTGATTCCTGTAAGATTTACTACGAAGCAGGTCATGGCTAAATTTCCATACTCAGAAGCATCAAGTGTTTATTTTGAACAGGATTCTAACAACCTTTCTATCAATTTAGACAAACCCTGGAGCCTAAAGTACTCACTACTGAGGCTGATTTTTCTAAGCTTGCTTTCTTCACAGTAAGAGTCATTGGGCACTGGAACAGCTGCCCAGGGAGGTGGTTGAGTCACCTTCCCTGGAGGTGTTTAAGGAACGGGTGGATGAAGTGCTTAGGGACATGGTTTAGGGAGTGTTAGGAATGGTTGGACTCGATGATCCAATGGGTCCTTTCCAACCTTGTGATTCTGTGAAAAAAAATTGCATACAAGTCAGTTGTCCTCCAGTCGTGCTCAGCACTGCTGCTGCCAGCGTGTGATGGCAAGGGCAAGTCACTTCACATGCATTTATCTACCATATCCCAACGTGACCCGCGCAAGCTCTCCCAGCACTGGCAACGCCAGCCCGTGGCCTCGCAAGGACAGTCTGCAGGACAAGTTTCAGTCAAGAGCTGAAACTTGTTCTATTCTACAGGATCAAGACCATGATAATTGTATAAAGTGCCTATATAAATTTACATAGAAGTTGTTCAAATTGTTTTCAGTGAATAACATCTTGCCAACGTGCAGAAAATCCACTTCAAGATCATCCGGTGTCCTACTGTGACGCAGCAAGTTTAGACGAAGATGAAGTCTAGTGTCTGCTTCCTATGTTGCCCAGGTGAGAAGGAACAACAGGACAAATCTGTATCTATGCATGAAGAGGGCTGAAAGCTCGCTGCAGAAGGACAAGTTACACACCTTGAAAACTACACCCACAGAAGATATGTAGCCTTCCCAAGCCTTGCAGAAACGTGTTTCACACTTCCAATTATCAAGTCACTAACAGCACCTCCCTATTGTTCTGCATCTCAAGACTAATCATCTCAAGACTCTATCAAACTAGAAAATGAACTGGTTCTGAAATTCTTACAAAACCAAGCATTTTTTGCCAATTGAATAGATTGTATCGAGCTATAAAACTTCATCTTAGTCTCTCCTGATGGGCTAAATATCTGAGGCAGTGCTAACTGGGGAAAAGGGCACAGGCTGGTCTGGAGGCAGAAAAATGTGAAATTAATTAGCATTATCCTTACATACAGCACAAGCTGCCACTATTGAAACCACGCTAAAATTAGTCCTGCATAAAATGTTCATTGACAGCAGCTTCCACTCAGCACTGAATGGAGCAGGCTGGAGCTGGCACCGACCCTTACGTGTTGTTAGATACAATCTTAACGACAACCGCTACCGTGTCTTGAATGGTGAAGGATAAAGTTTGTTAGACATTTACACATCATTGGACACACTTGTTAATAAGATGCCATACTTAAGACAACCGTGCAGCTGGGATCCTGGGATCAGGAACCAGGAATCACATAGCAGAGACTGGTGTTTTTCTCCCACCCTGTGCACCCACTTTCCCACTGGATCAAATAGTACAGAGGGGACTCTATGTCATTTTGAATGAAGGATCTTTCTGAACTGCTCACACCAGTTTGACATGTAATTCCTCCAAGCTGCCCTAAAAATCACTCTTGACAATTCCTTCCATGTGGCCCTGCAAAGGGCACATGGGACAGATCTGTGAGATACAGTGAAAGCAGGACACCAAGCTTGGCAGTCTCTTGCTTCCCAACCCTTACTTACTCCTTCTGACCCCACATGTGCCCTGCTCCAAGTAAGCCTTTTACCCTTCCTTTGTCCCATAAATATTATACAGTCAGCTTTAGCTACTGAAAGGAAAACCATAATTTTAAAACTGGTTTTGGACAGCACATCAAGCACCAGTGCCTTCCAAAGCTCTGTGGTACCACTTTGCTCTTGGTATCAAAAGAGCTGGGAAGAGGTAATTATCTGGATGGCCTGTTCTGTAAAAGGAAGACACAAGATAATATGCTGTTCTGCTAAGGACTAGCAACGCCCTCGGTGAAAACAGGCTACTTGCAACCACAGAGCCTCAATCAGGGACACTGCATTCAGCACTGCCCCAGGAGAACGCTACTGCTCTGTGTTTGTGTCACTACCTCCCAATATCACAGCACCAGCCAGCACAGATGAAAAGATTCAGGGTCACAGCCACTTCAGATCACAGTTTCGTCCTGCAACATCTCATCATGCCTTTGTCATAGAATTTAAAGAAGGACAGCCCTGGAGACAAAGAAGAGCCAGGTCTGGGAAAGGTCTTTCTTAAGCACGAAATTCTGCAAGACTAACACAGTCTATAGGAAATTAGGATTTTGTTGACGCTTGTTTCTGCTTACGTTTCTTTTCTGTTCCTGGTTGACCTTGCAGGAAAATGTTGTGAGATGCACCTCACCTTAAGCAATAGCGACACAGCCCACCCTTTGAATTCCCTTCCCAACAGACAGGTGCACATGCAGATGCTCCACTCCTTTCCTGCAGTGCAGACCAGGACTTGAAATTACTGATTGCAGCTTCAGTGCTCTTGCCTGGTATTGCCATGAGACAGACCTCAGGGGTAGGTCACACCAGACACCCTCCCCACTGCCATACACGGTCCATTCCCTTCTGCAAGGAAACCTGCCCATGTCGGGCAGAGCACTGCAGCAGCAATGAAAACAGACTTTACTTAAACAGGCTGCAATGGTTCTTGCATCGCAAAGAAACAGCCTCAGCCCAAAGGCTTTTAACTTAAACAGATTTCAACATCTATTTGGGGTGAAAAGGGTTGACTTCAGGAACACAAAGCAACACACTGCAGACTGCTCTTTACCCTGGCATAGGTGGAAAGCCACTTACCGCTGGCAGCTGGACACAGTTGGAACTGACATCGTATTCAATATATGCCACTTCTGTCCCTTCTTCTGACTTCCCATCTCTCATGTAGCAAACATCCCTAGTCCAATTGGTCAGACGATCCACCTCCTCCATTGCATAGACACAGAGCGCAGACTCCTCACTCAGTTTCCCAGAAGAAGCCTGCCAGGCAGAGAAGGCTGCAAACAGCACTTCTCCCTCTGTGTCCAGCTGCCCCCGGGCCAGGTCTTCTCCTGGCTGGGTGACATAGGCTGCTTGCAGGAGACTGTATGTGTTGGTCTTGCCCTGGCAGAGCAGAGGTAACTCCACATACGAGTAATAATGAGAGTCATCCAGGCAGATTCGTGAGATGTAGGTCTTGTACTCACGTGATTGAGACTTGAGGTCCCGACGGTAGAATAGGAAATAGATGCTTGAGCGATAAGTGAAAGATTTAATGAAATGGTGGTTGTACTCAGAGAGCCGTCCCACAGCCAGTTTTGCTGTTTCTTCATAGGAGAAAATGGAGTGAGAGTCTGTAGCTTGAACATCCCCACTGTGGGCTCTGAGGTTTCGGGTAGTGATGGGAGGAATCCCTCCTCCAACTCCTCGGCTAGTGTACCCTCGTCCCACAAACAGCAAGGGGACCTCATCCTTTGAGTAGGCTATGAGTCCTACAGTGGTGATGTTGGGATCATTGGCAGCAACGTACTGAGTGTCGCCAGGACTTTCTGGACGGAAGAGGACATGATCAATAGACGTGAGGCTCCTCTTCTCACAGATTCCCTGGTGCACACTGCCACACACAATGAGCTCCTTCTGCACCGTGTTCACCAGCAGCAGCTTGTTGTGATTGTCAGTGTGGTGTGCCTGAGGGCACTCTAGCTTTGAGACTGGGGGCAGGCAATCTTTACTGTCCAGAACTGGTCCAGTCTGAACCACTTTCTTCATCAGCAGGTCAGATGTCAGCTGAAAGAGAAAGTTGGTGGCCCCCAAGTAAATGGTCCCAGATTCCAAGTCCATAGACAGATGGAGGAATTTCGTAGCATTGCGTGAGAACGTGACATACTGCAGTCCCCGCGGAATCACTGCTCCCAAGAAACAGAGAACAGGAAGAAGGAAAGTTCCCAGAGGCATGGTAAACACTCTGCAAGAGATGAAAAGCTGTTATAACTCCTTGTAAACCAGAAGTGAAGATTAACACTCATCAAAATCCTTCAACAGCACTCATTATGAGAAGTGAGCAAAGAGGACAAGTATAAGCATAGAATGCAGAGAACTAGACACAGAGAGCTAACACAGGGGATTTTGCAGAAACAACCACAGAAAGAAGCCTTACTGAAACCACCTCTGCACTAAGACGGCAGGCACAGCATCTTCAGGAGAAGCCGCCATATTGCAAGTAACATTCTTGGGGGCTTTACCCGAGACTGCTGGATGGAACTGGGGAAAGCTTCCCTTCACAGGTCCAGACTTATACTAAACTGAATAAACAGTCCAAAGCACAGATTCATCAATACAGGGACATAATCTAAGGAGAAAGGTCCTACCTATGCTGTAATAGAAGGTGTTTCAAGCATTGGAGCTGATCACACCAGAAAAAGACATGTTTAGCCATACTCCTGCACAACTCTTTCCTATGATTCTATATTGGAGGTTCTCCAGGATGGGAGAGCACATTCCTATAGCAGCCAGCACATTGTATACATTGTTAATGAGCAACACCACAGTAAAATAAACCACTGTCCAAGACAAACACAACCTAGAGGACCATTGTTTAAATAAACTGTAGCTAGGATCCAATTCAGAGCAAACTAATAACCCCTTTGCTCCCTATTTGATGTAGATATCATAATTAATCCTTGTCTTTCTTATCACTTGTGGCTATCAACAGCCTCTTTTGGGCCTAAAGCTCTTCCACTAGTGGTTCAGCTGGAACCTTTCCATGCTCTTTCTGCCACAGAGCACGGCCCACCCGAGCAAGACTGCTCTGCCCTGATGCCAGGATAAGGTCTCCAAAAAGTCAGTCATATCAGCTCCCAGCCACCCCCCTGGGGCCACCAGTCTGCTCCAGCCTTCCAAGCCAGGTCTGGTGAGCCCCTATCTCCTTGGGCAGGTGCAACATGTCCAAATGAGGAGACCATCACCTTATCCTGCTCACTTGTTACTGTACTCTTTGGGGGAGAGGTCTCTTTCTGGCACTCATCTCTCCACAGCACCTCTACCAGTACTGTAAGTGGTAATCTAAACATGCCTGTTCCATGGACGATGTTTCAGTCCTTCCCTGCCCCATGCCCCAAAGTGCAGGCAAGGCCAGAGTGGTGGGCGTTGGACAGACCCACGGAACCACCAGACCTGTTCTGCTCCACTCTGGAGGATCTTTCCATCAACCCCTCTTGAAATCCACTGTGACCCACCCAAGCCATGCCACAGATAGGAACAACCATTCCCAAACAGCATGGGGAATCCCACAGCACAGTGGAAATGTGGTAATAAGTATCTGCAACATTTAAATTAATGCCTTCCCCATGGAGGAAGGGCAGCAGCTGCAAGTACTCATAATTTATTATGAGTACTACATTATTTGAATCGAGAAATAGGTGTGGATGCAGCTGTGAACCCACTCCCTTCCCTCCCTCCGTCAGACACGTATCAAAGCTACACACAGCTACACAGATGCCAAGCTGGGCCAGAGGCTCAGACTCGGCTCCTCGGGGGTGATGTTAATTTTGTAGTTATAGCTAAGAAAACTATCATCATTTCCTTCCTACAGCATCATCCGTCTTGGATCTTCTTGGTAAGCTCTAAGTGCTGTTAGACCAGAATTGCTTAGAGCAGGGGTGGAAAAAAGATGTGCAGCATCTCAAAAGAAGACTACTCCAGCATTTACCGAAAGGCTTACCCAATTCAGGTCACAAGCTTCTGACCGCACAAATTGTGTCTTACACTCATTCTGTACAACATCCAGCACAGAGTGTGCAGAAAACACAGTAGCGACTGTGAGAACAATAACTCCAAAACTCTAGTTCCATCTTTTGTTTGACTGCTATTGCAAAAAAACCCAACACCACAAAAGTCTGCTTTCCAGCTCCTTTGTCAGTAGAACAGGCATCTTTGCTCTACCAAAAGTCCAGCTGAGAGGATTAGTCTACTTGTAAAATCCAGCGGATGGAAGGTATTATAAATACAACACATTATTAAAAATAGGCTTTGTGAAGCTCTGGAAAAGCTCCACTTCACACGGTTATTGTAGGTAAGTAGGTAGTACTGTCAGGATATATCCCCACACAGGAATGTTTGCTCTAGGTTGGCAGCTTTCTCCAGAGCACACAGCTGCTGATTCACACCGTACCAGCACTGTGTTTAGGTTACACGCACACTAGGGCTTTTGTTTGCCCTGATAATGGACACTTAGTGTTTTCTGCTCTTAGTGCTATCAACACACTCTGCTTCACCCAGATTTGCAAACAACACTGAACTAGCCTTGGAGTCTCTCTCCGGGGTGGCGAGACAGTGCGTTGTAGCACTTGACAGAGGTCCTCATCATGTGGAAGATGTTATCTGTGAAGTGTGATGAGGGGTATTTATAAAGCCAGCAAGCAGATATACACAGACTGACGGATCGAGCTCTACCTCGGGTTTATATCACTAGAGGATATCTTGCCCCAGCTCAAAAATGTGAGTTATTCTTAATGAATTTTTACCTTTTTTTTTTTTTTTGAGAAAATTTTACTTAAGGAACTCCTTAACCACACAGTTGCCTTGGTACCTCTGCAAAGCCATCACGCAGATGTCATGATGGCTCGTTGTGCAACTCTGTCTGGAGTCTCCTCAGTTTAAAAGCTTAAAATGCCTGCAAACAAAACAATAGGCTGATGACCATCCAACAGCAGGAGCTTGACTACGTTGTGACAGAGTCACACTGCCATGGAGAAGAGCCTTTGATCTGGAAGCAGCTGAGGATCACAAGACATCATTACACTACACCACTTACAGGGATCTCTAATCTTCCTAGCTAATGCAACCCTCCTATGCCAGCACTTACATAGAAGTATCAGTATGTCTCTTTGGAATTTATGAATTCTGAAATACTGGCTTTATGGCTAGAGGTCATGCCTACAAGCGGCAAGACTCTGCTCCGACCACCACATACCATCACTGACAACTGCTGGGGCAGAACCAATGCTCATATGTACCATTAGTGGTTGAACTCAAAACCCAGCACATGACACCACTCTAGCAATGCAAATGTTTTTACGAAGTCTCTGATCTGTAGTTGAATCTATCCTTAGTGTTTCACTGAAACATTTTATCTAGTCTGTTCTGGAAAAGAGAAAAGCAACTATCCCTTCATTCCAGCAGACTACAATCAAAAGCAGCTCACGCTGTGATCAAATCTCTGACTTGAAGTTATTGTTATTTCACTCATCAATATTTCCCTATTAGTGACTTTAAGAGCTAGTCCTCAATAGTGTTCCAGGTAAGAAGTCACTATCCAATCCTCATGACTCTGAGAAAACAGAGTACAGCTATGAAGACAGGGAAAAAAAAAGTTGTACAGCATATCCTGCAAGCTGGGTCAAAAGACTGTGAGCAACAGGTAAACACTCAATATAGTGGTCTTTGTTGCTCTTTGCTGAAAATCCATTAGCAAATGAACTCTAATGTATTTATTGCTAGGTGAGCAAACATATACTAGAAATGAGCATGAGTCTGGGTGGCTTTCAGCAGTTAGAATCATTCCTGTTCTGCGTGAAAAGTGAGATAAAAACCCAGCCATGTCTTTTGATTCAGTTTTCCAAATTGTTTCTCAAACATGTGCATCACTGCCTTTTCTATTTCTTGCTCTTCAGTTAAGCCCATCACAACCTCTCTGGGAGGACAGGAAGGAGGAGGATAACCTACATTTAAATCTGATGGTTTCACGACAGGCTACACTTCTGAGCTCTTTATGGATTTACTGAAGCGTTCTGCTTCCTGTGCTCACTGCTAGTGTATAACACAGCTGTTACAGACAGATTGCACTAAAAGTGTGTAGCCTTTAATTAATTCTGAATGCAATTGCCAAGGCTTAAAGATTCTTTTTAAATATTCCATTTTTTTGATGAATTCCCATTAAATAGAAGAATGCTCCAGACAGTACTCTGAACATTGCCTGTAACACACAGTAAAATATTAATATCCAAATGATTCTTCTGAGTTTCATTTATTTAATCTGGATCACAACAGAAGGGATAGAGGATTAAGTCAGTTCTGCCACAGAATATTTATATCATATCCACAAAACAACAACCAATACTGTGGAAGCAATGGCACCATTCTGTTGCTTGGAATTTGAAATAAGACCATGTTTTCTGTAGCTCTATTTTTACCTCTCTGACCTCAGATATCCCTCTCGGAGACTTTACTCATTCATTAAAGAAACAAACACAGAACTCATTTGGACACATTTTAACAGCGTATCAACACTTAAAGATTATTTCAATCCTCACAGATTATTTCCCTAATACCACATCCTACCCCCCAAACATGGAGAGGTCAGGTAATGTTCCAACTTCTACGCTAAATTTCATACTCAACACCAATCCCAGCAGAATTAGCCTTGGAAAAAAAAGTAGGTCCCTGAAATTTGCACCTGCAATTTCCCCTGTATCATTTGCAGAGCCAACCCACAGTGCGAGCACTAAAAGATTTAAAAATTAAAAGCGTAATTCTTGCAGCTGCACGATGACCCTTGTGCTCCAGCACATTCAAATCGCCCAGCAGTGGGAAGACGACCACTGCTGTGTTTTCTGCACAAAAGCCCTGAATTACAGCCCCCTTCTACGTCTCATATGCTCAACAGAGACTTGCTGTTTTCTGCTGTGAAAGAGGACATTCCCGTTACATAAATAAATCTTTTTTTTTCAGTCTTATTTACTACCACCAGGCCAGTTCCTTGCTCTGCTGTTTAAGAACACTTGAAGCAAGCAGCTCCAGCAGAGATGAACACAAACCTCTTTTTTCCAAATAAAATTGACCCGAAGGAGAATCCAATGTCCAAGCCATCCTGCCAGAGCACGACTGGCACAGACAAGGGAGCTCAGTTATACCAGATGTGACTAACACCAAACCCAGGGTCAAAATAACTTCAAAAAAGTCCTCTAGAGACAAAATACCGAAAGTGAAACAGCAAAGGAAGGTGGCAGAAAACCTGTACTTTCAGGCTACAGAATTAACAGCATTATTAGATAAGCATTTGGGAAAATTATGTTTTTTAAAGTCTTGCTACTTACTGCTGCCCATTACAACATATGTTTCTGGATGGATTTGAAGAAGTTATACTAAAATAACATTGCACAAAATACTTTGTCGACTTTGTGACACAATTGCATTTAATGATGCTTATGCATCGCTAAGGGTCTTTGGAAAAACTGTAAAAAGTGCTGCTACACCCCTGGGTCTACCTAAATATAGATTTTAGGCATACTGGAATTAATTCATAGTAGCAGACAGGTATTTCTCCTGAACAGCTCTAGCACAAGCAATCTTCTCTCTTGCATACATGAAAACGTGTTACAAACACTAGTTTAAGCTTCCAGTAGAAGTGATTAATGAAGAATTAATGATTAATACATTAAATAGTGAACTTTTAATGAACCAAGACCAAAACCACCAACATCTATGAGGAATAAAGCCATCACAAGCTGTTTGCTGTTGAGAGAAACTTTCTTCATAGATATTCTATCACTGTAAATTGAGGGATGACTTTTCACTTCATCATCCTGACAAGCACTAACAAAAAGTGAACTCAAATATCATGTTGTACACGGGGGGGGGGGGGGGGGGGGGGGGGGGGAAAGGGGGAAATCAAGTCAGCAGTTAGCTTCTCAGTATCTTAATACAAGTAAAGCATAACTTTCTGCCTGTCTTATGCTTTTGAAGATTAGAGCCCTTCGGGATCTGCTCCAACTTTCTGCGTAATCAAACCACAAAACACCACAAAGAAACCTCCTCTTTTAGCTCATGAGCTCCTGACTAAAGTCTCCCATTGAAAGTCGATTTTTTAGTTAGGACTCCTAAATTACAGAAACTACTAATCTTAACCAAGCAAGCTGATCCCCGAGGGTTACCCACCTCAAGGAAAATGGCTTGTCATTTTGTCTAACTTTGCTTGTCACAAGATCTCCCAAGTCAAAGAAACTTCTAGTCGCTTTTTGCATGAAGAGTTTGAAAACTAATCCTTCTTCTTAATCCTCCTTGGGCAAGAAGATAACGACAGCTATTCTAACTTGGGAAGAGGCCCACCTACACAGAAACCCCGGCTCCAGCAACAGACAATAACAGATGCCTAAGAAGCGTAAGGGCTGACGAGCATAAGGCAATCTTTCCCTAACACATCCTGCCAGCTTTGGGCCTTCCAGCATCGCAGACTGCAGCCACTGATAATCCTTTGGATGGACACATGAGGTGGTCTGAGCTTCTTCAGTCAGGAAGAATTAATTTTTCTTTTAGCAATTTGAACCCTTTCCAGTTTGTCAGCATCCTTTTTTTTGAAGTACCTGACCTGGATGAGCATCCCTCTTTCACAGCACCTGACCAAAATATGCTATCCCTCGGCTTTCCAATGCTGCACACAGAGCAAACAGCACTTTCTCCAGTTCTACCCACCACTCCTCCATCTACCTGTCTAAAAACCTCATGCTCTTCCAGCTGCCACATCACTCGCCAAGTTTGTATCCAGCCTAACACAATCAGGGACTCAAATAGTCTTCTAAGCAACCAGTTAGGGAAAAAAAAAATTAAAAAAATCCCGTTTCCTAGCTTTTTAGAGTACACCCAGAGAGCCCAGATAGGTTTAATCCAGCTGTAATAGAACCCTGCTGGGAAAGCAGAGCTCACTAAAGTTACCCATCCAATTCACCCTGCTGAGCAAATCCACCATTTCTACACAGATCTACGTAAGTCTAAGCTGACCATTCACTGCAGAAAGAAATTCGCTTGCAGAAGTTCAAGAAGCTGATCAAAACACAGACTAATTCCTGAGCAGAGAAACTGGAGAGAAACCCCTGCAGTACCTGGAAAACTCCAAAAGCAAATTTCCCATTTACCAAGATCCAAGAACCAGTTTTTAATCTGTTTAATATGAACTAAGTTTATTTTAAAAGAACTGCCAACTAAGACTGTTGGAAAAAAAAGTTAAGCTATCGGGGAATTAAAAGTCCCTATCATGATTTCATAAGTAATTAAAAGACAGGAAATCAAAAGTGGAAAAGTTTCCTGTCAGGCAGAGGTTATCAGTGAGATCTACCAAGAACTTGTTCTGCAACCTACAGTGTGCTCACAGAGCATCTATGAAAAGGAATAAGGCCAGAAGTGGCAAAGTTTATTAATTAAAAAAAATACATATTCATCACAATCAAACTCAGGAAAGCCTGAAAACCAAAAAGTAGCAAAACTCAGGTGCTCCTAAGTAACTGTTGAGTACCTCAGATGTCAATAAACACCAAAATCAACACGAAATATTCTAATTACATAAACACAATGGGATCCAAACTAGCTGTTGCCACCCGGGAAAACTTTGGAAAGTTGGTAGTTCAGTTCAGTATTTAGTATTAAGCAAAAAGGGCAAATACAGCCTTTCGAGTGATTAGGAAAGAAAACACATCACCATTTTGTTGTTGAATGCTGCAGGCAGTTCTGACTCCCACATCTGAAAAAGGAGACAGAATGACAAAAAGGACAACAAAGATGATCAAAAAGACGGAGCAGCTTCCATATAAGGAGAGACTGAACAGAGCAGGACTTCAGATAGACAAAGAAACAACCAGGGGGAAGATATGGAAAATTAAAGAGATCTGAAATATGACAGAATGTCAAGATGAAAAACATGGAATCATCTACTACCATGTCTTACTATGCAGAAACGAGAGCATCCACCAAAGTTACGGATAACATTTCTAAGCCAGCTCAAGGATATTGTCACTGGATGTAAAATATTTTAAATAACATTTAACATGTATAATTAAATTGTAGAGCTTACTGCTGTAGGATGCCATGGAGACTAGAAACATAAACACGTTAGAAGAGGGATTATATAAATTAATGGAGAATAGACGTAGTCAAGATCAGACAATTAGATACAACTCTTGGCCAAGGAGGGCCCTAAACTGATGATGGTCATAAGCTGGGAGTCAAACAAGAGGGAGGAGAAAGAAAAAAAAGAGCCAACAAACCCATCACATTATCCATGCCCTGTTTCTTACAGTCCTCGTTAAGTGTCTGCTTCTGGCTCTTGTCAAAGACAGGACACTGAGCTACACAGAGCTTTGCCATTTGCCCCAGGATGACAGCTCTATTTAAACCTCTTATTTTATGGTACGTTTATAGATTGTATTTATTTTTAAATATTAAGAATGTAACTTTAGCTCTGCCTAATCACATATTTAGGAAGCCAGAAAGCTAACCTCGCTGACTATTTCTAAAGGCACTATCTATCATATTAACATTTAGATACCATCTAATTGAATCCTGACAGCACAGCACAAAGTCAATGCACAACACAGCAGCGAAGCAAGCATCACTCTCAGCAGACTGGAAAACTGAAGAAAAAGCTAGAGCCACAGTGCATGGAAGTGGCAGAATTGGGTTTAATGCACCCACAGTCTCTCTTCCAGGAACAGCTCTTCCCAGTCTCCTAAACACTTCATGGAAACTTCTCACTCAGATGCCAATTGAACAAAGCAGATAACATGTTTGCTGTAGGTACAGCTAAGCACTGTGTAGCGCTTAACAGAAATGCTATTGGTAAAAGTAGGTCAGGAATCATCTGTTCTAACCAGGGAGAAAGGAAAGCTAAAGCTCACCAGACTATTTGGCCAGGTATTACAGAAAACCTTCATCTGGGATTTCATCACTACTTCAAACAGACATGATTCATATTTTACCAGCCTCCACCTCAAACAAGGCACGCCTTCCCAACCACACTGCCCTCCCTGTCATTAGGGGCACCTCTCCCCAGCCTCAGCCAGCATCCTCCTGTTCTCAGCTTTGGCTCCACGGGCTATGAAAGCCAGAGTTCCCCCCTGCACTGGCTGCGTTAGCCATTCTCTGTTGATTTGTATAAAGCAGAAATGCCCAACCGTTTCCTCCAGAAACACCTAGGACAGCCCACAATCTTTGCACTGGAATCACTTCTGCCTTTAAGTCTGTTTTCCTTGGCAAGGTGCCCTCCAGAAGGGAGGGAGGAGACCTCCTGCAACCAGCACTTGCTTTTTGGAGGACCGCACCATGACCCCTAACCAAGCTCTCACGTCCCAGAGGCAAAGGCCAAGCTCCAAAGGCAAATTCTTTGCATACAGCCTGGCCATGGAGTAACCTAGCAAGAGAGGAAAGGAGCTTTGAAACTCCCATGAAAGGAAGCTACTCCTGCACTTGCACCCCAGGAGGAAAACATGGTCTCCATACCAGCATCAGCCCTGCAGGATTGCACAGTGGAAGGGAGAACAGAGACCTATTGCAAAAGGAGTTCATGCTAGCAGTGTTACAAGACCACAAGCAAACAGACAAGTACTACATTCTGAGTTCCACCATCCAGTTGTCAAGATGCAAATCACTGCCTGCCTTGAATCAATCTTTCCACTCTGTAGACACTAAGTTGTGCAGGGTGCTTTCACCTGTTAAAGAACAGCATTTCCTCAAAGCCCTAGACACCTTCAATTTTGGTATAACAGGTCTACAAAGAACTATTATGCCCTCAGAGGACAGGAAGGAATTCTCCTTGAAGTTTTCCTTCATTTCAAATAAAAGTCACTTTTCTGCCCTCCCCAGTAATCTTCTGGAGAACTATAGCCTGACAGCCTTCCCTCATCACTTCAACAGTGTCAGCAATTCTGGCTACAGACATGAATACAGGCAGTAACATGCAAATAAATTTAATGCAATTGCAACCACAGGAGTAGCATCTATCCCCTCCCACCAAGAGAGGGCAAAATCAACAGAATTCCACATCACTACCACGATCTGCTTGTGGTTTGCCTTCAGACCAAGTTGGGGTACATTCTATTTTGTATTACTCAACTCATTTTAAAGCATTATCACAAATGAAACTTTGATCAATTAATCTTCCATAAATTAGTACCCAAGCCTGGAAGGCGAGCAGTAGTCAGCTACAAACTATTAGGCTTAATATTCTGGTAATTAAGTTACACAGGTCTGCCAGACAATGATCCAAGTTGAGGTGGCAGACATTTTCTCCCACCTCTGCAAGCCAATACCAAAGCTTTCACAAGGCCAAGAGCCGGCAGCAACATACCAGGTCATACAAAATGCAAAGGACCTTTCCGAGTTGTTCATAACAGGTATAAAACATGAAAGGTCCCACTGCACTGCTGCAGAAGACTGAACCGGCCGAGCGCACGCAGGATCAGCTTTGCACCAGCCCCAACAGCCCTGAGCACTCAAGTTCTCACACAGGCTGGGATCTTTGATATCCAGTGCTTCCAAACGTAGTCCAATCGAACAGTGGCACAGGAACCAATTCATGAAGGGCTCTCAAGGTGCACACAGTCAGGGAGCCACAGGCTGCCAGCAGCGATGCACTGTACTCCTCCACCTTACAATCACAGCCCTCCATCACAGACACTGTCCACACTTGGGAGGTCTTGTTTCAAGAACAAAATTCAGAGCACCAGCGTGCATACAGGTAGAGGTGGGAGGACTACTACATGGCATAGGCCATCAGGCAAAGCTCTTCATTCATATCGCTGTGGGTCCATAACCTGGAGGAGTGAAAATGAGCAACGTGACAATTAAGCAGCAAAGGAAGCAGAAGCCAGGACACTGCAAGATCTGGTATTTGGAGAAATGAACCATCTGGAGCAAGAGATCTCAATCACCTCGTCAACAGACACACATCTAGTCACACCTTATCCAGAATAACGAATTTTATTACAAGACAAAATTTACCTTAAGAAATTTTAGCACCATCAAGTCGTTTGCAACACGAGCATCTGTTCTAATCTGTACACTCAGGCTCAGGAGATGATAACTTTCTCTGGCAAAATATTCAAGTTCCGGGTCCTAGTCAGGGCTGAGAAAGCTCCGGTGCTGTCCTAAAGGCACTACAGTTCAGAACTGGCTACCTGTTCATGGCAGCTATGAATTTAAAAGGCTTTTTGGTTGAGACTCTTCTCCATCTGGTTTCCTGCCCTCCCATCTTAGGTCTGACAGGCACTGGCTGGGCAGGAACAACTGGCTCTTCCCTTTGCCTTTCAGGAAGCCCAGACCTTCACCCTAGGGCCACAGAGATGCACTAACAGGTCTGCTACATAAAATGCAGTTCTAGTCTGAAATGCAGACTGCTATAAGCAGATTGTCACCATTTCAAGAAAATGTGGCCTTGCCAGGGTCAACCCTGGGCAAAAGTGCCCAGAAGACAGGAAAGCCAGATTTACAGTAGTTTGTCAAGAACAAAATTGAGAGTTTTGCATTCGATTGTCTGCTCATCTGCTGGAAGGAACAGCTCTACAGAGCAGAGAGGCTGGTAAGGGGAACAAGGAAAAACTATGCACATCTGTGCTGAAAGGATAAACCATAGCCTGTGGTCAGCACAGTTTTGTTTGCAGATTGTCCCAATTCTGGGCACCCTTCTTCTGTCATTTGAAGATATATATTCCAAATGCCAGGGACTGTGCCTCCCTCTGGGAAAGGCAACTGTTCAACTCTGCTGCAACACAGGTAACTAATCAAAACTTAACAAAAATGTGGCTCAGGCAACACTCTTCAGACATATATGTGGACCAAACCGAACAATCAGCTACCCAATGTCAACCCAGGAGGCCACGGCAGGGCTGACTGAAGTCCAGCATCATAAAAAAACTTTTAAATTAAACCTCCTCAGGGCTTAGTGGGAAATACGCTGGTTGAAAACATGAACTAGCTAGGAGCAGAAAAGATCACGTGGGCTAAAGATGGTTCAGACTAAATCTGATCTGGACAGACTGTCTGGAGAATGGCAGACAGATCCAGCGCTCACAGGAACAGGTTGAGAGAGAATCATTGCTGGAATAAAACTACTTATGAAAACAATAATTGAGAGCAAAGCAGGAAGGCTGCTCTCTAAATGGTGTAACAACTAAGTGCACTGCTACTCAACAATGACGAGACTTCTGGTTTTGGGGGAGAGACACCTCTTCTTCCTGCAGAGAGTTGATTAAATAGGTACAGCACATCAAGTTGACACGGGAACAATCAACAGGAAGGGAACCTAAGCTCCCTCCACCTAGTTCCACAACATCACCCTTGCCCTAATCCTGTGTGTACTCCACGTGGCTTCTAGTCCCAGCCCCAGGCCTGTCTGTACTCACCGCAGCTGTAATCTGAGCACGCGACTTCTCCGCCAGTCCACAGAGTGACTTTCGGTACAGACTACGAGAGGCAGTCAATTCAGTTTCTGTATACTTGCAAAGGGGATATAATTTCTCAAAATATATCAACCCGGTTCTTTTCAGTCGTAAGAGCATGCCTGCAAGAATATTCATCATCTTAGTTCTGCTACTGTTCAGCTTTCCATAGCTGTTCCCCATGGACCACAGCAGCAAAGTTAGTCAACGGAAGGCGAGAAAAGGACTCCACCTAACAGCAGAGACCATGTCCTCATGGTCGAAAGGACAGTTAGCCCAAAGTTATTCTCTTCCTTCTGAAAGGGAGAGGAAAGTTCCAAGGAACAACTAGGGCTGCCATTCTGTACTGTGCCCTCAGCAGATTTGGGTAAGCATCTAAAACCAAGTGCAAGACCAGGCTTTCAAGGGTAAAACATCTAGAAGCGAGTTATTTTTAAATGTTATTTTTAAAATGACAGGGCCTAAAATAAGACCAGTGTTTTGAGTACTTCTTTTGAGGAGTATGAACCTCACGTAGGCCATGACATTTTTAGTTTAAAGTCACTTTGGAACAGGAATTGTACTGTTTACACATCTGCTTATCATCCATTTCAATTCAAATTAAGTTTCGGTTCATTACCAGGCAAGAGCCACTCTTTTGAAGGGGGGAAATTAACACAAATAAGATTTAGGCTACCAGCAGCAAGACAGTCTCTGTAGCTCAGTAAAGCATGTACCATCTCAGAGCATCAGGAACAGTAAATGCCATAGGCAAAAGGAGAAAGTCAGCTTCTCTCCTTATAATATTTGCCTTCACACCACCCTCCCTAGCTGGGCAGTTTCCAGAAATATACTCTCCACCTCTCCTGAAACTTAAGTCAACAGTCTGCAGACTCCAATAGCCCACAGGCAATGCTTTCAGCAAGAGGTGCACACAGTACATTACAAGCAGTGCAGAAGCAACTTGGACCACAGGCTGTGCCAGTCTCTGTTTTTACAAGTTGTATTTGTATTTCCCCCACCTCCCACTCCATGCTATCAAACCAGATTGTAGTTGTCTGGCTTTGGCCTGAAACTTTAGTATAAAGTAAGTATATAGTAGTACTTCACCTCCCTGAATACTCTCCCAGGCTTCCACAATGTGCAGCTTGGGGATTTCTCAGGACAGAGGTGGTATCTATGCATTTAGCAACCTTCAATACCTCCTTCTGCTATGGAGCTGCCCTGAATCCTCCAGTGCACACAGATGCTTTGCGTTCACAACATCCTGTGGCAAGAAGCTTCCCAGGTTAACTGCACACATTAAGGACTAGGATTTTATTTGATTTTAAGCTTACTACATGCTGGCTCCATTCAATACCTATTCATACTTGTAACGAAAGAGGCAAAGAAAAATTGCTCCCCCTCTAGCCCCTTCCATGCCATTCAGGATTTTGAAGGTAACTATCACTCATGGCTTTTCAGGTGGAAGAGTCCCAGTCTACTCATCTGCTCTTTATATGAATGGTACCCCTCACCTCTGGCCATTGTGCTGCTCTTCCATTTCTGAAAACTGAAGATACCTTTCTTAAGGTGCAATGGTTCTCCTAAAGCTCAGCTTCCATAAGAGCTGGAGAAACTAGCCTGACAGTTATTAAATACTGCAGGTATCCTCAGCTGCTATAGTGAACTGCTAGGCACATGTTTCTCGGCTAAAATATTCAGCCTAACTTCTTAAACTGAGTTCGCTCAAAGGCAAGTTTACTTTCAAGCCACAGCATCCAGATACATCTTCTTCCTCCAGAATAGGGCGTCTTTTTCAACAAATTTCTCTCCCTGTTAGTACTTTGGAAATACAAATAACCTTATACTTGATTAGCCTGCCCTGATGAAGGACATATCCCTCATCACAGAAGGCTGCATGCCAAAGCTTTATTCTTTCTGCCTCATGTTATTTATCAACATTTCAATACATCATTTTTTTCCTCAAGTACAGGCACAGCATTTGGCGATTTCCCAATGTTACATAACACTGTTTTTATCATGACTCCCTCAAAATCCCAAGTGATTTCTTCTACAAGTGCAGTAATCTTAATTGCTTCCTACATACTTGATTATCAGATCTAGGACTTCACTACTTACACATGCTTAGCTAAACTAAACTTTTCTGTCAGGCTGAAGTACCTGGCTCACCTGTGGTGCTTTTAGAGGCAAAACATAGAAAACAATTCAGAATTTTATTCTTTACTTCACTGTGGATATGTGTAGGTCTGCATTAGTTTTCCACTGAGAGAAGCTGAGAAGTGGTTTTTGGTAGACTAAAACAAGAATCTAGTTGTTACAAGGTAAAACAATTAAACAGATGGAGCATACATACCCAGTGAAAAGAGCTCAGCATGCAGAGATAGACATCTCAGAAATGGAATTGCAAGACAAGATGCAAGACCAGAGAGCTACTAGGACTCATCTTTCATTGAAATACCACATTTGGAACTGGTGCTGGAGTTTGAGGTAGCTACGCAGATGCTTTACATAACATACGGAGGATGTATTTGACCTAGAAATACCCAGCCCCCCACTATTCTGACCACTTTGGAGGGAGCACACTATAAAGAACTGCTTGTCAGAGGTAGGAAGTAATGAGAAAGAAACATTTACAACCAAAACACATCATCACAGTCTCTTCATTTGGAAAAACATGCCCGCTATCCCCCCAAAGGTGAGGGTTTCTCCTGAAGAATTCTTGCCTTGCACACAGCACAGCAGTTGTATGTTTATTCTTACTAAAGGAGAAAAAGAGATGGGCGACAGAAAATAGGGCTGAAAATCAGTCCCTAAGCTGCTTAAAAAGGAGGGGAGAGAAAAGGAGGGAACAAGTAACACTCTCCTAGGTAACACCAAAGCGCTACTCTGGCTGTGCAAGAATGAAGCAGAGCGCGACTGGGGTAATAACCGTAACTCACATTTCAGAAGTTAGTTTGTTCAGCCATGATCTTTTGCACTTAAAGGTACTAAAAAGCATGTCCTCTAGTGCACTTCTGCTGGAGCACTTTCTCAATAGAATCTGGATAGAATCAGCTTGATATCTCAAAGTACACAACATACAGACCTCTGTCCTCCTTACAGTCTTTTATTTTTTATATACCCTGAAAGCAAGGATCCAGAAGAGACTGGCCTGAATTCAAGTCATCTCAAGTACTTACTCATTCCCTATTTCAAACGGCTTTGATTTAGTGGCTTTACTTGAACCACGCAGAGCAACGCAAAGCTGAGGAAACCAAATCTGTAAATCTTTGTACATATGCTATATATACACAGAATTAATTCTTTGAAGGTTCTGTGTTTAGGCGGGTTTTCCAAAAGCCTGCTTTTTACTACCCAAGAGTTCAATCCAGCTCTACAACCAAACTGAAACCACACAGGCTGCACGCACAGAGAAGTCTGGGCTAGGGGTTGCTGTCTGGCTTTGTTCATTGTTTTTACTTCTGTTGAGCTCTCCTGCTGCTATAGCTGCAAGTTCAACAAGCAGGCATCATTCCGATGAAGTTCTCCTGGACTCCCAGTGCTCTAATGTGATACTCATCTCTCTAGCTCCAGTGCAAGGGTCAGTGACTCATCTAAATCAGCACCTAATGTCCAGGTGCCAGGGTTTCACTCCTCATCCAGAAGTTCATGCAGATCTGCAGATCTCTGGCAGCTCATTCAGTCTGGGATCTTTGCTGTACCGCCCTATATTTGATATTCAAATTCTCATATTCAAATTTCACACATTCACTTGCAGTGTGCTTTGCCGGACAAACTGAAATAGGAGTTCTAACCATCCTGTTCAACAGGAAGCAGCCTCAAAGGAGTAATCAGTTTCAGGGAGACATTTCTTCAAGGGTCTGTGGCTGTCAACACCACAGAGCTCAGACAGCACAAAGCAGCTCTTCACTCTGCATGATGACTGACAGCCAGATATGAACATAACCCCTGCTCCAAGAGACAGTCTTCAGACCGGGGAACACTCACTGGCCCATTTCTGGCCATAGATCACCATCAGAAAGTAGCTTTTTTGTTTTGCTTGTTTCCATCTGTAGGTTAAACTCATTCCTTCATAACAGAAAATTAACAGTTTGAAAGTTATTTTATTACATTGCAACAGAGATGGAAGTGCAGTACCAGAGGTGCCGAGAAGATTCTTGCAGAAAGTGTGGAGTGGCCTGACTTAGGCACCACTGCAACCCACAGATCTCAAACAGTCCCCTAAGAAAGGGGAGGTGCAGTTGCAATAGAGGACCAATACAGAGAGAAGAATGAGAAGCAAATGGACAGGCAACCTTTAGAGTAAATACATCAGCTTACAGCAGAACTCTACAGATCAAAGCTTCTGTTGAAGAGATGCCCTCTGTCCTTCATAGGACTTCCCTATACTAAGGGAATGTTCCCTTTGCAAAAGGAATAAGTGAATACTTTCATATACAGCCTCTCACTCTTTCCAGTAGAGTACGCGTCCGGTGAACCCACTCCTCCAACTAATGACAGGCAGTACAGCTCATTGGGTGGGTTCATTAAGCAGCAGCATCAAGAGGCTGCCCAGCATTACACTGGCCACACAAACTGAGATGATGCAGGAGCCCAGCAGTCCATGGGCGTCCCAGCGCTGACTCCCGACGCATTTTGCTTACCATCTGGACTCCTGGGACCGCTGAGACACCTTCATTTCTCTTTTTGAAGAGTGTGCCTCAAGCTGGAAGAAACAACATAACATGAAATGCAAAGACAATTTTTCCAATAAATGAAATCTCTGTTGCACTTGACTCCCGCTGTGGTTCCCTTCCCCCTGAGAAGGCAAGGTCTGGCCAGCTGCACAAAGTCCAGGCAGCTCTGGGAAAACAATGGGATCTTTTTCTTGCCAGAACGAGCCTTCCCGTTCACCCTTCTAACCATGGCATGGAGGACATCCCCAGTGTGTCTGCAGGGGAGAGGAGTCTGTTGGCATAGCAACAGTACACCCTAACTCTCTGCTAATGAACAGGGATAAAATGTTTTGTTCTCATTAGGAAAAATACAGACACATTCCTGATTGGTGAGTAATGTCTCTGCCTCTGGGAGATTAGCTCAGAGCTGTGCAGCCTGAAACAGCCTCAATTCAGCCCACTGCAGCGCTTCCCTTGAACAGCCCTTCTCCAAGGACCGCATGTCTCTCAAGGGCAAGCCTACAGAGCCTTCTGTAGCGCTTTGCCTTGGGCCCGAGACAGCTCAAGGCAAGAATAATGAGAAGAGGCTTGACAGGAGCAAACCGGAACAGGCACAATGGAAACACACACCCAGTCCCTGCAGGAGTGCGAAGGGAAAGCCAGCTCTCCGTGGTGCATTCGCTGCACCTGGGTCCCCAGCTCCCACCCCAGCAGGCGAGAGCTTCTCTTTGTGTATCCACCACAGACCCTCCTTGCACAGGGCTCAGATCAGTCCAGAGCTCCGGCTCCCACTCCAGCCACATTTCCCACTGCTGGGCGAGTCAATGGACAGAGGGAAGAGCTGCAGCATATTCAAAAGCGGAGCTCAGCAACCATGAAGTGTGGACAGCCAAACAAGGGCTGCTGCCTGCCAGTCTTCATCAGGATTTTGGTATCTAACAAACAGCAAGATCCAGCAGGAGGCATCTCTGCACTTCGGTGTTGGCAGAATATTTGCACACTGTTGTTTCATCACTTGAGTCTGTATGTAGGTGCTGACCAAGGCTACTCCCTTGGCCTCGCAAATACTCTGCCTTGCAGACAATACTGCTTCCTCGACTCTTTCTGCCTCCAGCTGCTCCGGCCACAGAGGCCAGCACAGCGGGAGGATCACAGCATCTCAGCCTTCGCAAAGGGGATCTGGGACAGGAGCAAAGCCAAACACACACAAACCAAAATCCAGTCTCCAGCCATTCATTTGCCACGTTTTATGGTATAACCTGGTCTGCATAGCACAGACGCAGCCCAGCAGAATTAACCCATGGAATTGCACTTCAAGCCCACGGTACATCCCTCCTTTATGCTGCTGTTGGGTCCCATTCACTCACAACAGTTCACCTTGCTTGAATTCAGAAGCTGTTGAGAATGGGGACTGCTGCACACCTGAGTACTTTTAGGGGCTGAACAGGTACTCTCACTCCCTTCTACCTCTGCTGGGAAACTGGTGCTGGCCAGGATTGGTACCACAAATAGAGATACAGTCAGCTGCAAAGCAAACCAGGATGTGGCAGAGCCCTCTCGCTCTCCCAGCCTCCTGCACGGCTGATGGTAAAGCAGTGGCTCTGGGCTGTGGGGAGCTGCAGGCTGTGCTCCAAGCACCCACTGACTGCTTTCCCTGGCCCCTCAGGCTTTCACCCACTCTTTCCCATCTTCCTGCTCCTCAGGGCTTCAAACAGCCAAACTCACCAGCTCAAAATGGTGTAAGAGGAGAAGTTGGAGTCAGCATCAGGAAAGGACCCTGCTATCTTATGCCTTTGACAGAAATGGACATCCTGTAGGGACCTACGCTCCATCAAACACTGCTGCTCACACACAGCCACAAAACCCGTATGTTAAGCTGTGCTGTGATCTGCTTGTGGAACTGCTGGGACTTGATTTCTGCTTTACATCCTTCCAGCTGAGGAATAATTTATTTCAGTCCCCTAGGCAGGAACCTGACTGCCTGCAAGCCATCTTGGTCTGCCTACAGGAGGGAAATAAACTCATGATCTTACCCAGCGGCTGGCCGAGCCCAGCCTTGGCCGGCAGCTCCTGTCCAGTGTGCAGTGAAGCTCAAATCCCTCCCAGCCCAACACAAGGCTGGAGGGGTGCTGTTTTCCAGCCTCTGGGCATTTTACTTGTTCCAGGAGCAATCCCTCCCCCAGCCCTGGTCAAAAAGGAAAAGCCGTGGGAATGGAGCTGAAATGGAGCTGAACACCCCGAGGTAGGCTCACCGAGGAGCGCTTAACTCCCTCCGCGCCGGTGGGCAGCCCTCCTCAGAGACGGACACAGGGATGCAATGCTGGCAGCCCCTCCAGCCAAGGGTTGCAGCTCCAGGGCTGGCCCCATCCTGCTCCCCAGGCTACTGCTTCTCTTCCCTCCATTGACAGGCATGGCACAGGGGTTTGGGCACCAGAGCCCACAGTGGTGTTTCACGAGCTGGGGACAGCCAAGGGCAGACCTGCCACTCACCCGCCACAGTCCCTTATGCTTTCCCAGGACACCCATTGCTCCCGCTGCCGTACCTTTCAGTGTTTCCATCCTCCACCAGCACAAAGAGAGCACGCCACAAGACGAGAGCTCTCTAACCATCTTTCCATGCTCCCAGCAAGTCCCAGAGGCTGCCCACTTAACAGAAAGATATCTTCATCATTGCATCAAAGCACGTTTTCTTCCTTTTGCTCCGCATGCCGCTGTATGAAAGCCGTGCTGCCGTACAAAGCAGCCCTCGCTCCGTGCGGAGCGTGCGGTCAGCAATCAGCCGGCATGTCAGGAGTTAAGTTAGCATTTCCATTCTCCTGACCTGCACCAACACAGGCTGAATATCGAGCTATTCTTTGCAGCTTGATAAAGCATGAGAAAGCTGAAGGCCCCACACACTCCTCTTTTCACAGCTTGGCCCACTGCCCACAAGCTGTCACTCCCTGGCACCCAGGGCAAAGAGAGAGAAGGAGGCCAAACTGCAGCCAGCTGCAATGAATCACTCGCTCCCCCTGGTCCCCTCCTCCCCAGGGAGCCTGGATCCCTCCTTCCGGCAAGGGGATAATGTCTGCCTGGCTATGCTGGCTTCTTTCACAGAAAAAGCCATCCTTTTTGAGGGGGGAGGGGGGGCTCCTATTGCAAGGAAAGCACAAAGCAGCTCCCAGCAAGATCGAAGAACAAGAATTTCTGCTCAGCAGCTGGATGCGAACACTCCTGCAAGTGTTCAGCACAAACACCACTTAAAAATATGATGTTGGCCATTTGTCTAAATTGCAGGAAATTCTGGAGGAAGGCTCAGGCACAGAATCCAATACCACTTATCCCTTCATGTCCCACTCATGCAATATTTATTCCAGGGACCGATTCCCACTGCAGTCCCTTCCTAGCCTCTCTACTCCCCCTCACTACAACATCTAGTTCAATTACCACGGCTATACAAGCCCTTTCAACCACCACCACACCTCATGTTTATTTTTATGGGTTCTACGATACAAACTGTCCCCCCACGTTAGAATTCATTTTCCATTTTTAAAGTAAAGCAGGAGATGGAAACACATACAAATCTCATGGTCAGTGGAGTCCAAGATGAAGAAAGCAGCTGAGAAGGCACAGGAACACTAAGGTCATCACAAGCCTTCCTTGTGCTATAGGCCTGAGTTTGGAGATCAAAGCCTCGGCAAGCTAAAGACATCACCTGCTTGCTGTCTAAGGAAGGTGATATTCATCGATAAAACACAAACTTAGCCCCTTACCAAGAACCGAAGCACGAACTGACCAGCAGCACACAGATCCCTGTGGCACACGGCATATTTTCTGCCCACTCATTTCTATCTCCTGCACGCAAAGGTGTTCACTGCACAGCAGAATCCTTGCCTGAACAGTCTCATCTCTCTCCCGCTACAGAAAAAGGAGCTACAAACTGCAGATATACTGAGAGAAGGATTTAACCTCAAGCCTGGCAAAGTCTCACTGCGTCCAAGGAGAGACGAGAAGTCGCCTTCCTGACAGCACAAGCTGCCACGTCCAGCATCCTCCTCCCACAAGCAAACCTGTAACCTTCCCTATCCTTGTGCCTCATATCCCTAAGAGCCATAAATACTATCTACCTCCTCTCCTCTGTGAGGCAGCTGTTCAGGCTGCAAGTTCAGCGCACCTGTCTGCTGGTAGGTGCTTCCAATTCAGTCAGTGCCAGGGCATGATTGTACACATTTCTCTTATCTCTTCCTCCACTTGTAGGGTGATGAAGGAAGAGTTGCTCAGTTCCCACCTGGCAGCCAAAGTGTATTCAAACTCATTGACTTTGTTTGGGTCACCCAAGCACAATCAAGAGAGAGTTTCTTTTATTATTGTTATTGTTTGGGTTTTCAGGGAGTTTGTTTTTACAGACTCTGGAACAGCACAAACCAAAACAGAATGCAAATTTTGAAAAGAAACTTACATTTTGTTTTGTTGGTTTTTTTTAAACAGAAGTGGGAAGAATCTTTATTATTCCTAGAGATACTTTCATCACAAACTACACCAAGTCTTAAAAACGGTCTTTCAAGGAGACAGGCTGTCAAGAATCACAAGTAACCACATTCAATGCCACTTTATCACATATGCTGTCAAATTACACACTACATACAGATTTATCCCTTATGATGTGTTTATGGCACTATGTAAGGTTTCTGTTGCACTACTATCTATCTAGATAATGGAAGATATAACTGTCTCCTCCACAACACCTGCAGCTGCACAACCAGGGTATTGAAAAGATTTTTACACTAAGCATCCATAAGTTTGCAAGCTCTGGAACTCAGGTTACCCCTTGTGCAAACCAAATACAAAACACTCCTGAACTGGGCAGACACACAAGCACTGTTCTGCTGTGGGAATGCCGGCTTGTTCAGCATCACTCTGTTCTGCCAGAAGGATCTCTAAATGCAAAGCTTAATACAAACAGTTAATATGCCGAGCATGGCTCTGAGCCATCCGAGCTCCGCTTGTAACATAATCAGGTTCATAATGCTCAGAATAGCACTCTGGAGTCCTAGTACAGACTAAGACCTCACTGTATTAAGTGTTGTGTAGATAGTTGTAGTGGTGCCGATGCTCTTCTGTAAAATTACTGAGCACCATATACACGAACCAACCATAACCGATATTTTACAGAAGTTAAGACACATCAGAGCAATGTATACTTTTCAAATGTCTTTTTTTGGCAGCTAAATCAAATTAGTATATTCACAGACACACTGGGGGGAGGGAGGGGAACACTGAGGTTAGTCTCTCTCCAGAGCAGACAGGCAAAAGCCCAGTTCAGCCAAAGCCCACTGAGCCTCTTTATGTTCCCGTTCAGTGACAGAGGTCACTTGTCGAAGGTTGAAGCGGATCTGGTACTGGGCTGCCTGCTAAGCACACTGGCAAAAGGATCTGAGCTATACCCTTCTCCACAGTTGTTTGCGTTTCTTCAAGAACGCCAAAGGCCTGGAGTCCATCCCAATGCTCCTTGCATCGCCTTTGCTAAAAACATGCCTTTTAGCTCCAAAGTAAAATTTGCCTTAAGTTCCTCACACTCTGAAGAAAGGAAGCCCGCACACAGGATCTGTGAAGAAGATAATTGTTTGGTTTTGGTTTGTTTTTTTTTTTTTTTCCAAAACACCTCATTTATGCAAACTCTCATTCTTTGGGCTCAGATTTCAAGGTATTTTCCTACCATAAATACATGTTAGATCCGTGTCTGAGCTGATCATTCCATGATCCTCTTCAGGCTCACGTTGTGCTGTGGGTGCTGCTGCCTGCCCACGCTTCCCGGGCGTGCAGAAGTCATAGCTCTTCAATTCATTGATTTTTACGAGGCACCAGGTCACACTGTCTGGCCTTCAGCTGATCACAGTTCACGAGCTTTCTGCACATTTCTGGCTTAGAAAGTGAATGTGTTTGAAGTGAACAGAGACTAGATGTCTTTTGCCAGACGCCTGAGGCAAAGGTCTCAGGAGAGAAATCCACCATTTCTCAGGCCAATACAAATGGACAGGCATCCCCTCATTTCACCTTTTATTCTGTATTTGTGAAGAGGCCAGAAGAGCTGTCTATTACAAGGCAGAATGGAAGAGCCATAGCATCCAACACAGTTGCAAACAGTGTAGTTGAAGAAACATCTTACACGAGTAAACGGAATTAGGCAGCTAAGTACATGAAAATGGGAGCCCTTTGCAGCAATAAGGCAAATACCACTGCAAAATAATCTCTTAATACAGGTTGTTCCTTCAGATCTTCACTAACCTGAATGCCCTGATGCAGCAAGGGAAAATGCTCCATGATGGTGAGCAGGAAAGGGCTAAGTATGGGCAGGAGCGGGAGGAGGTTATGTACGAAGGGTATTCTCCCCTCTGCTAAAAAAACCCAAAGCTGTGGTTTTCAGCACTGATTTGCCTTTTGTCTCATGCCTTGTTTCCCAGCTGAGAGGAATCCCATCAGCCCGTTGCCCAGTGCCTGATCGGAGCCCGTCCTGCCTGCTGCCCCTGGCACAGAGCTCCCCAGCGATTGCTCAAGGGTAAGGGGCAACAGGAGCAAAAGGTGGCACTGAAAACACACCTGCTGAGGCATCGGGGCCAGCACGTTCTCCTGAGCTCAGCAAACGTGGGGAGGCAGGAAAAGAAACTACACAACTCTGCTTCTTAAGGCAGATTTACAGGGATACAGTGAAACAGGGTAGGGTCATAGGAGAAGGGAGATGTAACGAGTTAATAGCTAACCTGCAAGACTGCCATGAGAGACCACAACCTGCAAGAGATTTTCACAGGGAAACACTGAATCCCGGGAAACGCTGAATCCCAAATTGTCACCTAAAGAGCAGCTGGGAGCTGCCGCTGCCTCCGCCCTTTCTGTACCAGTGCAATGCATCACAACTACAGTACTACCCTTCCTCCCCAATGTTCCTCTAAGAGGAGCTTATACTCAAAACCATCTTTCTCTTTTTGGTGTGCTATGAGGGCTGAGAATCTGAAAACCTGGGTTTCAGCAACTAAAGTAACTGATGTGAAAAGCTTACTGGAGATTTTTGCCAGAATAGGTGAGAAGAGCCTTCCACTTTCTCAAAAAGGCAGTGTGTACAAAGGCACTATGGTGCGGAGCCGCAGGGACAGCAGAAATGAAAGTTGCACTGCCGTGGCGGACATTCCCAAGGCTGTTAGGATGGGAAAGAGGATGAAGCTGGCTGCTGCTTTTACCTATAGTCACTCAGGAGACAAGCTGTCAAAATCTACAAAAAAATCCAGTGGTCTCATGAGGAGCAGTTTCCAGGAGGACAATTTTTCATGAGGGTATTCCTGTATATTGGTTGAATAACTTCTTTGTTCCAGACTACAGCTAAGTGAAAAAAAAAAAAGCACCTTCCTGCTTTTGCTTTGCTATTCAAGACATTGTCATCGTCACCTTTCAGATGTGTAAGCATAAGAGACAGCAGCAGCTGAGCTGTGGTAATTAGGAGGGAGAGATGTGCAGGCCTTGTCTCACGTCTTTCTGTTAAGACACAGTTTACACTTTGGCAGGTTTTACAGTCCCCAGTGAAAATAAGCCATCTGCACCTACTCCAGCAGATCATCTTCATTTCGGAACCCTTCAAATAATTCTGGGAAAATCAGCATTGCCTCCCTTACCCTGCTTTCTATCAGGCCCTAATGTAGTCACAAACCCATTGATTCTCTTATTTACAGTAATAGAGGAATATTGGCTCCAGATCTGTTTGCAAGTCATCAGCTTCAAAAGAAGAAGTTCCCCATTCTAATCAAGCTTATACAAAGTTCAAAGTTTCATTGCGCTCTGTACTTGCAGCAAGGAAGCCAAGAACGACAGGACCAACCTCATTCAATTCAATTCACAAGCACCCTTCCCGAGGAAAGCCAATAACTTTCGGAGAGTCTCTGCAGACTTCGCTCCACTGCTTTGCACGCTGAAGAATGGCTGGTTGGTAATCCGCTTTTCACTTGGTGAGCACAGACCCAAAGGTTTTCATCCCTGTGAGCTCAGAAATTTCCATTTCCATTTGAGAGAGACATTTTCCTGGCAGTTCTCAAAAGATGCATTTGTAAAATAAGAAACAACCTCAAGGAATGCTAAAGCAAAGGAATAAAGCTGTACGTGGACAGTCTTTCTACCTCAGCCAGGAAAGGAAATTCCTTCTCAGCACTGATGTCCCATAAACACAACCTACTCTGCAACTACCAAATAATTGAGCAACACAAAGTGACCGGCTGTCCAACACTGTACAAACACTCAACATTTTTCTAGGTTTTGGTTTCAGATCAGCTGGGGCAACAACCACCAAAATCTCAACAGAAAGGAGAAGTCTAGAAACACATATTTGTGCACGCATGCCAGACAAGAAAGGAAAATCAAGGGTGCATGTCAAATGGCTGGGAGAAATTACAGAGAGGTGAAGGTATTGCAGGGAACTCACTCCAGGGAAGACACACTCCTGTCAGTGGTTTTTAAACTTGTCATCCACAGACTTTTGTTGTCTGCAAAGATAACCAAAAGAACTAATTCAATCCTGTATCTCTGTTGGAAAAGGTTTAGAAGTCTGCAAATCCAAAAAGGTCGAAACTTGCTTCTTTCAAGTGAAAAACATTTAGATGGCCCAAAGCCAAGTTCCAGAAAAAAGCCCTAGTCAGTAGCTCAGGAATGCCAGCTCTTAACACAAACCAAAAGCATACAAACCCTCTGGTCCCGCAACTCACTGTATTGTCTCCCACAAAAAAAAAAAAAATCACTTAAAATTGCACTATTAAAATTGCATCTACCATCCACCTCCTAAATTCCACACCAGGGAAACCTAACAAAAGTCTCTCTTTGACACTTTCCAATGAAGTCAGCTGAGTGAGCTATTTTTCTTACCTTGCTTTGGGGAATTCCTGCTTAGCATCTCTGTAAAGAGAAACAAGAAGGCTTCATGCAGCATCAGTCAAGATCCCTTCCATCACTCCCAACTCCTTAGCAAAGGCATTCCTGAGACTCACTGTGCCCTAATAAATCAACACAACCGCTTCAGGTTTCCCCGGCAGCTGGAAGCTGGAATTCTGCAGTGAAGACAAACACCTCCCTAGCTAAAGCAAACACGGCAGCGGGATCCCTGCTGAGCACCCACGGCTACTGTCGAAAGAGGGACAGAAAGAGAAGGTGGAGATCACAATGCATCTGGCTGACAAAAGGCAGTGCAGCTTAAAGACCAAAGATGGCCATGAGTCCAGCCCTGACCTAGGCTTTCCTCTGTGCAGGCATGTGCTTGCCAGAACATTTTATCAGAGCAAACTCACAGAACTTCATTTTTAAAGCAATGACCATCTTGCCCCTGACATGGATGGTAGTTTTGCATTTAAGAACATTTACTTCACTATTTGGGAGACTGGTGTAAAAGATCCTGCAAAAATACAGAATAAAAATAGCCTGGTCTTAAACAGCTTATAGCTTAACTCTAAAATAAACGAAGACAAAAGGAACAGTACTGATCAGTATGAGCAGCAGTCAGCTCAGCAGAACAAGGCAACTGCTGTTTCCAGGGGTAAAGGGAGGTGTGTTTGGGTTTGGTTTTTTTTTTTCCCCTTTTTACACTATATAACAGAAAAGACCTGATGAAAGATTTTAGAAAAGAATTATTAGGTGGGTTGGCATCCATTTATGGGCCAATCACCTCTCACACAAAAACCAAACCAGTGTATTTCAAAAGCAGCACAAAGAAACAACAGAGGCTAATGTTACCAGGCAAATAGCAGCAAGACTCCAACTTCCAGCACTAAGATTTGCTAGATTGCACACAAAAAAATAGATGGGCTGTTTCAATACCTCATTTTCAGTTGCACTTGGCGAGAAAGGGAAGGGAGTAGCCAAGGCAGGGCTGAAACCCTGACAGTAAAAGAAAAGCAAAAGAGCTGACTGCCTCGAATGCTCTGACAACAGGGACAAACTCATCAACACATTAAAACCAAATCTAATTTATTGAAAACAAAGGCATCTTCCTCAGACACACACTGAGAACTGGAGTAAACACCTAGATTTCTACATCTCCCACTCCTGATGGTTATGCTCTCCCACAGGGCATTTCCAGGAAAAGCCTTCAGTGCACGGATGGGAGTTAGTGCAGGGTAAGCGTGAACAAATCCCACTTATGGCAGACTTGATCTGTACTGCAAATCCAAGTCTTCAGCTTCCGCAGCATCATTTGGAGTCCTCACTCTGAGACCATTTTAAGGCATATTTTCCTCCCCACTCTCCTGAGGAACCACCAGATCCCAGCCCATAAGCAACTATCTCCGTTAAGGGAAATGCTGGTCTACCTACACACGGTGAGAGACACATGCCAGGCAGCTAACAGGGCAGAGCAGTGGTGGAAAGCCAGCAGACTCATCAGGAGGCGAGTGCTAGAAGCTCCCCACACACAAGATCATTCCTCTGGACCCCAATAAACACAAAACAAACTCAGCCCTCAATACAAACTCATGAGATACAGCCTGCAGTGATCTTTCAGAAGACCCAGAATGGCAGCAGGGCACTTAAAAGCCCTGGATCTCAAGAAAGGAATCACTGATCAATGTGTTGCGTGAAGAACTCGTACATATGTATATGTGGAGAGAGACAGACACAAAGGAAGGAGGAGGGGTGGGAGAGAGAGACAGCAAGACTTGTCTCCAGCCTTGTGCTTACTTTGACCTTTCAGATAAAGATCCTCCGAAAAGGAACCGTTCAGCCCCAAGCCTGATTAGATGTCTTGGGAAAAACAGAGCACAAAGCATCACACATGAATGAGCACAGAACCATAACATGATTGTGATATTCCCACCCATCCATATGGCCAAAAAAAGCCAAGTTCTTCAGTGCAAACATTGGCAGCAGCAATATGAAACTAATGTGTTAATTAGCAGACTTGCAATCCAGCACACATTGCTGATGTTGGCTATTATATGGTCAATCAGAAGCCAAACGGAAGAAGCTCCACATTAGTTAATCCATTCAGAACAAAGTTAATAATTTGCTAATTGCATGTTTCTGGAGTGAGCCAACATCTGCCTTTAAAACTTCTTTTCTCAGACACATCTTAAAATGTATTTGGTATGGCAAGCTCCCCATCACTCACAACTCTTTATTAACATTGTCTCAACTTAGACATTCAGCTTAAATTTAGGAAAACTGACTCCCTTGCTTTACATGACAGACTAAGTGAGCACAATGATTTGTCTGGCCTTATAAAACTTTAAGTTAATTTTCAGCCTGTAAACAACCACAAGTTACTCTGAAACAATCATAGGCTAAACTACAAAATTCATCAGATTTATTTCTTGTATAGGATTTTCACACTGAATGCAAAAGAAGATTAAAGAAAGTAATTCAAATTACTTAAATGCACTGTTCCTTGGTGTATATGGGTTTACACAGCAACCGCTTAATAAAACTTGACTTTCTTAGCAAGTTTAATCAGTAAAACAAGTACCACAAGACAGGTCAGACAGAAAGATCAGCGTAATGGTGAAAGAAATATTGTGAGAAATATAATGAAGATTTCATTCTCAGGAGACATCTGAAGTACAAGCCTCAAGTTAACACTCCCATCATGAACAAGATTCTTTATATCCAGAATGTACCACTCATGCTGCATAAAACATCTAGACATAAACAAAGTTTAAGAGGCGAAAAAGCAGAGATGAAGGACACCACTGCATTAGTCTCGGAGTTATTTCTAAAACACAAGAACGCAGCAATCAATTGCAGCAGGACTAGTCAGAGTCACATAATTCAGGGCAAGACCACTCTGACTTCCTGCCTAACACAGAGGCGCCGTTCCATCCCATCCACTCACACCTCCACAAAACCCATTAAGTGGTTCTGTGAAATGTAGTGTTTTACGGCATCTAGACTAGAGGCCTTTGGAGGTCAAAACATAAGTTCACTACTCTGCTAGTAGTTTGCTCCAATGGGTCTATCATTCTTTCTGGCAGCAAGGCCAGACCAATTTCTTATTTGTTTGCCTTCTGCCTTGAGCCATTAATTCCTTCTCCGCTGGATTAAAGAGCAGCTCCTCAGAGTCAATTACGCACGTGCTATAACCAAGTCACCTCTCACTAGTTTTTTTTGGTAATCAACATATCAGTCCTGTCAGTCTCCCATTACAAGCCACCTTCTGGAGTGCTGGAACAACTTATAGGTTTGTTGCATTTTTTTTAAGTATCAATTTGATTGTCATCACCCCCGCCTCCTCCCCCTTCTTCAGGGTCACTGCTTTGATGAAGCACACAATCGGTGAACGACCAGCATCTCCAGCACACAGAAGTCTATACTTGTCTGTATCAGATGGATGTTCTTTCACCAGAGACGTTTTACAGCATAACGGAGGAGCTACAGAAATCATAATCTGCAAAAATTATATCAGTTTGCTAACAGTCAATTATCTTACTCTACTGTCTGTAAGGAACTTGTGCCATTCTTAGTAACGTTTTAATCATTTCCCCAAAAGTTCTACAGAAAACTTCTCTAACTGCACAACTTCACTTCCCCACTCTGCCAAAGATTCATGTACCATTCAGGGTCTTCAGGCAAGAAAATCCCAACACAGTCATTTTGCAGACATGGCTTTGAATTTGTCCTCAGCATTCCCTGCTTCTCTGCTGAATCAACATTAACAGTGGCTTTAGATTTATTTACAAAACACTAATGAAGAGCAGAGAGTATGGCACTGATGCTCGCTGAAGGAACACCACTTTCCAACATGTCTCCGGTAATTCATAATTTCAGATGCATCAGCTTTTTTTTAAATTAAATAATTATGAGGTATGCTGTTGATGTTGGCACAGATCAATTATTCATACCATTGTACGGCTCCAAGTCAAACATCCTAAGAAACACATTACATGAACATAGTCACCTGCTGCCGTGTAGTCACGTGTTTCTTTCCAGCTGCTCTTTCTTACTATTAACACAGTCAAACCCTTCAGAAGTATATAACCTCTGAAGCATACGTCAAAACCAATAACTACCCATCTCAAATCTCCCCAAAGACCCAAGTTATTCAAGATCATTGCGTGAAAAACATTAATCCCTTGTAGATGTTAACCAGGCAATCCATATCATGAGGACTAGTACCTCCTACTGCTTCTCCCTTGCACTTCCATCTCCAACACCATTTCCATATAGCAACAGTTCTCATTTTGTGCGATGTGCCTTGCAGGGAGCACAAGGCAGAGAGGTTACACTTGGTGTGTGGGCAGGAGCACAGGCCAAGGTTCTGGGCGCAGGTCAGCATGACAGCAGCAAGGGCTCTGCCGATTACACCATTCGGAAGAAAATAATTCCAAGGCAACACAGACGTGTGGCTTCTATCAATCCTTACCTTGGGGCTTTCAAAGCAAGAAACCTACTTGCCACCCATCAGCCCAGGTACCTGCTAATACTAATACTTGGGTGTCTCTCAGGGACACCATCCTCAACACAGCTCCAAGCAGCAGGAACGTGCAGCCAATGAAAGCCCAGGCGCAGGGAAGGCTACCCATCAGTTTTAGCAGCAGAAACTCTCATATTTATGCATGACCGCTCAAGTGATCTGCGTGACTGCTTTTGTTGATCCGCTTTCACTGATCTATTCTTTCAGCAGGAACACCAGGAGGAAGCCATGCTGGGACTGCGCAAGGGAAAAAACCCACCCTGTGGACATAGTGAATGGGACAGAAAATTCCTCTACAAATTCTGTAAGTTTATTTGCAGTGATGCTCTGCATTGACTTTTCTAGCAGCTTTGTGGGACACCTTCACACATCAAAGCCCAAGCCATACCACAGCAGTCATTTTGACTAAATCTACTTTAGAAATTGATTAGACCATTGATTTTTTCATAGCTTAGAGAGAGACTAAATGACCTTCCCATACCACAAAAACCAAAGGGAATTAACACATGTAAACAGAGTCTTCATTTTCCAGGAAGTGTTTTGCTCCCTTAGAAGGGAAGTTCTGTAATACTTCTTTTTTCCATCCAGCTCTCGATCAAAAGATCAATTCTCCTTCCTCCACTTTGGCTTTTCACCTTTCTGTCCAAAACAAGTAAAAGGGACCAGACCTCTCAGAGCATATACAGAAGAGCAGCCTGAAGACAAACACAAGACACTGATCTTCCTATAGGTCACAGAGCGGTATAGAAATTGGTACAATTTGTTGACTAACATTTCTATTCCAGTGAAGTGAAGCAGCATCACAGAGAACAGTTCCCAGCAGAGATAACAGTTTGACAAGCACAAGAAGTTCAAGGCTTTCTCTATAAAGAAAATAGTTTTTTGAGATGTATTTTTCATTACAGAGTGGACTAACAAGGATGTTCCACATGTCAACCACATTTACACTGGTTGAAACCATTTCCCTCATTAATCCCTGCATGCATATGATTTCTACCTTCTTAAAATAAACACATTGTATTTAGGGCAAAGTTCCATCATTGGGACCTTATGCCTTCTTGTACTTCCTACATGCTGCACCTAGGGATGCAGATGACAGTCCTAGAGCTGAACAGCCAGTTGTCACCTGTGTTCTGATGATCCAGGCTCTAGCAGCCTGCAGAGAACACGGAGACAGTAACTGTCACTGTGGCACACACTAGGACTACACTGTGCTGGCAGCACAGGCAGGAAGGTAAACGCGTAGCCCAGTGGCTTTCAAACATTCAGGAAGCAGTACAGGCAAAGGAAAAGGATGAAACCTCAGAACTGCAAGTGCAGGTCATTCTCCTGTAACAGCTTTGTTCCATACAGCAGCATCCTGGGACTTGCATGCCGCTGCTAACCATCTCCAACAGACACCAACACAAACCCTTAATCAGCAGCAGAACATCAAAGTGCAAAACTATTTAACCAGAAATGCGCAAGTTTCTTGAGGCTGTGCAAGAATACCACCAGGATAAAAGTTCTTCCCAGCAGGATGCCCATCACTGTCATCATCTGGAAGGTAAACACTATTTAGATGTTATTTGTCTGTAGCTAATGAGTTTGCCATTCCTAGAGCCACTCAAGAGCTGTTGCTTTAGCAGGTCTGTGATGGTGGGATGCTGTGGATGTATTTGAATGGTTGGCTCCAAAATAACACAAGCCTGCAATACGGCCATCAGCTCGTCTACTCTTTCTACTCTTTACAATCTTTGTTTGCAGACTTCATAAGAGGCAGCTCTCCGCAGTGTTGTGAAGCAGAATTATGCATTATGGAACAGTGGTCAGTATCAGCACGGGTCATTAAGGAAAGCTTCACAATGACGCCCTCCTGTATGTACAGCCCTCAGTAACGCCAGGGAGCAGAACAATTCTTTGCAAGAGTAGTGATGGTAAGCAGGCCTTCTGTGTTTTATGGACAGAAAATGCATTTACAAGGTTCAAGTATCCGGAACACAGTACTGTTACTACAACACACAGGAATAGTTTTAAAATAGAATAAGCAAGAAAGCGTGATTGTCAGAAGTACCCTCGCAGCCTTTAGCTCTGTGGCACTCTGCTGAGCTTGTTACTGAGACTACTGACACAGGCTTTCACCTCCCCTGCAGATCAGTTCAGTGTCAAGAAGGAGGGGACCATGGTGACTTGGGCACTGTGAGGACAGAGACTTGACTGTCCCAAGCCCAGAAAAAGAAAAACAGGCTAAATGGCTCTTTCATCTGTTCCTGTGCAGCTGCTCATATGGCCACACTGCCAGCACATGCAGCCCCTACTTCTCTTCTCTGCTGTTGAGGGGAGTAACCTTGCAGGTAGCTGCCCTCTTGGCAGCACAGGATCAGCATTTGTAAGGCAGCTGCTCTACCTCGCCATTCCTTTTTCTGTAGCTCTACATCATCTCAGCATTGCTGAGCACAGAGCAAAGCCAGACACTTACAGCACTGGGACTCCATCTGCCTGTTCCCAAGGCCAAGGAGCTCGGCAAACTGAGACACTGAGGATGGCAGTGCTGCATGGACTCCTCTGCCTTCCTGCCAACTCAAATTTTACCTGTGCTGCCAAGACAACAAGCTGGTAGCAGGCACCCAGGGCCACTTTTTCACTACACGTGCACGTCTGTAGGCTGTCACTTTCTGGTTACAAATCCCCAAAAGACAGGAAAAATCTAGATGAAGGAAACAAACAGCAAAAGAGACAGCACGACCCATTACAGCGATATCAGTCCCCCAGAAGGCACAGTCGCGCAAGGGAACCACATCTCTGTTGCAGCCACGAGAAAGCTGCACTGTCACGCAGGCCAAGCAGCAAAAGAGATCCCTGACTTAAACCTCTCTCAACGCTTGCAGGTTGGCATGAAATGCAATCCAAAAGATATTTCAGCTAAGGACACCAATTCACAAATGCCTTAGTCTCCTTAGGTCCTTCAGCATTTCTGCAGTCTCATTTCAGCAATATCTCTTGAAATGCTAAACTAGCTAAAAAGAGTTAGCCAATAAACACAGCCGCCAGGTTCTACTTCTCTATTTCCCACAGTGGCACACACGGCTCCCGAGCAATTAATTCGGCCGCACACTCGTTTTGCCATTCTCTTGGGCAGAGTCATTTAGTAACGGACTGCAATCTGTATGCAATAAGTTAAGCAGTAAGCAAATAGAGATCAAAACGTTGACGGCAGCGAGATTCAAAAGTCCAGGAGCTGCTTTTGCACTACAGCTCCAGCACGTACAGTTTTAGGCTACACTAAATGCAGGAGAAGAGCTCATGACTCTAGTGTGTGGAAGACAGCAGACAGACAATCCCAGAAGAGCTACCAAAATGCTCTCACATATGATAATTTACTATTAGGTAATTCGCTCATGGAACTGCTCTCTCCAGCATTTTAAGAAGGTTAGTCTGATGTAAAAACTCTTGGGATCAAAACTTAAACTGCTAACAAGAGAGTTGCTTCGGGGACATTAACTCCAAGCTGTCCAAAACCCTCCACAACCTCAGGGATAACAATTCTGACAAAGTCTGGTCTGGCAGGTAGAGGGGCATCTCTGAAACCCTGGTTCCTGTGCTTTAAACTTGTGTGGTCTGAAGGACTTCCAGCTGAGCACAAAGCACTTGCGGGGCACTGTCAGGAGCATATTCTCAAGCCATTGGTTGGCCAGCTGTTCACAGAGGTTTATGGAGATTAGAGAGCCCAGAAACAACTCAGTCTCACAGAGAAGGATGGGGGCATGTAAGCACAGAGGGATTTCAGGAGCGCACGTTCTCCAGAAGTCAAGACTAGAGGTGGGAAACAGGCTGTGCTCCAGTTCTTAAGGTAACTCCAACAAAGAACAGGGAGCCAACCTAACCAATATGTGCAACTGTGCTGTATAGGAGACCTAAAGGAACAGATTGAAACAACAATAATTTTGAAAGAGGCATAAATGGGCAGAAACCTTAAGCTGAATGCACTACTTCTATGTAGTAATTTTCAGAATTATTATAATAGGGTAAGATTATCTCCCATTCTATTTATGGAACGACATGCAATTTGGTTTCATCAGCATAGACAAATGCTTGAACCCAATCAACTTCCCCCACCTGCACAGTCCCCGGCACAACTACTCTCCTGGAACAGCAGAGCTGCAGGGAAGGGTAGAATGCCAGAAAGACTGCATTCTCCTTGTGATAACTTCAGCAGCAGCATGAATCCAATCACTGCAACTCGGCTGACAGGCAATACTACATTATGCCGAGATAAGCTGACGCAGAAGTTTTTTTTCACTGAAACACAGAAGCCCCAAAGGCAGTGCTGCCTTTCAATTCAGAACCAAAGAAAAGTGCAAAAGAGAATGAGAATGGCCATGACCTGAAATTCTCTGCACCTGTAGATACAAAGCTAGTTAGTAACAGCAATCCATTTAGTTAACACCTTACTGCTGTGCATTCCAAGAGCTCACTAAGGATTCTAGCTGGGCACTTGGAGCAAGCACTCACACCCTTCCTAAGTTCCAGCCCCCAGCACAGAACCAGCCTAGCTAAACCACCACCAGGAACAAAGACCAGTCCACCCACAGCCCCTGTGACAACTTTCCACACCATATACAACAGGACCAGACACAAGCAGCAAGATAAAATGACAATGTTCAAATAATTCAAGAAGGGAAACAAGTTACCGTTTCCTAACAGGGAATAGCAATGAAGCTGCAGGAATTCTGAGAGCAGCAGCACTGGTGCAGAGCAGAGGCTGCGGAAACAGCCCACCAGCTCGATACTGTTCCGTAGTTAAACTTCAAAACAAAAGAGCAATGTGAAATCTCATACATTTGCCAGGCAGTGATCCTCACAGCACTTGTGGTGTTTATACTGCAAGCAAATAACTAAGGTTCACATGCAATTAAATTCTGGCACCTAGGAATTTCCTTAGGATCGATATCAGTTGAAGGTTCACCTCACATTTCGTCTAAAACATCTAAAATCTCCCTATCAAATTGCGCTAACAAAGTTGTTTTCTAATTAATTTTCCTCCCTTTTTCTTTCTTAGGGGTGGCAGACAGGATTTTAAAATGAAATTCTAACATTAAATTCAGGATATAAGGAATCATTTAAAAATTGATTCCATTAAAAAAAATAAATCAAATCCACCTAAATTGAGATAATTTCTTTCTTCTACCCCCAACAAGCATTGGGAGGCAGTACTTACTTCTGGTTAACGAAAAGGAGACCTAAATTGCTTCCTGCAACCTCAAAATAGCTCAGATGTCTTAGCTGGCTTAAAAAAAAAATAAAATATATTATTAGCAGAGAAAACAAGCCTTCTGCATTTATTACTTAAGTAGCTGGAGAGAAAAAACAGAGCCTTAAAGAGATCACAGGAAAGCACTGTGGTTCTTCCATTAGTCAAGGCTGCATGTTGGTACAGGTTGAAACATCCTGCTTCATGTTTTCGCACCTTTGCAGCTTAGCAAATCTGAGCTCCAGTGACTACAATCCAAGCCAGTTTATTAAGTAGGGGTGCATCTCAGCTATCACTACAGCCAACCACAGCATGAAGGCTGACCCGATACGGTTCTAGAGAGAGCTACGCAGCTAGCAAAAATCCCTCCACACAGCTTTCAGAGTCCCCCAGGGTTAAGGGGTGTGCCGAGGGGTAAGGTCTTTCAGCTCTCACCACTGTGCTGGAGTGAAAACCGTGCAACACATGAGATTACTGTTCCCCAGCTGAATTAAGCATCTACTCTGCCTTTTGGAGCAATAGTATCACGTCATGAGACTCTGCACGCGTTCCTAGTGTCTCAAATGCTTGTCCCTGAAAAACACAGACAAGAATTTTCTAAGAATTGTCTTCCAGCACCGAGACCAAACCAGACAACGCTCAATAACAATCAATATGAATCTTCTCTAAAGATATCATCACAACCATCAGGTCATCAAAGATGCCTCCGATCACAGCACAAGGAGAATGATACCGGCACAATGAAAGACCAGCTGTCGCATTCCCATAAAGGCCCTCCTGTGTTTTTGATGAACAGCAGAAGATGAATCCTTTCAGATACAGTAATCCTGCAATCAGATACTCACAAGTCCCACAAATAAATGCAAACCAAATCCAGGGCTTTAACAGATTATAGGGCATGCAAAGGAGAATCAGTAGAATGCACCAGCTTTCCAGAACTCAGAGCACAAAGACATTTTGCTGAAGATCCAGGTGAGCGAAGAGGGCACCAATCCAACCGTTGCTTCCTGAAACCAGCTCATATCTAGAGGGCTAATTCTTACAAGAGAGCAGGCAGGCTCATGCCTCCTTCAACTGCTACCACCCTGCACAGCCTGCAAGTTCAGATGAATCAAAGTCCTAACATCTTCCTCCAGGATGCCCTTATGCAAGATTGGGATGGTTCAGCTCAGATTTTTGCCTACAACAGCCAACTCGAAGTTTCAGGGGAAAAAGCCCAACAGCTACAAACCAAAAAAAAAAGAAGAGATGCAGAGACTGCCAGAGAGGAGGAGAAACTGATGTCCTTGTGGGTTTACTTTGAGAGGCACCAGGAAGGACTGAGACAGAGAAGAAGATGACAGAAGAGAAGCAACGTGAATCTGACCAATTCAGAGATAGAACCGCAAAAAAAAAAAAAATACCAAGCATTTGTGGGAAGTGGCTGCTTCATCTTCTTCCGAAATTCCTCTCATCTGTTGTTGCCCCTCCCCAGGTGACACTAAATCATAAAGGATTTCTTCCACTGAAAAAGATACCATGCCTCCCTGTACCCAATGCTGCTGTCTGAAAGAACCACCCCAGAGAGCAAACAGCAACAGCAGAAGGCAGCAAGTGCTGTTACTTGTGTTTTCCCCTTGCACAGAGCTGGATCGCACACACCCCACACACAGGCAGCCTGGGTGGGTGCTTGCTTCTTCCTCCAGAGCACACCCAACACACAACTGGCATCGTTTATTTGGCAGGCGATCTCTCTCTAAGCACACGGGGCCACCTTCCGCAGCAACAGATAATTTCCAGACTCGTTCAAGTCTTTGCAGTCTCTGCTGACGCTGCCAAGAAAGTCCAAGTGTGCCAGCAGCAGCTATACTCACAGAAACAACCCTGCTTCCCACAAAGACTGGCACCGAAGCCCGGGGAACGGCTCCACGCGCTCCTCAAACCCTCTGTCAGCTATTCCCTCTGCCCTTATATGGGAACATCCCGTGGCCCCACTGGGAATACGATGCTGTTGGTGGACACGAAAGGTAAGGCAATACCTGAGCTGTCGGCACACAAGGAGAGACTTTTTCATTTCTGAAAAGAAAGCAGAGCTGAGGAGCCCAAGCTCTTTACAGCATTTACGTGGGAGAAAGCAGAGATTAGAGTGTCAACTGCTGACAGTCTGCACCCACCTTTCTCAAGAGACTTATGCTGGTAGATTTAATCTTATTAAATATTGTTAATCGTATTACTAACCTAACTCTTTTCACATGTTGGAAGAAATTTAAGGTGAAAATTCCATATGTGACCATGCTATGTTAAATACTTTCTAGCCAAATCTCAATTCAGGTCAAGTTCCTGGCTTGCAGATTCACACAGGTGTGAATGAACATGGAAGTCATCTGCTCAGCCCTAGATTACCAACTAGTTAGCTTCCTTACCAGATTCTTCTCCCAGGATACTGCTATGCATTCCTAGGCTCCCAAAGTGACCTTATTAAAACCTATGCAACCCCACGGCCAGTTGATAGCAAACACCTCAATCAAGGGGCAACACCAATTTCTCCATTAGAATGCAAAAGCATGCAGCACAACAGCTCAGTGCATCAGCTTCCTCCTGAATCAGGGCAAGTGCCTCCATCACTGGCATAGCTCCCAACGCCACACACACACATATCATTAATGCAATGCTCATCGATGTCTGTATTTAATACGCAAGGTTAAGGACTCCTGCAACCTCTGTTCAAACACGGAAACCAGCCACGAGCATGGCAGGCAGCACTCTGCCTTGCACAGAGCAAGGCACTTGTTTAGAGAAATACTGACCCTGCTGCGTGACAACACTCAGGATTGCAGCCCCTTTCTTTCTTTATAACTACCACAGCAGTCCAGATATTCTCTCAGGACTACTCTTGTTCCAGACTGCTGCCCTGAGATAAAGCAGCAGTCATAAAAAGTTTAGATTTAAGAAAAGAAAGATCTCAAATTGCACTGATGTAACAGAAAACACACCTGCTTGAGGGGCCCAAGCACTTGCCACATGCTGATGGAAAGGAATGTGTTCAAGGTGGAAAATGAGATGTCCAGAACAACAGGACTTAACCACTCAGCTAGAGTAAAGACAGCAAAATCAGCGGGGAAAAAAAGTGAACACACAGCCTTTAAAAAATTAAAGATATTGGATTTGTCAAAAAGCCATCTTTTAACACTTGTTTTTTATGGTTGCTGGAAAAAGCATCAAAGAGATTGAAAAAGGCAGGCAAGTTAACCTCCCCCGAGTTAATGATTTAAATGCATTTTGTAAGTTAGCAAAACAGATTTAGTTATTAAGCAACTTTGCTTTCTGTAGAAGGAAGTTTTGCTACCTCCGAGGCTGAAGTTTCAGGAATACGATGATACCGGCTGGTAATGCTATTTTTTTCAACCACCACCTGGCTTCAGCCATTATTTACTGCTGCACCATTCATTCTAAGCCCTCTAAACCCTGGGACAACCGCCTGAAGACACTTAAGTCACTTCCTAATCACCAAAACGATTGACAAATCATCCCGAGCTCCTTAAACAGCCGCTGAGCGACTTCTGCCTCTTCGCTGCATCACAGAGTTCTCAGCATCCTTCGAGAGCACCATCTGCATCTGAGTCGAACCCCAAACTCAAGCACCGAACCCAGAACCACACGATGCGGGCGAGAACTCCTTCGCAATCCTGTTGGAGCATCCCTGAAGCGTTTCAAGCGCGGGGCGAGGAACGGGTAACCCCTTCCAACGCGGCCATTGGGTGAGGGGTTGCCCGTTCCTCGCCCCGCCAGCATCCCAACGACCCCCCCCCCCCCCGGTTCGCGATAAACGCACCCGGTCTCGCTGTCCCCGCCCATCTCCGGCCCCACTCGGTGCCTCCCGGAGCCCCCCCGGCTCAGCCCATCCCCCTTACGCGGAGACAAAGCGCAGCCCCGGGGCGGCACCTGCCGACCCCCGGTACCGCACCATCAGCGCCCCTCCAGGCCAGGCGTGGCTGCGGCAATCCCTGCTCGTTACCCTCGTCCCGCAGCCCCCATCTCCGCCGCCCTCACCTACCCGCGGCGGCGGCTGCTCCCGCTCCCCTCCCCGCCGAGCAGCGCTGTCCGCACCGAACCGCGGAGCCGCCGCACCGCCCCCGACGGCCCCGCCCCGCAAGGACACGCCCCCTCAGTACCGCTCATCCAATAGTAGCAGGGTTCTCCGCTGAGACCACGCCTCTTCAGTACTGCTCATCCAATAGCAGCCGGGCTCTGAGCGGAGACCACGCCCCCCGCGCCGAATCGCGGAGCGCCCACACCACCCCCGCCCACCCTTGAGAACACGCCCCTTGGCTCGGCTCCTCCAATAGCAGCCGAGCGCTCCGCCGAGACCACGCCCACCACTCCCGACTCATCCAATAGCAGCAGGGATCCCCGCGGAGAACACGCCCCCCATCCGCGCGGGGTCCTAAAGGGGGCCTGGCTGCCCCCCAACCCCGCGCTCGAGACCCCGTTGGCTGTCGCCCCTCCGCCCCGCGCTGGGACCGGCGGGCACCTTGACGGGCTTTGCCATTGCTCCGCCTGCCCGAGCGCCTGAGGGATGAGGGGTCTCTGTGGCCTCGAGACCACGAACCTCGGAGTCCAGCGAGCACCTCGCGGTCGTCGCCCTGCAAAGCCCGGCGGGTGTTGTGGTCGCTACGGCCAAAAAAAGAGTCGTGGCTGGCGGCAGGCGCAGGGCAACCCGGGGCGTCCGCAGCCCCTGTGCCGAGAGCGGGACTGAAAACCCTCTTTAAAAGAGGGGTGGATGAAGTCCTTGGAGATACGATTTAGCAGTGGGCAGGTACGGTTGGGCTTGGTGATCTCAAAGGTCTTTTCCAACCTAACGATTCTATGATTCTTGGAAATCAAAGCACCTCTTCTCTGCAGTTCATAGGAACGCTGGTGTTTGATGTGATGTCTTTGTGAGTGGCTCTTTGGCCAAGGGATGGGGGTGAGTGGGAATCTACAGCAATGCAGCATGCACGGTGCACAGGGAACAAAAAAATGCTATCAAAACCATTTCCTACTGATTTAGGAATCACCCTGTACAACCACAGCATGGGGTGGCTGAGAGAGAGCACAGCTTGCACTTGCAGAGCCTGTGGGAACCAGGACACGATCAGGAGTCAAGAACGTGACAAAAGCATAGTTATCTCTAGTTACAAACCAGCAAAGAACATACCATTCTGGCTGAAAGTCAGTGGAGACAAAAGCGTCATAAAGCAGAAGCGCCTGAAGAGTGATATAAACTGATTGCTGGGTTTGTGAATTTTTGTTCCTGTGAAGCTGGAAGCTCCAGTCATAAGAAGAGCAGAAGAGACAGAAGCATTTCTTGCCCCTAAGAACTGACTGCATAAAGACCTCTCTCTGAATGAGGGGTAAGTTCTGTCGGTATCAGCTCTGCAGAAGGATAGAATTAATGCTCCCATTTTTCTCGCTCACACTGTAACCTCTGTGTTCCCCAGATGTGCTGGTCTCATGTCATTGATCAGCAAATGCATGGTTAGTCTAACAACTGACCTGCTATCCACGCAGCGATGGAATATACGTACTGAACACAATTACACAGCCCAATCGCCATTTGCCCGCCGAGCCAACTTACAGAAGTTTGGAAATCCCAGACAAAAGTTTACAATCCAACCACAAATTCTGTGTGGAAAAACAATGTATTTGAGGACATGCAGAAGTGATAGAGGAGCTCTGTAGGTTAAAGCAAACTCTGAGGAAGAGGAGACAGGCACTGGCTGGTACGCCGGGGTGCCCATCGCTTTTCCTTTTTGGCCAGATGCAGCTACAGATCTCCACTCAAGACACAAAGCTGCTCTGAAAGTCTAAGTCAGGCTTCCCTCCTACATGCATTTCTGACATTTCAGAGGAACATAGTTGGTACAAGTCCCATGTCCAGAAGTGTTATTAAACATCCACTCTCTTTGTTACAGTCCATCAGCCTCTCACACTCCCACCCCCAGCCCCAAAAAGCGACTATTTTATGAAGAAAAAAAATACATCTGAAAGTTTAGAGATGATGAATAGTCCCCAGGATGTGGCAGCACAATCCCGGTCCCCCAAAGGAAGGATTCTTTTGGATGCAGATGCCAGCTGTCTCTCTGGACCTTTGATTCTTTGCATTGTGTTTTTCCAGGGAGTCCTTGGGGCTTTGTTTTTCTGGGGTGTCCTTGGGGCCTGCTGTATGCAGACCCCACGAGGACTCTCATGAGGAGACGGTCCCTTACTTGCTCCTCTCCCCACACAGAAAACCCCATCCTATTATCACACCCTACCCGCTGAACCGCTGTTCATGTCAGAGCTCACTGAACAGAATGTTATCATCTTGCAAATCAGAGACATTTTAACTGCACTCAAATCGTTTCCACCAAAATCCAGCTTTGGTGACTAACAGTGTTTAAAAAAACCCAGTTTTTACTTGCCCCAGCCCTTTCCTGACTCAAAACACTAATCCCCTTTGTGCCTTTCCTCCAGAGCCAGTCTCAACCTGCAGGCTCTTCCGTCTAGTAAAAAAACATCTGCAAGCTTCACTTAAAAAGCAGCAAAAAGCCCCTTGAGAGTGCATTGGAAAAGAGCTGCTTTTCCTCCTGTCCCATGACCGGGCTGGCACTGGGAGCTGGCTGCAAGGTCTGCCTTGGGAGCAGGGTAGGAAAAGCTTCTGTTCACTTGAAGGGTGTTACAGTACCCCCTTCAACCCCTCTTACAGTACTTACAGCCTCTGGAGTGACAAGGGTATTGTAAAACCACCATGAGATCACACATTCCCTCTTCAGGGAGGAGTTATGATTGGTCTGCACAAAAATCTTATCCCATTCTTAAAAATAAACTGGAGAAACAGCTAGTTCTCAAACATTACACAGCCAAAAGCAGCATCACACAAAGAACAAGCATGTTAAGGAACAAACTGACAGTTTTGGATTTCCATTTGTTCAGAAGTTTTTAAAATATATTTAAATCCATAAAGGATCCTCCTCTATAAAAAGCCCTTGTTCTTGTCTGGTTCTAAGCAGGTTAGCTAAGTTTCTTATGTAACTATTATGATAATCACAAGGCTAGCAGCTGCTAATGCTCCTTTTGATTTTCTTCTTACTCTTCCTCCCCACCAAGCAGAGGATGAGACGGGTTAAGAAAATCACGAGGGATATCTGAATGCTGTCTATAGCTTCTGGGAATAAACTGCGTTTAGGGCAGTAATTCAGGGACCAACAGAAGGTTGACTACATCCACCCTGCTATAAATCTGACCCTCTTCCTTTCAAGTTTTCAGTTTGTCTGAACATTTACAACCAGCATTAAAGTCTTGATTACCCTCATTTGGGCACCTACAGCTTTGCTAGCAGCAGTCTGTGGATGTTTCAGGATCTGCATTTGAAAACATCTCACAGACAGCGCAGCCTGAACAGTGTCCAGCATCCCAGAACCCCCAGGAGCAGAGTAAGAGACTCTCCTAGCACGCACCAATTTTCCTAAGTATACTTTTCTCTCTGTAGAACGCAGCAAAACAAGCTTGGGATGCTTGTGACAATCTCTTTATCTAGAAGCTCTGTGGCCTAAGCATTTATGCATGGCGTGTCTCATGTCACCATGAACAAGTTTCCCAGCCACATAGATTGCCACAATCATCCCCACAAAGAGCAAGAATTCTGCTGTAACTTGCGCTATTAGATAACCTGCACTAGGATGACTGGGACATCACATTGTCCGTAGACTCTCCCACTTCATTAAAACAAACAAGCAGTTCTTAGAGAAGTTTGAAAGCTCTTGATTGAATCTATCCTGTTCCAGGCCAGGATCTGTCTATGCCTGTATCAAACCTAGTGATATTTATCTAAACTGTTCTTAAAATCTTCCCATGATGGAAAACCCAAAATCTTGGCACATCCATAATTACCTGAACTCTCAATTGTCCTTAAAAATAAATTGTCCCCTAGCTGTTTTTTGCTCTGCTTAAGCCCACCAATTAGATTATCGCCAATTGCCAGAAATTGCACTGCCCTATGTTTTATGAGGAAGGTCAAGAATAGAACTTGCTAGTGAAGCCTAGCAATAAAGCACAGTTCTAAATACATTACAGGCAAATACATTACAGCATTGTCTCCCTTTTCTAAGCTCACAAATCTCACTCCTACTGCAAATCTCCATCCTGCTTCTGAAGTAAATGGAACACCTCTATCACTCCTCACCTCCATAAATATGGAAGTATTAGTTTTTAGAAGGTATTCAGTGAAATAAACTGTCTTTTCCAAACAGATCATGTCAATGAAATCAACACCTGCAATTTCCAACCAGGATTTTAGAATGTTGGAACATTCAAAACTCAAGCATTAATAAATAAATATGTATATCTCTCCTGACTGTGACACCACGTATAATTGCTTTTGTCCTGTATTCATAAGCAACATTTGCTTTTTCTTTCATGAGTGGAAGGAATGGCAAACTTTCTCTTCAAAATGCAACTACTGTTCAAAGTCTGCAGTGACCTCATGAGAAGTTATTTCCGTAGCCACAAGGCTGTTTGCTTTTGAGTTACTAGTGGTTTCTCGTGGAGCACTAAGAACTCAAAATAGCTCACCATAGGCCAAGCTCTGGCCACTGCCATCCATTTTTCTACAGTTAACGTCTATCAAAGGGCTTCCTATTGCTCTTACTAGGTTCCCTCTTTAACTTATCTTATGTGTCTTGCTTGACAGTGGAATTAACTCGGATTGTCACTGGCTTTCTCTGACCTATACACAATGCCTGGGTCAGTCTCCAGTCTCACTAGGTCTGTGAAAACTACTGCAACCCCCATCCCTCCTAGCTGACGAGCATTTGGGAAAAGGGCTGGCTGAGCCATCCTGCCTAGAGAGGATTTTGCTTGCAGAAAGAACAGGAATTTAAGGCCTCAGCAAGCAGAATTTTCTTGCTGAAGAAAGCTTCAGCTGAGAGGCCTCATTTGAAAAGTAAAACTCAACTATCTATTATCAACTTTGTTAATAACCCATTGGTATGCAACAGAACACTTTCTTTAAAACTAAAACAGCCCAGAAGAGCACAGGCAACAAACTACTCATTTAGCCATGTCTGAATTGTCATGAAATATGCACCGAGTTGTCACTGGGCATTGTGTAAATTGCTGTTGGTACAGAATGTACCTGAAGTTAACATAAGTGCTCAGATAAACACCTCTGTACAGCTGTGCTGGTTTTGTTCAAACTTGCGTGTGCACTGCCTGTGTTACCATGACAAAGGTTTAGCACAAAGTACTGAACAGATTACGTGTACAGTCTATGTTGTGGCGCCTTCCTGGGTATTGCCTTCAGCTAGCTGAAGGTACGGCTGTTACTCGTGCAGCCACACCTTCTGGCTTTGGGGTACAAATACGGCACATCACATTTAGATCACTGCCACAATGCAGTGATGATTAATTCAGGATCGAGGGAATATACAAATCTGCCCTCCTAATAATTGTATAGACATAGTCAATTACAAGGTGTTTTTACTGATTGAAATTATTCTGCTGTCACTTCACATACAAGAATTTCAAGGAAGAACAGAAATGAGAACCACAGTAATGACTTGTAGCCACGAGTTCTGCCAGCTGTACAATGCTGCACACAGAAACTATTCCTGAATATTCCATACTCCCTACAAGAGATGAGATCCAGTTATTTACATCTTGATACACATCACACCACCCAGCCCTTCTCAAATTTCAGACTGTGTATTTCAAACTCTGATTTATCACAGACTAATTTGCTACTGTTCTCACTCTCTTTTTCTTACCATAAGTCTACATAATGTAAAAGCTACCATTGTACCTCCTTTAAATGGGTAAAATCATGCCTCTCTAGAGCAATAAACACCCCTTGGTTTTGTATCCTCTTATTTATTGCACACAAGATTAGCCTCAGACTTCTACTAATTTTTGATGCCACCAAGTACAATTCAGTGAATGTTGCCTCTACTTTTAAAATTTAGCTGCCTTACATTCAGCATTTTAAAACTGTATAAATGTTTGTACATGTAATCCATACTTTTCAGTGACGCTGAGTAGCTAAAATTCAGCCACTTACATAATAAAGGGGCCTAACTTCATGTAGTTAAACTGAAAGAAACAAAAAGAACCAGAACAAAATTCTCAGTGAGTGGTGCCAGCACATTACAAATAGAACCATTGTACCCTTGCAGCCCCTTTAATTGCACACTTGTCTCTGATTTTTATAAAGCTCCTGCAAGTATAACCTGTAAAAACATTTGTCAAACGAGAAAACGAAATATTAGAGTTGAAAAATTGTATTGACCTGTACGTACACTTCTTGATGCAACTAAGTGCATGGGAATTCTTATCCCAGTTCTCAAGCCATCAGATCAAACAGCTTCCGTGACAAATGCTTGTTATTCACTTTACACTCCAATCAATGTATAAATCAGCAGCAGTCCTTCCCAAAACCACTTTTTACATACTTTATCTCCCTTACAAGCAGTGAATCACCACAGATCTCTCCTGATATTGTTTGCTTATTCAGTCATCACCTAACGATACCAAATGAAGTTGGTGCTTCATCAAGCAAATGTCCCTGTCCCAAGGATCTCGCAGTCTTAGACGCTTAAAATCAAAACCTCAAACACCTTTGATATGGTCACTGGGGATAAGAAACTAGAAAGAGTTGATGAGAATAAAAACCCACAGCAGACTGTATGTTAAACACAACTTAGTCATTCCTAAATGCTTACACAAAGGCATTACACTGTGAAGTGAGCGTGTCGCTCCTTTGTCTGCAAAGGTTCCACAGAGTGCTTATAAAGGCGTTCCACATCTGATTTGCTTATCTGCTGCCATCGCAGGGAGAAAACTATTTCTTATCAGAGTGACAACAACTTTGTGTTAGGCCACACACAGATACTGATGTTTAGCTGTTTAGACAATCAGCTATTCTTCACCTCTTCCAGGAAAAACAAGCAGCTGGACCTTTCACTTTTTTCCAAATATTATTTTGGAGTAGTTTGCATAACATTACTACCATTAATGTACCAGCCTGAAACCGCCTGCTGTAGAGTAACACTCTGATTCCCAGACAGAAAAAAAAAAAATTGAAAAAAGAATAAAAAACGGAGCAAGTTCCAGCAAGAGATACTAGTAAGGTTAAGAAAGTGATTGCTCCATAGATCATTACTAAAACCACAAAATACCTAAGGAATGATGGGTGAAGGAGTCCGAAGAGAAAGAAGAGAAAGGACAACTGTCTTGCATCTGCAGAATTATCATCATCATGCTTTATACAACCCTACATCTCAATAATTTTTCCCTCTGTCTGCAAGCCTTTAAGGACTTGGAGCTAACAGTAACTAATAGCTGGGGCTCCAGAAATGCTTTTGGATACTCCATGATAAACTATCCTAGGAAAAAGTTACCATAGGTAACTTAAACGTATTTTAAATGCATGATCTGGCTGTACAGCCACATCGTTATCATGATAACTTCAACTCGTTTTATTTTCATGGCCCCTGCCGTTTGTCAAATTGCAAGTCACTGCGTTGTATCTAGAATTTAAACAAAAGAAAACAAAAACTTCAGGGTAAATATTTCTACCTGTTCAGTAAAATGACTCCTAATGTTTTGTGCATGGACAAATTGCAAAACTGTATAGAAATCAGGAGCAAAATTATAAAAGATTACATCTGAAGCACTTAGATCGATGATAGATTAAAAGAACCATTTGAACAGAAAATCACGAATGCCACTGCAGAGTGAAAGTCAATGATTGACATGATAGACAAGATTAGACAGTAAAAGAGCAAAGCAGCGAATGAAATCAACAGACGAAATTGTGAAATTTCCTTTGCTTGAGGAGTTAAAAATCACAAAGCAGGACAAAGACTGCTAACATTGAGCCTGCAGAGTAGTTGGGCTGTCTTTATGAGTTTTCCAAACATCAAGGAGAAAGCAAAACGAGAAACGCTAATGCAACTTTATTTTGACTTGTACTGTAAGTACTTAAGAGTACAAGTTTACTTTTATTAATCTAGTAAACTGTGGCAATTAATTAGATATCAATTTCCTTTAAATATTACATAGAGGACTGGCAAAGTAATCGCAAACACAGCGCATGTGATTGCAGTGCTGTAAATAGAATTTCTCTTGATTTGTATTTCCAGTCTCCGCTCAGTATCACACAACTCCAAAATTACATCTCTCACAGCAGAAGCCTGGCCTTTACTCTCCACTGAAGGCCTTGGCATCACTCTTTCCATAGGTCTAGAATGAACAGCAAGTTTAACACCCTGCACCTCAGAAATCATTTGCGCTACACTTTCCTGCAAACTGCTAAACTGCTGCTGTAAACTCCCTAGACATGAACTGACTTGTTTAGTGTAGTTTAGCTGTTCGTTTAAAGGAATTAAAAGAGAATCTAGTTTTATGGAGTCATTCCTGTTTTGTCCACTTAATACAATGCCTTCTTTTATTTCCTGTGATGTCCTTGTTTGAAGCAGATTTTTCAGGTCTGTTATGACCTCACTGAGATCCTTCTGCTGTAAGTAATGACTGGAAGCCTGTTCTTTGATGGCTTCTTGAAGATTTATTGGGCCCTTCTGTGCTTCAAGCACCAAGACTTTTAGTTCTTGCAGCCTTACTCGATTAACATAGGTGGAACCAAGAACACCTATAATGGCTCCCAGTACAGAACCAATAATAGACCAGTTCTTTGTTTTTTCAGCTCTTGTTCGCTCTTTCTCATGGCTTTCCCTTACAGCTGCAGAGAAGAGGGAAAATTTTTCTCTCTCAGATTCTTCTGCATTTAAATACGTGGCTCGGTACCTCTTCTCTTCCTGCAAGAAATATAGTGATTTGAAGGAGAAGGTATAACGTAAAGCTATAAAGTCTATACCAAAAAAAAAAAACCAAAACCACCCAACCCCCTCAAAGCCCCAGTGCAGCTGAAGGAATGGAATGCAGAACATCCATTAATTCTGTTTCAGAAATTTTCCTTTTAATGTGGGATTTTCTTAATTAATCCTAATTAAGTCAATGAGACATCATTTTAAATCAAAACTGAGACATGGAAAAGATCATCAAGAATTACAATTGAAGATCCTCTATGTGACAATCTGTCCCATGCTGATGATGGAAAAGGAGTACGAGTGGGGAGAGTCTCTCTGTCTCCCTGCAATGATCACTTCTTTGGCCCTGCTTATTTCTCCAAACACTACTTTTACCACACTTCTTCCTTTCAGTAATACACCCCTTAAATGGAAACTAAACAGGACTGGAAAGGATGTCTCCGATAGGTTCATCTCCTGAACATATATACTTCTTATTCCTCTGCCTTCTCTTTCTTAGCCTGCTCACAGACAAATGTCTTCCCTTTCTCCCCTCTCATTGGCTTCAGCACGGCAATTCCTTTTGTAAGCCATTTTTCATTGTTCTCCTGCAGTAAAATTCCACTGGTTTAGCAAACAAATCACTGGTTTTGGTAGTGCTGAGCCTGTCTGTCAGCTAACTGCATCTCCCAGAATTATTCTCATTCTCCCAAGCATGTATTTCTTTTGTAAGATGGCACCACCACCTTACAGACAGCAGTGACTTGAGTTTTACCTTTCTTCATAATCACATAAAGCTCTCATGTTCTTTAAGTCACATCCACACAGAGCTGGTTCTTTATTTAGACAACCACAGCTCTCTAGTGCTTTCCTGATGTTCCATCCACTGATCCAGGAGCACAATTTAAGCTCGGGCACTGGTACCCACTCCTTGCCTGAGCTTTGCCATAGGCGTAGCTGCTTCCATGCCTGTTCACTGCTGTTCTGCAGTTTCATTTGGATTTCCTGGATTGATTTCGGCTGCTATTTGTCTTTATCTCTGATTGAAGGGCTGTATTAAAACACATTCCTGTTGCCAGCCTTGCTTGGTTCATCCTGCTGATGTGCTGTAGGACTGTGTCCTGTTGGTGAGGTTTCTGCCCCAGCCTGCACTGTAGTCAACCCCATCTTCTTGCTTGCGCTCCCTCATGGAGCAGCTTCCTTCTTGCTGCTCTCTGACAAGTTCTTTAACGAATTGCCTGAGTGTTGCAGCCACGCAGAAGGCAGCTGAGAGAGTTTTCAGGGATTAACAGCCAGAAAGGATTTTCTCTCATCACATGGAAGGTGAATTCATTGAATCCCAGATTTTTTGTGACTACTTATCTACAGGTCACCACTCCACAGTTTAGGCTCCCTATCTTCAGCTTTTCTTCTCCAAATTTACTGTCTGTTTTAGCATTAACATATACAATTTGCATAGCAGATCAAACAATCTATAATAATTAACTAAACTATATATCATTAGAAATTGACTTTAGAACTGAACTGCATCTGCAAAACCAGCCACAAGTGATGGAAGCAAAGCATTGTGTTTTCATTGTATTTGTCACTGTTCAAATACCAACAAATTACCTGCAGCAACCTGTGTTCCAGTGTAGCCAGCTCCAAGTACTGGGTGTCATCCCGAGAGACCCTGTCTAAGCGGTCCCGAATTTCCTTCAGTTTAATCTGTTGGGCTTCTACGTTTTCACGAGCCTCTCGTACTATCCCTCGAGCTATCATAAAAACCTTTTCAGCCTGAGAAGGAAGAGCATTTAATACTTTTAGGAACTCTTACCAGACAGATCTAAATCACTAATTATATGCATCTTTGGGGACACCACCCCTAAACAAGACTCCATGTCACTCTAAAAGATAAGCTTCTCATGCACAGACAAGAACACATTCATAGAATCTACATAGACAAAGTAGAAAAAAAGACACAATTCTCCTTGGAGACACCTTTTTGCCTCACATCCAGTGTTTGTACTTCATACAGCTTAACTCTTAATTTTTAAGTTTCCACACTATCTCCACATTTACCTCTGTGACTTTTCCCTGAGCCTCTCGAACTTCATTAATCCCAACAAATTCTTCATATCTGTCCCACCAGCTCTTGCAGGTTGCAGATATTTTTTGAAGGGAGTTTTTTCCCATGACGGTTCCAGCTTCCGTCAGCCGACTGAAAACACCCACGGCCATTTCTATCGCAGATTTGGCTTCAGGTCTCTTAGGTGCTGATGAGCAATAAGTCCGCACTATGTGTACATTCATTTTTGGACTCCACTTTATCAACAAATGGTGATACTGCAGACCACAGGACACCGAGGACACACTTGATTTGTATTTCATTGGCCCCATGTCTTGAATTTAATCACTAGATGTGCTACAAGGATGAATAAAAAGAAAAGTTACTGAAGTGCAGCTGATTAATACATCTTAAAAATATACGTGTACCAAAACCAATAAACTTCAAGAATGGCTGAACCATCACTATTTTTACACCATTACTTACATAGACAATTTGCCACAATTTTCAACAATGGGCAGTTCATCTGCTGTTAGTAACTACTTCGCCCATGCTTCTTGATTACTGGCTCACTCGCGGTGTGAATAGTGAGCATGTGCAGATCCAGAACCAGCAGGAATAGCTTCAGAGTAATTTAATGCTTCAGTGCAGCAGTGGCTGCCATATGAAGTTTTGCCTTCTACTTTCACACTCGAACTTGGGGTATCATATCACAGGTACTAACAGTTCTGCAAAAGAATAGAAAAGGGTAAAAGACAGAGAGGGGAAAAAAAACTTTGATAAGAAAAGAAGTGGGGCTTGATCATTCCCTTTATCTTACACTCCAGAGATACACAAAGGACAGAGAGAAAACACAGAAGTGCTGAACTGAACACAAATGTTCTCATTAGACTGTCAACAGAAGAAAAACATAAGGAAGAGTCATAAGATCAGAAAAATACCACAGTGAACACACAGCCAGGGATGCATTTTAAAATAAGCTTAAAACTCTTGCTTACACGGCCATAGCAGACTGAGAATTATGGTTTACTGTTTATTGATTTGTAAATAAGATCTTAATTTTCGACTGAGCAAGTGCTTCTAAAAACTTTTAAGAGGAAAAGTTTAAATAAGGTTTTATATGAAGGTTGAGTGCAACTACATTAGGTTTTCACTAATGTAATAGAAAAGCATGAATTATTAAGAATGCTTGAGAGTTGCTGCACCATCGTAAAAAATTGTTTTAATACCATTTTCCACGTGCATTTTAGGTGGTAAAGGCATCGCATAAGTGCAAATATAGGCATCTCCACAAGAAAGGATTCTTTCTACTGGAAGGCATTTTTGATCAGCTTTCAGGAACACCAGAGGTTCATTCCCTGGCATGTATATCCTACCAAACAGTGATAACACCAACGAGCACCATGAAAATCTCAGCGGTTGCTTTCCATGCACAATAGCACGGTAGATCAGAACGACAGGAGCATGGAAACATAGCTAGTTCCCTCTCCTTCTAGCACCACTCATGTTTTACCATTACAACATCTACTCTATGTTGCAGGCCACGCACTAAACCCTCAACTTCACCTGTTCTAGACTGCAAGATTCCCGTGTTTTCACTGCCCTGCTACAGAAAGACTTTAAAAAAATACTCAGGCTATTTGAACAGTATAGCAAAAAGAGAGAGAAAATTGAGCTTTTTAGAAGAATTTCTATGCAGGCAGTTGCAAGCAGACTGCAAAGACAATCTCAGTCTGAGCCAACAGGACCTAAACCAGTTATGAGAGCTTCCCCCGAGATAACATGCCGGGTCCCTCTCTTGCTTCTCTCTTGGTTTGAATTTCCTCTGCCCGCATTCACCACCAAAAGTTCTTCCAAATGTTTTACACCCCCGCTGCTGCAAACCCTAAACACTGCTGGCCAATAACACTGGTTATATGGGTCTTCTAACACTGTAGCAGCCTCTTCTCACCGTTAAGGAGGCGAAAAGCCTCTTTCACCGCTGACCCTCAGCTGCCAGAGGGGCCCTTGCACAGCAGGCAGGGAATCATAGAATCACTTGTCTGGAAAAGACCTTTGAGATCATCGAATCCAGCTGTACCTGTCCACCACTAAATCATATCCCTAAGCACCTCATTCACCCATCTTTTAAACAGCTCCAGGGATGGTGACTCAATCCCCTCCCTGGGCAATCTCTTCAGTGCCCAATAACCTTTTCGGTGACATTTTTTTTCTCAATGTCCAATCGGAACCTCCCCCGGCACAGCTTGAGGCCATTCCCTCTCGTCCCATCGCTGTCACTTGGGCGAAGAGACCAGCACCCACCTCTCTACACCCTCCTTCCAGGCAGCTGCAGACAGCGATGAGGTCTCAGCCTCCTTTTCTCCAGGTTAAACACCCCCCTTCCTTCAGCCGCCTCTCCCAAGGCCTGTTCTCCAGACCCAGCTCCCAGCCCACCTCCGGCCGCCAACCGCACGGGCCGAGCTCCGCCCGGCGAACCCGCGGGAGGGAGGGGCGCGTCCCCACCGCGCTCTCTAGGGGCAGCGCCGAGCTCCCCGCGCGTCGTAGGCTAAGCCACACCGGACCGGGCCGCCCCGTAACCACCGGCCCCGGCAGCACCTTCTACCTGACCGGGGCGACAGCGGAAGAGCTACACCGGCCGGGCGGAAGTATCGCCGGAAGTGCCGGAAGGGACGCCGGAAGCGCTCCCTCGGCCGCCCGGCACCGGGCGGAAGCGACACCGGAAGCGGTGCTGAAAGCGCTACGGCAGCCGGGCGGGAGCGGTGCGGCGGAGCGGGCACCATGTCGGGCCGAGAGGGTAAGGCCGGCCGCGGGGCTCCCGCCGCCGCCCTCTGCGCCGCTTCCCTCCTTCACGGTCTTTTCTGTCTTTGCAGGCGGCAAGAAGAAGCCGCTGAAGCAGCCGAAGAAGCAGTCGAAGGACCTGGACGAGGTAGGGCGACGGGCGAGCCCCGCGGTGTCTGCGGCACCGGGCAGGCACCGCTGGGCCCCGGCCGCGCTGTGGCGGGGCTGCTGCCCACCCTCGCGCTGCCCCGCGTTCGTGGAGTATCGCGTTTGGCAAGTGCCGCTCCGACGGGGGGAGGCACGGCCGTTCGGGGCCTGGAGGCGATGGGCTGCTGCCCGCGGCACCGGCTTCCCGGTGTGCGCCCCTGGCAAAGGCGGCCGTGCTGGCTAAGGAGGAGCGCGGTGCCACGGGGAAGGCTGGAATGCGCTCGCCAAAGCAACAGGCTGCGGTGGGACGCCTGACAAAGTGACAGGTTGCAGGAACCTGGGACAGAACGCAGAACCCGGGGATTACTCAGTAGTGAAAATAAATCAGGTAGTGGTGAATCTCGTGTTAGTGATAATTAAACACAGAAGCTTAGAGTATGGGTGTAAGTTCTTATTTCTGAGGATCGTGGAGTATGGGTGAGACACCAGTGACTGGGGAAAAAGAAATCCCAAACTATGCCTCTGGAAAAGGGAAAAAGCCCTGCAGCTTTCTAAATAAGCGTTATTGTTCAAGAAACAGTAGAACTGGTTAAGTGCTTACAAAGATCCAAGTTATAGTAATGTGAAAATTAATAGCCAGTATTGATTTTATTACAGCTGTGGGAAACAAAAGCAGTTCTGTTCTATAGCAGGGCAGCGTTCTGTGTGTGAGGAGAAAACGAAGAGAGATGAGGTTCTTGGCATAAGCTCATGTTATGTTCTCAAATGCAAGGCAGGAATGGGACCTCGAAGGTGATGGAATGTTACTGAGATGCAACACTTTAAAGGCAGTTTCTAACACCTTAGTGTCTGACAGCAAGGACAGATTGAATGGGGCTTTGCAAAATTTTGTATTTTATCAGAGTCTAAGCAAGATTTTGATAAGTGCCATGGTTGGCTGACTAACAGCATGGCTTTTTCCTTTGGTAAAACAATCTGGAGGGGCCACAGACTGTTGGAGGACAGGACTAATGGTTGAAGGAATCTTAACAAATTGGAGAAATTTTTTTAAAAAGGATTAATTTAATTAACTTTGTATGCTAAGTCCTTTTCTTTGAGAAGACTAATCAACTTATAAAATACAAGGAGAATGGCTAAACTGCAGGTCCCCCTGAAGGATTTGAGACTGAGGTTGTACACTGAACGTGAACCTGCAAAATCGGGTGTTGCAAAAGAAGAAAATTCTAGATGTGTAAACAAAATCGTGTTGTCAAATGTGATGTTGTAGTATGTATTTCCTCTCAGCGCTGCGATGCTGCAGGCACATGGGGGCAACACATTGCAAGGAAAAGACCCAGAGAAATGGTTAAGTGGAAGTGATTGATTTATTAGGAAAGGCATATTAGTCTACAGGAAAAAAGATTAGAAAACCTGGAGAGAGAAATAGACTTCTATTCTGTGTAGGATAGGTAGGGAAAGCAACAGGCTTACATTGCAGCAAAGGAAGCTTTAACTTAAAGAAGAGGGAAACTTTCCAGTTATAAAGGTAGTTGAGCCATGGGCTGGACAGATAAAGAATATATAGAATCGCAGGTGTCAAGGTCCTCAGTTCAGTTATCCCGAAATCCTGACTACCAGGAAAAAGACGATGGTCCCTTTCAGCCTTGATGCCTAGGAAGAATATGTCTAATGGATAGAGTATGTCTGAGCTCCCTCGAGTTCTGGAGGCTGTTGTAGCAGGGATCCTCGCCTGTCCAATTTGTCTGCAGTCTCATTACATTTCTTGGAACTAATACAGCTGTATTAAACCCATCAAAACCAGTGACATATGCATGGAAGAAATTTTTAAATTAGGAAGAAATTTTTAAATTAGAGCTTTTTTTTTTTTTTAGGTAAAAGCAACTTTTGTTTCTTAGATGTCAAGTAACCCCAGTTTTGTTATCAGCCAACACTCACGTGCTAGGCTCCCAGTATCACTGGTGGCATATTAATGAATGGATTTGGTGGAAACATTGATAATTCAGAGGGCAGAATGGGATTATGCCATTGGAAATTATACTTGCTTAATTTCGGAAAGACTGAACACATAAATTTCAAGTTTAGTCACCGTGTTCTAGTACAGCAAAAATGCCTTTGTCATAGGTTCTGCAAGGTTTTGCATCAGTTCAGACAGGTTTTTATTATTGTTAGAACATTACATTTGTTTCTCATTGCTTGTCAGTTGTTGTTGAACTTTTGTGGTGAGGAGATGTTAATAAACACTGTTGTTCTTTTCTTTAGACAGATCTGGCATTTAAACAAAAGCAGAAGGAGGAGCAAAAGAAACTTGAGGAGATGAAAGCAAAGGCTGCTGGAAAAGGGCCCCTCAGTAAGTGAGGTGCCATACTGATAGGGAAAATGGAGGGCTTGCTGGCTTCAAAAATTTAATGTTTTTGCTTGACAAACATAAAAAAGCAGAGACCTCTAGGTTATTTACATACACCAGTAAGTGAGTGGCAGGTGCAGGTGATAAGTAACAAATAGAGGTTAATTTTCTTTTTTTTTTTTTGTTCTTTCACTATGCAATTTCATTCCTGAATTACTGATGCAGGTTCTGGTTTAGCAGGTGTAACAGCATGTCTGGCACGCTAACCTATTCTGGTGGGATGCTGCAGAGATGTTTCTACTCTTGCTGTAGAATACCATCCTTTCCAGATATCTTATGCGTAGGCTTTGCCACAATCTTGAAAGTTTAATAAATACGGTACTTGTTCCTTTAGAGGATGAATTTCTTCAAGAACAGTAGGTTCCTGGCAGAAAAAATAAGTGATTTGAAACAAGTCTGGCTTCATCCTTTTTGCCTAAGTGACTGTGAAGTACGCTGTGTAACAGAAGGATGTTTGCAGAGTGTGTTGATGGAGCATTGAACCCCGTCTTTGTCTCAAATAATGACCATAGGAGATGGTGTGCATTTGCCTCACATTCCTCCAGCGTTTGTGGTGATCGGATTGGAGGTTAAAGGGTGCACCCTGCCTATCCCCTCTAGATGTTTTGACCTGTGGTCGATGGATGTGACTAATCGCTTCTATTCTACAAAGACTGTTAAACTTTACACTTCCTATCCTTTATGAAGCTTTCAGCCTCAAAAGGTCTCAGAAAGACTCCAGACATCCTGTAGCAGCTTAGTTTCTCTCACAACCTTTTCTATGGAATCTTGGCAAATGCTGTTTGAAAATATGAATACCCCTGGATTCGCTGTGTCCATGCACTTAATGATAAATTTGGACTTCCAGCAGGGAAGCAAGGAAGGATTTACTATTTACAGGAGTCTTGTTAGCTTTCACAAGACTGTCTATCCATCTGCTTTATTACAGACTCTTACCTGCTTGGAGATGAAGGTCACACTTGTTGGTCTCTCGTTCCCCAGTTCTTTACAGAACCCCTCTGTGTCTGGGAACTATGCTGGCAGTCTGCAAGTCCTCTGACACTGTGGCTCTAATGATACGTTTCAAATCTTAGCAGTTCTGCATTTTCACATTAGGGCTTGTCGCTGCTCTTGGAGGGAGTGCCATCCAGTCCAACAGACTTGTGATATTTCTTGTTTATTTATCTCAAACTGATCTTGCCCCTCTACAAAAAACATGCTGAGTGTGGGACTCGGAACATCTTTGGTATTACAGACCAATGCAAAACAATTCACTGAGCCTCTCCTCTGTGTCCTTATCATCCTAAACTTGTTCTGCATAGGGTGCTTCAGCTTACAGATTTCTTCATCATTCTTTCCTGCTATTATCCTGGCATGTAGTGATTAGACTAGGGGGAATGGTTTTAAATTGGAGAGGGGCAGATTTAGTTAGACTAGACATGAGGAGGAATTTATTCATGATGAGAATGGTGAGGCACTGGCGCAGGTTGCCCAGAGGAGTTGCGGCTGCCTCATCTCTGGACGTGTTCAAGGCCAGGTTGGATGGGGCCTTGGGCAGCCTGATCTAGTGGGGGGTGTCCCTGCTTATCACAGGGGGGTTGGAATTAGATGATCTTTACGGTCTCTTCCAACACAAACCATTCTATGATTCTATGATTACTCTGCTTTTTTCTAGACTGAATTTCAGTCATCTGGTCCTTGTCCAGTGTTTGCCAAAGCATGTAGTGATTACTGTGTTATTGTGGGAGGGCCAGGCTGTTTCTAAGGGCCTCAGCAAGGCAATCATACCACAGTGCAGTCTGTTGTTGACCATCAGCCCTTACAGCCCATCTGCTGTAGCCTTGCTTTTCTTTTGTCTTTTCCACAGGTCATACGTGCCACATGCTGTAAGAAACAGCATTTACGAAAAATGCCGCCCCCGTTGCTGTGTTAATACATTGTGTTCTTTCACCCTGATTTAGTCTGTTCAATAGCAGGGACTGCAGAGAACAGAAAGTTCCAGGGAACTGGAATTCTCGTAATTCCTGTAGCTCCTTCTGTAGAGCTTTGATCTTAGCTGGGGTCTCTGGTTGCTGTAGGGATACTGACGCTTTTATTCTCTTACTCTTGGATTTGATTTGACCAGACTGTAGTCCTGCTATATAAGAAATAAAACAGCGGAGGGTGCCCATGGAGGAACAAAGGAATTGTTTAAATGTTTAGTTTTGTTGTAGATTTATGGGGCCTTCCAGGAGAAACTTGGTTTCTAATGCTAAGTAAGTTATTCCTTCAGAATAAAGTATGTGAGATCGCAAACACAGAGGAGTTACACATGCAAAATCAATTTACCAGTGGGATCTGGGTTGTACAGGCAGTCTGGGGGGTATTCGGTTTCATGAGGAATAAGATTTGTCGCTGAGTTCTGTAATAGTTGTCTAATCAGTTGTGTTGTTTCTTTTGGCAGCCACTGGTGGAATAAAGAAGTCTGGCAAAAAGTAGGTTGACCAATCTGCAGGGTAAAGATCGAGTTACTCGATGGATCTGCAGGCTTCAAAGAGTCACCAGAACTTGCTGTCATTTGGGAAACATTGTACATTTTGTTTAGTCAGAATAAATCTTTTTTGTTAAGATGTAATATTTTCTCTTTTTATCCATAGGTTTTGGTTTAAAAATGGCATTAGTTTCATACTGGAAATGAAACGGTTACTGCAGACCACTTGCGAACTTGTGCACTAGAGTGCGTCTGCCAATTTGGCAGTCCTTGGTGAGAATAAATGGAAGCTTCTGCTCTCTTTTGAGAATGGGAGTCAGGGCCTGAGTGTTAAAACCTGCAGTTTTGATCTGGAGGCTCAGGTTTAGCAGAGGCTGTTGAAGATGTGGCTGTATCTGCATATGCTCTCTGGAGGGCTGGAAGTTTTCTCTAAACAAAAGGGTGGATGATGCTCCCATCGCCACGAGAGTAGTCACCTTCAGGTCCACCTCTGTCCAAAGTAATGCTCTGTTTCATAGTTACCATGTAGGAATGCTGCAGTGCTCTGCCCTGTGTTCCCGGTGGCTACTGGAAACACACTTGCCTGTGTCCTACAAATGGTCACCTACACCTCATTTTCCTTGGACTTCTACATCCTGACAGCTCTACAGCTGCTGTACAATGCGCACAGCAATGTCTTGGGCTGGTGGGGAGGAGGGCACAGTGCTCACAAGAGCAGGAATAGCAGGGACAGTGCACAGGGAATAGGAACTTCAAGGAAGGAATTTGATATTCCCAAGGCAGGAGTTCAGTAGGAAAGACTGTAGTGCGCTTCTTACCTGAGTGAACGGTAAGGACGGTGTGAGAAACATTTATTCACTGGTAAAATATTGAAAAGGACAAAGTCTTCGAAGCATAGATAACCAGCTACATTTTATAAGACAGATTTGTATGACGAGATAATTAAACATGCAAACCAGCTGCAGCAAAACTCAGCAATTCTCATAGTGGGATGGGGGCTGCTCCCTCTTTCAGGAAAGGTGTCTGTGACCAGCAAGGCACTTGGAATAATAGAATCACTAGGTTGGAAAAGACCTCTTGGATTGTTAAGGCCAACCATTCCTATCTGCCACTAAACCATATCCCTGAGCTCCTCATCTACCCGTCTTTTAAATACCTCCAGGGATGGTGACCCAACCCAATCCCTGGGCAGTCTCTGCCAGTTCCTGATAACCCTGTTTGTGAAAAATGTTTTCCTGATATACAGTTTGAGCCCCCCATAACGCAGCTTGAGGCCATTCCCCCTTGTCCTGTCCCCTGTCACTTGGAAGAAGAGCCCAGCTCCCTCCTCCCTGAAACCTCCTCTCAGGTAGTTGTAGGGAACAATAAGATCTCCCCTCAGCCTCCTCTTCTCCAGGCTAAACAACTCCAGCTCCCTCAGGCACTCCTCGTAAGACTTGCTGGTCATCGGGAAGAGAAACTGGATGTTTCCATATGCAACGTGTTCCTAGAGGGTTGCGGCTCGCACTTCCCGAGGTCCAGAGAGCCCCGTTCGGGCGGGGCGGGAGCCCTCGTGCCACAGAGTAGACACCCCAACCTGTCCGATCTCGGCCTCTCGCCGCCGCGCATGCGCACTGCGCCAAGGGACTGCCCAACGCGGCGGCTGCCGAAGAGGCTGCGCATGCGCACTGCGCCGCTGAATCCCGGAGGAGGCGACGCATGCGCAGAGCGCGCCGGGCGGGCCCATGCAGCTGGGCGGGAGGCGCGGAGCAGTCGGGGGGGCGGTGGATCTGAGGCAGAGGGAATGTAGCAGTTAGGTTTGGGAGAAATGGACACAAGGGGCTTGAACAAAGAGTTGGCAAGGAAGGTAGCATGAAGCAGTCATTGGACTTCAGTCCAACTTGCTTGCTACCTTCTCAGTGTGAGAAACACTCATTCACCGGTAAAATATTGAGAAGGACAAAGTCTTAAAAGCAAAGGCAATGATATATTTTACAAGTCAGTGCTGAATTGGATGCCCTTCTAAAAAAGGCATCACATCTTACAAAAGCAGTGGGTATAGAGACTAGTTTTAGACAAAGAACCATATAAATCTTCAAAGAATTATTTTTTTTTGTACTATCCAACCATGACTGGAGACTCCCTTCAAGTTACCTCTTACAAAAGCTGCATCTTCCAAGACAACTAAGCGTATTAATAAATTCTCACAGCTCGAAGACAGGTTATCTCCTAACCTAAAATAGCTACATCTTACAAGACAGATTTATATGCCAAGATAATTAAACATACAAACTAGCTGCAGTAAAACTTACCAATTAATTCTCACATCAACAAACAATAATCCTTTGGAAAAGACAGAAAATTGAGCTTCTAAGTCATAGATACCTAGAAGATCAATACAATCCTGTTTCTTAAAGTTGAGATCATAAATAGGTATCAAATCAGATCATTAACTTGGAGGTAGAATTCATTGCTCAAGACCAAATTTTGCTAATTTGGAATTCTTCTTGCTCTGAAAAGTAAAGCATTGAAGCTTCCTTCACACAAAGTCCCAGAGCTCACAGGTCTCTACAATATCTGTAAGTGAACAGTTTCTGCATACAGGCTTGTTCCCTAAACCGATTCTCTTATCTAGTTTGTAGAAGTAGGTAATCAGAGCACAGAAAAGGAGAGGAATGCCTAATTTATATCCCTTTTTTTCTGATATAGTGATGGGAGCTTGGGAATCGTCTGACTTGTTTGCCACTCAAACAGCAGGAGTACTTGCGCATGTGTCTCTATGTGCATGTACATGTTACCACACAATGAGCAAGCAAATCACAGCGAGGTGTCAGAAAAAACGAGGTCTGCAAATGTTTTTTTCCCACATCGCATCCTTATTTGATAAAGCAAGGTAGAAGATGACTGTACCTTGACTGGGTGCAGGTACTTCTCACAGCTCTGTGGGGATGCGCGCACAGCGGCCCTGAGGGTCACAGAGTCACAGAGTGACCCCGGTTGGAAAGGACCCAAAAGGATCAAGGAGTCCAGCCCCTGTCCCTGCAGAGGGTAACCCCAATGTTCACACCATGGGTCTAAGGGCATTGCCCAAACGCTTCTTGCCTATCACCAGGCTCAGCGCCATGACTGCTGCCCTGCTGGGTGCTCCACCACCCTCTGCACGGAGAACGTTTTCCTAATGTCCAACCTAACCCTCCCCTGGTGCATCTTCCTGCCATTCCCTCAGGTCCTATCATAGGTCACCAGAGAGAAAAATCATAGAATCATAGAATAATTTGTGTTGGAAGGGATCTTAAAGCCTATCCAGTTCTAACCCCCCTGTGATGGGCAGGGACATCTCCCACTAGATCAGGCTGTCCAAGGCCCCATCCAACCTGGCCTTGAACACTTCTAGGGATGGGGCAGACACAAATTCTTTGGACAACTTGTGCCAGGGCCTCACCACTGTCATTGTGAAAAAATTCCTCCTCATGTCTAGCCTAAATCTGCCCCTCTCCAGTTTATACCCATTCCCCCTCATCCTATCACTTACAAGCCTTTGTGAACAGTCCCTCCCCAGCTTTCTTGTATCGCTTTCAGGTACTGGAATCATGGAATAGTTTGGGTTGGAAGGGACCTTAAAGATCATCTAGTTTCAACCCCTTCAGATCCTGCTCCTCTTGCCCTCACTTTGGGGCAAAGCTTGCTTCCAACACATGAAATGCAGCCATAGGTAGTGTGGCCACAGCTGTGCCCACTCAGAGAGGAGTGGAAACAGCCTGCCTTGCTTTACTTACGTCAGTCATACACCAGCAGTGATGGATCCTTATCAACGCAGCCCAAGTGCATACCCATTTTCTGCTGGTGTTGGAGTAGGTAAAAGTAGGCTTTAAAATGAGGAGGGAAAGGGAATAGGAGACAACATCCTCTAGATGTGGCCAGAACACGAGAGAAATGTAACCTTGGCAGTGTGACAATAAGAAATTGTTTGGCCCAGAAATTACTAAATGAAGTGAATGAGGTTGCCAGTCACAGTGAAGTGAACGTGAAGTGGTCCGAGTAAAATAAGAGTGAAATAGATTGAATAGAAATGTGTGCTCCACAGCATGAGAGAATATGCAAAGGCGTTTCAGCCAAAAGTCAAGACAAGAGGGAAAGGGACCAAATGGCAAAGTGACAGATTGCTGCTGTGGGAGAGCTGTTCTCAATAGGCTTTAGTTTAATGTAGACATTGAACTGCCTTCCTGGCCAAGAGTCCTCCTGTGATTAATATTAGGCTATGAAAATGGAGCTGAACAAAGGAGCACTTTGATACATAATGCTATGTAATAAATGACGTCTCATTCCTTAGTGCAGCTCTAGCTCAGTGTTCAACTACTGCAAAGACAACACAGCTCCTAAATCATCTATATACATAAAACTACCCACAGTCTGAAGGGCACAGAAAAAAAATCAAAGCCCAGGAAGCAGTAGGAAATTAATGTCAATGATTAAAACAGTAGCGGAATAGATGCAGATATACTTTATAGGGAAACCTATTGAAGGATATGATTGCTGTAATGAATTCAAGGTGAGCTCTAACGTTTTAAAGTACTTTGCTCGCTCTTTAGAGTTAGTTCAACTCCAAGGAAATTATACCTCAGTCTGAATGACTTCCACATATTGATTCATATGTGGTCTTACATATGAAACTCTTCTAGCAGAAGTCAGCCATCCCAGAGAACTGGGTTTAAACTTCTGCTCTGCCACATCCTTGCTTTGTGACCTTGCCTAAGACACTCTGCATTTCAGTTTTAATCTTTCTGGAAAACAGAGACAGTGGTATTATCTTCTGTTAGAATAATATTCTGAGGCTTAATAAATAACTGTAATGTACTATGATTCTAGACCAAGAGAGGCTAAGAAAACATGAAGTACATGATCCAAAACATCCTAAAATGCCTCACTTCTATTGAAGAACTGCAGTTAATTCTGACATGCAGTCCCACATTTATGTATGTGTCTACCAGAATTGCCCAGACTCAATGACTTCATACCTTAGGCCTTTCTCACCTCTTGCTTTTACTGTTTTATCTTCAAAACATGTCCAAAAACCATCAAAGGACTTTGCCGCTCATCCCCATTACACTGGACTACAGGTACCCCTCTGGATTTTAATCCTTTGTAATCAAGTAGTAAACATTTGTAATGGGATTTTCAATGGAGCTAAATTGCTAAATTTTCAAAGGACTATATGAAGTGGGAATCCTCAGCAGATTAGAGCTGCTTTCCCCTGAAAAATAACATCGACATTTCTTACCTTTAACGTTCAGATTGCTTCAAATTCCACAGGACCACACAGAGCCTTTTCCTGGCTAAGAGACATCTTATGAAGAGCTAAATCAGGAAGCTCCTGTGCTGTGGTTGTTGGCAAGAATAGGCTTTGGTCTCCACCTTTGACGTTCCAAAACTTGAGGGGCTGCACGTCACAAGGACCCAGGCATGCCCTCAAGTCAGCTCTGTGATACAGAGTACTACATGCCTGTTCCTGCACACTAGAAGTACAGTGTCTGGCAAGCTCCAAAACACTCTGGGGAGTTTCTCATGCTTTTACGTTCCAGTTGATCCTTCCTTCCACAGCTGCCTTAAAAAAACCACAAAATCAGAGAGAGGGTCACAATATGACCCAAAGACAATTTGAGCACAGAGGTCCTGGGTCTAACTCTGCATAGACTAGTGATTCTCTGGTGGCCTTTAGCAGCTCCAGCAATCTCCATCTTCCGTCTCCCTTTTCTCCAGACTGTCATGGTATCATTTGGACATTAGAGTGGTTTCTAAGTTGTGACCTTTCAAAGATATAAAATACATGTTATTTTTTAAATTTTTGTTTTTCAATTTTTTTCAAGTAGAAGAATCTCTCAGTCACTCTGATCTTATTTGCAGGAACCCAGAAACAATAGTACTAAATTATTTCTTGCTATGATATTTAATTACAGATTAGTTAAAGAATCTCTGGTCAAAAGGGATTGCTTTTTCCAATAGATTTCATAAAATATTTCTAAATCTATTACCTGCTTTAAAAAAATAAAAAAGTGTTTCTAAGCTGGAAACCAATTCTACCCTGCCTCACATATTGAAATTGCTTGCTACAACTGAAATCTTAGATGTTAATTCCAGTGTTTATTCCAACATACAGCTAAGCTATTTTGTGTCCAAACATACCATTCGCTCACTCATATGCACAAAAGTTACACCATTTGAACAAAGCTTTCCCAGACTGACGGTAAGAATCTAGTGAGGTCCTTTATTTCTTGTGCTTTAACAACCAGGCTGCCCTGTTAAGTCACTCTATCGACATGATATTAGACATGTTCAACTATTCCAACGGATCACAGTTAAGCATGAGGAGAAAGATGGTGATTCCCTCAGTGAGGTACAGCAGTGGGATTTGATAGTGGATACCTAGGAAATTCACCCAAAGCAGTCTAGTACTATAGAAGTATTAGTTTTTACAACTAACTCTAGCTTTAGCAACCAGCTTTTGCCTACTGTGTAGGCAACCAAACACTTCTTTATGAACATGACAACATCTAACATTCATTTCTGCATGCAAGATCAACAACTGGTGGCACTGCAAGAAGATGGTTTTCCTTACTAGTCAAATTTGAAACCTGTGTTTTGACCACTTCTTTTTGAGTGCTGGCAGTACTTCTACGAAATTCCTAAGGCTAGACTGCCACCTCATGGAGATTGTACCAAATCTGTAAGGAAAAAAATCTGCATATTGAAAAACCCGGGTGATGACGCTCTCGCATTTGGTAAGCACACAATGGGTTTGTAACATCCTCCTTTTCCTTTCAGTCATTAGTATATGATCATTATTTATTTTCAGGTTCTTGAAGATATTCAAGGGAAGGAAGAAATACACTTCCTAATGCCACACACAACAGCAAGTTTAGATGAGTGTCAGCAGCAGCAAAATCAATGAGCTGCTGCTAAGCTTTCCATACCTTTCAGGTGAACATGGCTATTAATAGTGCCTTATTGTCCTGAAGTTCTAGGTCTGCTGAGAGAAACCAAACCCCAAAGTCATCATTGAGCTCCAATCTTTTAACCATGTGGTGAAGCCAAAAGACTGGGGCATTTTGTGCCTTTAAAATGGTACCACTAGTGCCCTTGTGGGGTGTTATTCCTGCTCTGCAAAGCCATGTGCAAAAGCAAGTGATACAGGAAAGACAAGAGATGGAAGTGTGTTTACTTGCTGAGGTTATAATGGAGTTTGGGGACAGTGAACGTGTTCTACATGTTGCTAAGCTTGCTCAGTCACCTTGAACACATTGCTGTTCACAAGGCTTAGCAAAGCAGCCCAAGATCTGACTGGAGAACACAAGAATAGCACGTTCTCTCTATCTCTTTGGCTAGTCACCATTTCATTCAAATGAGATTATCACTGTCATTTACTTGAGAGAGTCTACACCCATTGTAACCTGCTTTTCTAGGTCTTATCCTTGTATGAGCTTCTAAGATATAAATAGGAGTATCTAAATTACCTTCAAAAATAAAAGTATGCTACATGGTAAATAAGTAGCATTCTTATTTACTAAGATTCTGAAATACAAGCTTGTTTGGCAAGAGGACATTCTGCTTTTATATGACTCCGGTATCACAGTTGTCAGAAAAAAAAGTATTGACTAAATTAAAGTCATAAGTATAACAGATGATGCAAGAAAAATGCACTTGGAAAATTACGAGAGCATTTTCTAAACCGGTATGACAGTAGTTTCAGGTGTCAAGACTGCTGCTTCAGTGAAGCGTTTATTCTTAGTCTACCCATCATTATTTATCGATTTCTGCAGTGCCTCTCTCCACTTTAAGTTGCTTCACAGAATTATGAGTTATATACAGACCTCAGGAATGCAGAAGCAATTACAACCATGTGAAACACCACCCTTCACTAGATAATATTCTGCACTTCCTAAAGGCAGGAGATGAAGAAGGTAACAAATTCCCTGAAATTGTTCTGTACTTGGCAGCAGAGGGCCTGCCATTCCAACACTGCTTCTACGGATATCACTGACCTTGCAGCATGTCCACACCAGAAGCCGTCTGAGGAGTCACAGAGTAAAGGAAGAGTTCACCGTTGGAAAGAAAGCCATTAATATATCCCAACATTAAGGTATAAATGGCAAAGAGTTAAAGTGAAATATGTACTAAACTAAATAAGTACTGCCCCAAAACTCCACATAATTTTAAAAGAGAAGGGAAAAAAAAAAAGGAACAAACAGGGATATAATACAGCTGTGATATAAACTGGCTTAGGTCTCCAGGAGATTTATTTTGATCTATGTACAGAAATTTGTTTTTCCCAGATGTAGGAAAATAACATTCTCGCTGGGAAGATAATTCTACTTAGTTCTTAAATTCTTGCTTATCTATTTGCTCAGTTCAAGTCACTTGTCTGTAATAAGACAGCATATCATCTAGACTTTGGTAAAGTGGCTCCTGATTTTGAGTGTCATTGCTCTCGGTCTGTGCAGAAGATGCCACATCTTCAGTGCTGCAGCCACAGGTCTCCACTGAGGATGCCACATCTTGAGGGCTGCAGCCGCAAGCCTGTGCTGAAGATGCCACATCTTGGGTGCTGCAGGCACAGGCCTGAACTGAAGATGCGACATCTTGCGTGCCGCAGCCACAGGCCTGCATTGAAGGCATGACATCTTGGGTGCCACAGCAGTAGTTGTGCACTGGTGGTGGCACATCTTGGGTGCCGTAGCCGTAAGCCTGCATTGGGAATGGCATGTCATGAGTGCTGTAGCCGTAAGGGTGCATTGGTGGCAGCATACCTTGAGTGCTGTAGCCATAGGCCTGCATCGGAAATGGCATATCATGAGTGCTACAGCCATAAGCCTGCATTGGTGGTGGTACACCATGGGCACCATAGCCGTAAACCTGAATTGGTGGTGGTATACCATGGGGACCATAGCCATAAGCCTGTGCCGATGACAGCATATCCTCATCATCGCTGCTGTCATCCTCTGTTGATGACTGTGCATCTTGAGTGCCACTGCCACAGGCCTCTGCTGATGCTGACTCATCTTGACCATTGCTATGGTGAGCCTGCACTGATGGTGGTACATCTTCAGTGCTGCTGCCGTTAGCCTGTGCTGATGGCATCTGTTGGTTTTGGACTGTCTCCGCTTCTAATTTTTCAGAGGAAGTCTCAGGACTGTTCAAATTCCGACTCCTGTAACTGTCATCTTTCTTTTGTCCCATAAAGTAATCAGAAGGTGGCGCAAACTCTGGATCTCGCTCGTCTCTGAGTTCTTCCTGTTTCTTTGACCATTGTCCAAACATCAGCTCTGTTAGGCAAAATGGTAAATTGAATATAGATTTCAGGGTCTGAAGATCAGTCGGAAAGCAGGGAAAACAAATTAGCAAACAGAAGATGCAGCTATGAAAAGACAATTGAAGTTACTTTTCCATCTCATACTACATTACTGGCTAAGCTGACAGACCACTTCCTTTACAGAGCAGGAACAAAAGCATTGAACGTTAAAAGATAACCAGCATCCTCAATAAAATTAATCCTAGTCACTTTAAGATCCTTTCACAATGTGGTCATTGGTTATGAAAAACAACTAAATAGTTGGGGGTCAATCAAAATACAAACCAATCAAAGCATTAAGTAAAAATTATGGGGACATTATATCAGCTACTGGCACTAAGGGATGCCTTGTTCACCACTGCACTGGACACTAAGCAGTAACCAACAGAAAAGGAGAAAGTACTTCATTGCTCCTCAGGCTTGCCATACTTTGTCACAAAATAGAAAAAAAGTAACAGAGTGCACCCTGCTTCCAGACAGTGTTTCTGAATCTGCATTTCCTTACCTTTGCCTTTATCCCACTCTCTAACATAAGGCACGCCAGGCTTTGTATCTCTTCTCTCCTGAATGACAACTTCTACTTTTCTACTCGCTGCAGGAACTCTTGGAGCTTCCGGTTCAGCAGTAACATCTTTCACCTCTGTAACAGAAAGAGATAGTAGTTTTTGCTAGTAACAGGATAAAATCTATGCGAACGTCATATGAGGAACAGGAAGCAGGAGTTATTTGCATTTATAGAGTTCTTAATTGTTATCTAATTTAATTCTAATAATGAAATGCATCTGAGTGGGGAGGTGATTTTTTTTAATTACTGCATATTAGTTCAGAGAAGATAATGGATAAACCAGATAATAAGGAATCATATCTACCAAGAGACGCTTCATTACTTTTCTAGCTGTATCAGAAAGACTGCTGAAAATCTACTGCCTAATAACCCAAAAAGGAACATGCTGACTGATGTACTGAAGATAGAAAGTTAGGTAAAAATGAGATCAGTAGCACGTTATCTCCCTTTCATTTACTGGAGAAAACAATTTGCATTCTTATTCTCCTGAACAACAGTAACAGCAGTGGCACATTACTGTTTCCAGAACACTTCACAATTAATCACTTCATAGAATTCTGACACAGTGAAACATCAGCCACATTTTACAGTGGGAGAAAACAGTACAAGTGACTAGAAGTGTCATAAGGGAGACTGCACAGAGATGGGATTAGAACGCAAATTCATCATCCTAAATCCTAAAGTCAGATGGATGTCCAATTTCCAAACCTAAATTAATTAGAGTATGCTGCCCACCAATCAGGTACAAGATGAAATAGCAAGTATTTAACTTAAAGAGGCAGCAGATCATACCTCCTCCTTTCTCCAATTTTTCTGCCTCTTCCTCTAATCCAGCTTCCCGTAATTTCTTAATCTTCCGTGCTCGAAGTTTAGACAGCCTTGCATCTAGAGCTGCCTTCCGTTTTTCTTTTAACTGTTCACGTTTAGTTCTCTGATCAAGTGTCTTAACAGAAAGAAAAGCATGAATTAATCTTCCCTTGTTATTATGATCAACTACATATCTTCCTTCACTAAACAACTAAAACCAATCCTTATCAAGTACCACATTTCAAAAGGGAAAAAGAGGCTCAATTTTCTCTTGAGTCAGCTGCAGGTATCACCTAATGTATGAGCTATACAACAAATCGAAGACAGTGACCGCTGAAACTAGGACATGCTCATATTAATTTGCTCTTTAAACTCGTACCTGCTCTCTTAGCATATCCAGTGTTGCCCGTTGTTTATCCCTAAGTTCTTTGTCACGAGAAAAAGCAAAGTAACCAACACCAAGCTGTCTGGCCTCTGAAAAGAAAATCAATAAATTTAAGATACACTCCATATACAATGGACAGTAATTACAAACACCATGCACCCTGCTTTCAGGCACTGGTTTACTCCTAACAACATATACCACATTAGTTTTAGATGGCTAAAAAACGCTTGGTTTAGATGATGCATGATGGGAAGCTTTCTGAAGGTGAACAAATGAGGAGGTAATGAAATTTTAAAAATACATTTGAGAAAAATACAATTTGAGGAAAAATAAATCTAGATTTAGATACTGGCAATTTGAATGGTTATTACATGTGGCATAACACATACCTTCACACATACCATAAAGGCACAAGAAGTAATTTTCCCTTGCTTCCTCTAAAACTAATGTCTTTGGTGATATAAAGATAAGTGATATAAAGCATGGAAGTATACCATTTTCTCGAATGTCCTCATAATGTATAGGTCCCATGGGTTTTCTGAGGGCTTCTTCTTCTTCTTTTTCCCACTGCTGTCTCTGAAGTTCTCTTCTCATGTCTTCAGATAAAAGGGTATTCCCATCTGGAACTTGTCTAACAAAAAAAAAGAAGTTCAGGATTACAGAGCAGAACTTATCTGTTTCACAGCATCAAACAGTAAAAGTATTATTTAGTCTGACATCTACATCAATGCAGAGTCTACAATTTCAAAGCACTCATATTCTCCATCTTACATTTAAAATATAAGGACACAGTCATGAGTCATTAGTGTGAATGAATTTTCACTTCAGGGGTCAGTTGAGGTGCCTTTAGATTATTTTCTGAAAACAATTCTAAGTGCTGCCAAAATAATTTTAAAGAAGAGCTGTTAAACAGCTGTTTAAAAGAAGAGCAAAGCCAAACAAATGGAACTATAACCAATGTCATGATGAATTTGGAATTGCTAAAAGACCATCATCAGTTTTCATGTTAAACAGAATCAGGAATCACATCTCTGGCATTTTCTGGAAGGTATAACAAAATATAATTTTCATGCAAGGCCCACAGTTTTAAAAGGCGCATCAAATAGGCACGAGATTGGCAAGTCAATTTATTAGAACTTTGCTCTGCAAACTATGCTCCGTAATTATGTTTTAGATTTATTCAGCATTTACATCAAAAAGTGTCCCTTAGTACTTTATTAAAAATTTCATTTGGGCTTTTAGTTGATAACCATGGTATCTACTATGTTGCAATTTAAAACTACGTGTCTCAAATAGTCGGCTGACAAAGTGAAATAAAGCAGAAGCCTTGGAACACGATATTAATTTATAATAGAAAGCTTTGATAAAATCAGTCACACAGAAATTTTCTGTAGCTACTCTATCTATTTTTTAAGGAACAATGACATAACCAGCAGAATTTTCTCTAAAGTAAACCTAGAGAAAGCAGTAGCATCAATGATTCTGGACTAAGAGTGGGGTGACAAAGCACAGCTTCTCTTCCTTCTCACTAAAAGGAACAGGCACTTCTTAGATAAATCACACCTTTTCCCTTGAAGTTCCTGATCCATTTTAAGCAGACTTGGCAAATCCTTCTTCATACAGCGTCTAGATCGGCCCAAGAAATCAACATAATCAACCCTGTAATGAAAACAAAGCAGATTTGATGCGGAGCTTCTATTTGCAGAATAGAACTCTTCAATATAAGACAAAAGCAGCAACACTTTCCAAAAAGTATTCATCATCTTTCAGTCCCTCCATGCCTAAGAGTTTCTTCTACCTTTCAATTAACAGACTCATAGGTTAAAAGGATGCATACTGAACGGGGCACATGACAGTTTTATTGAGCTTGCTTTGAGCTGGCTGTTTGCCTTGGCAGTAAGATGGTGTGAAAAAAAAAAAGTTCAGAAGTTACAATGTCACGTATTTTTCACACCAAAATAAAACTAAGCCTAGTACTTGTTTCCCATGGTGAAAATAATGATGTGGCATTGACTTCTTGCAGATATGAAATTGCTACAATACATTTCAATTCCCAGTCTAATGCTCATTTAGAACAGGTTGATAGCATTCATTAAACTGGCATAACAAAGGCTGACTAAAATACAAGCAAAATGTTCCTTTGAAGCATATATTGTGCTTCTCATTCAACCCTTTATAGTACTGAACACTTAATTTACAATTGTTGAGATAGCTGTTAAAAGCTATACTTAGTGTCCCGTAATGTTAGAAAGTTCTTTAGCATCAAGCTGCCTCAATTATCCCATTCTAAAGAATTAATACTGAATACATCTGAGAAAGTATGACTGGCAATCTACTTCCCAAACTTGTAAAGATTGTTCTTTTGGTAAGTTAAGTCTTTTACATAATCTCTAAGTTTAGTCTATACTCAATGCCTTTTGTTTTCATTATGCTGTAACTGTAGTAGAAATAAAAGAAAGTCTGCATTCCCTACAGCAAAGATGTAACTAAAGATCGCTGCAGAATAATTACAATTCTGTATGCTGGCACCCAAATAGCCTCATTAGGATATGGGCTCACTGAGAAGGACAATATATTAATAACAACACGCCATGGATGAGATGCAGGCAATGGCAGAAAAGCACCGTGTGAGCAGTAAAAAGTATCAGTTTAAATTTCTGACACTTTAAGGTGATGAGCACACAAAGCAGTCTGAGCCCACCGCTCACTGATGGTTTCATCTTGAATTTCACTACGATGCTGTAACAGGTGCATCTGCCTTTCTAACCCAGCAGTTTTCTGGTACTCCGTTGCATTAATTCTCCCAACTTATTTTGAAACGTTACATTGCAAATCTTATCTTGGCCTGATAAACTAGAGAACAGGGGTTGTCGGTTTTGTAACCATTACTGCTATTTTAGACTGATCACCAAAACTATAAATCTCTGTTCCATATGCATTTTAAACAAATGGGCAAGGAAAATGTTCAGTCAGACTGGTTTCATAATTATTCCTAATGTCTTGGATGAAAAACTAGTGGTTACGTGGAATGTCACAGAAAACTGTCATAGATTACTTGCTGTGCTGCTATTAAACAGTGGAAAAAATGCTGGAAAAAGTTCTTTTTCCAATCAGACTGTCTTTCCTTTAAAAGGAAGTTGTGCAATGAAAATAACTGCTCGTTTGGCAAGTCACACACAATTAGAGAAGGGAAGGTGAATCTAATAAAATGCCTAAGTTTTGCTAAAGTACATTTCAATTCAAGACACCAAAGAATAATACTGTAGCAATACTGCGATCACAACTCCAATAAAGTATGCAAGAAAATAAGAGACGACATTATGTCTCACTTCTGGTACACTTCCCTGATTTCTATTTCTCAAAATCCCGGATGTAGACTCTGTTGCAGTGTTACCCAAATGGAAAGTAAAGTAACATGAAATAACATGACAGCCTTTTAATGAGACATGAAACGGAAGAGTGTTACCACCTCTTCTCAAAGTGTAGTATTAACCAAAAAAAAGGTGCCACTCCACATAATTTGGAGAATAAAATTATCTTCTCATGCAATTGTCAAGAAATGGACTAGTCAGGACAGTGCAGCCCAACCACTAGTACGAACCATTCTTCATCTGGGTCCTCTGGTGGTGGTACTTCCATTTCAGGTTGAGTTTCCTCATCATCTGTCTCTTTTTCTGAAGTCTTTTTAACAGCTTCACTCTGATGCAGCTCCTGTACTTCGTGCTGTTTGTCTATGATCTTCTGAGTAAAATCCACTAGGTACAAATCCTCAGTTTCTTCATCTGAGTCAGAAAATCGATTCTTAGTGCACAGCCATGAAAAGAACAAAACTGAGCACAAAATCAATACAAAATAGCCACAATCAGCTTTTCAGCTGCCAGTAATGCCCTTGCCCAAGCTATTGGGGAATACTTAACTCTCATTCACTGCCAAACCAACTTGAAGCTATAAATTGAAGAATTGAATAGAAGTCTCAGGGTATTTTAGAGCAATTAATTGTTCGTGTACAATATGGAAAAGGCTGCAGTCTTTGCACTAAAATATTCTCTTCTTGTTAACTATTTCAGAAGTACAGGTTTGTTCTGTAACAGTTCCAAGTACTTTCTTGATGCTTAACATTTGGTATGTGGGCAGTAATTAAGCAGTCACTAGAACACTTCTCGAGAGTAGACAAAAGTGGGGCGATATGGACAAAGATGGACACTGGTAAAGAAATCATTAGAGATTAATCACAAGATTCGGATTCTATTTTAATAATTACTTCTTGCAAGGGATTGAATGAGTGAGAGAAAAAAGGGACAGATTCTCTATTAGCTGCGTGACTGGCATTCACATACAGACCAGCCAGAGTCCCATTCTGCTCCTCTTCTTAATAAAGGTCCAAGAATTAGAATGCAGGACAGAAAATCAGCAAAATCAGCAATGCAAACCAAAGACTACATAGTGGAGAATAAATTAATTTTGTTTTTCTGAGATTCTGTATTGAAAAAAACAAAATATATTCCACCCACTTAATGAACAAGTGAGTGAAACAAGCCCATAGCGCTTTACTAGCACCTTCAACAAGTTAATTTTTCTCCAGTACCTTTATTTTTTCTCCCTTTCAAAGCAGAATAACCCATGTCAATCACTTTGTATAATGACTCAAAAAAAAACTTTCTCGTGTAAGAAGACAAGCAGTGAATTCATCGTGTACCTGCTGTAAGTCACCAGACAGTCAGAAATACCAACTTTTAAGGTGAACTTCACAAACATATATATATATATAAACAAAATACTAATTTTAAACTAGTTTTGTTCACCTGGAAAGTCGCCTTTTGTCATTTTCTCATACAGCTTTGCTTTCTCTTCTAGTTTCTTCCTGCAAAAGAAAAAAAAAAAATCACCATTACAATCCCACCAATTCCAAATACAGTTCAGAATGGCCAATTTAGCCTTAAATGCAATGGGTAAGTACTAGGAGTGCTTAAAATGTTTACTGGCAGCTGACTTATGCCTGGTTTTTTGTTCTGAACCTTAACCAACATTTCTGAAGACACACTGATATCCAGTTGCAGAGTTTACTGAAGTTACAAAATTAATCTTAAGTGTAATTCACCAAGTAGGCAGGAACACAATGTAACAAGTATTCCACCTCTGTCTAACTACTACAGTCTGTCAGATAAATACTGGAAGCTGCAAGTTATCTGCAAGTATGAGATACTGAAATACTGTTTTACAGGAAAACCAGGAAGATACAACATGGAGTTACAGTTAATCTTAGCCAAAACGTTAGTCGATTTCTGGAATGGTTGAAAACAATTTTGAAGAGCTAGGGACTGCTTACAGAAAAGCAGCAAATGCCTTATAAATTGTATTCTCAGCATATATCTTATTGCACAATTAATCCATTTAGAAGATGGGTCAAATCTTGCAAAAAAGTAAGCCATCTTGTGCCATTCAAGAAACATTCTGGTATGGAAACCTGATATATCGCTGCCCTGACTTTTGAAAATCAGTAACCTGACATACCTAGACAGCTATGAGAGGTATCCTTACAGCATGAGCCTGCTGGGATGCAGCTTGTGCATTACTGGTAAAAAGCATGGAATTGACGCTGGTCTTACTGGTTGGTCTAATGAAAACTGCTGGTCCAAAATGTGCATAACTTGCTTTATGTGCTTTTCTAAACACTGAAAAACAAGTTCTACAAAAGTTGCTTTCTTACAGAGCCCAACAGTTACCTTGATTTATCTAATATATGCTCCTCTTCTATCTTCTGCTCAACATCTTTCTCGGCTCGATTTGCAACCCCTGTGTTTTGCTTGTTCCAGATACTTGGTTTCTGTGGAGTACAATTTTATAACAATTAACTAAATAAATAAAACCACTGAAATTATCATCATTAAAAAGTATTTCAACTCCACAATGACAACTTTGGAAATCAGTCATGAGGGACTTCGTAAATAATATCTTAAACACGTTTAACTTGAGACTATACCTACTGTGCTGCAGAATGCAGCAAGTATATCCTGAAATTACACAGACTGTGGTACGATTTAATAGTTATGGACAAGCTGAGAAATAAACGTAAAGAAAGAAGCACTCAGAAAGCAGACACAATCTACTCCGGCAAAGATGTTAAGGTTAAAAAAAACTAATAAGAACAAACTTTCTGATTAATAAAGTAATAACAAAGCTATGGATTGTTTCTACTCTTTATTACCTTAATTTGAGATATAAAATACAACCAGTTTGTCTGCTTACAGTAAAACACTTTAAATGCTGCATGTTCTTCAAATGTAGCAGAAATACTGTATTCTAACGCTGAAAAGCTATAGAACTTACTGTAAGGAGAAACAGTGACAAAAACAACCACGGAAAAATATTCCCACCTTGTTAGCAGTTTTGGACTTTGCAAAGATGCCAGCTTCTTTCAATATCTTTTCTTTCTTAAATTGTTCTTGCTTTCGGAAGAGTTCTGCTTTGAGATCTACCAACTACATCAACAGGAAAATAAATAAATAAATAATCAAGTAATATCACAGAAGTTACTGTAATAAAGTAATAACTACATTTCTGCTAAAACAATTTGGCATTTACAGTTACATAAACATTTGATTGCATTTTTATGTGGAACTTCGAAGCACTTATCCAATCTCAAAGATCGTTGCTATTAATATTTGTACGAAACACTAAAGGATTTGCTTGTGAGGTCCCTGTAAAAATCACAGAATTTGATGGATCAGGCTGCTCAAAGTCCCATCCAATACAGCCTTGAACACCTCCAGGGATGGGGCAGCCACAACTTCTCTGGGCAACCTGTGCCAGTGCCTCACCACCCTCACCATTAAAAAATTTCATCCTAATATCTAATATAAATCTCCCCTCTTTCATCTTAAAATTTTTTCCCCTTGTCCTGTCCTTGCACTCCCTGATGAAGGGAACCTACAGGAAAGCTGGGGAGGGGCTCTTTCAGTACTGGAAGCTGCTCTAAGGTCTCCCTGGAACCTTCTCAAGCTGCCCTCCTATGGGAGATGCTCCAGCCCTCTGATCATCTTCGTGGCCTCCCCTGGAGTCACTCCAACAGATCCATGTCATTCCTGTTCTGAGAACTCCAGAACTGAAGCCAGGTGAGTTCTCAGAAGAGCAGAACAGAGGGTAAGAATCACCTCCCTTGACGTGGTGGTCACACTTTTTTTGATGCAGCCCTAGTATTGTAAATTAACCCTTTTCTTACCCCTGAATGCTTAGAGGAGATCATCCAAAAATTCCATGTTAAATGTTTCGTATAACACAACCCATAGCTCACATTAACTGCTTATTTGGAAAAAATGAAGTATTTGATAGCAATCTCTTGTTAACAGACCGCTGGAGAGCAGAGTGGAGCAGCACCTCCCAAGGGCCAGAGGCTCATCTGCCATGATGTTATTTAGAAATCGAGAAATACACTCAGATTTTGCCCTCACACCCCAATCGTTGCTAACTCAGCGGGCAAATTCAGCCCTGGCATACTCAGATGAAGCGTAGTCAGGAAGGCGAAGGGGCGAAACCCCGACGCCACAACCCCTCGCAAAACCATGACGCAGCACCAGCACGCGTGAGGCAGGGCGTTAAAGGCTTTATATCAGCATTTGCTGTAACGAGCCTGCGTGTCAGCGACCTGGGGCTGAGGCGAGGGGGGCAGCAATACCGCCCCGGCTGCCCTCGTCTGCGGGGAGCGGGGCACGCCGGGCCGCCCCTGCCCCTCACAAACCGCGCTCCCAGCCTTCCTGGGGAGGTGGAGGGTTCCTTCGCTGTTTCCCGGCCGCTGCCAGGGTCGCTCACTCACCGAGGAGGCGGCCACATCCAGCGGCTTCTTCCTCCGGTCCATGGCGGCCCTGGCTTCTCCAGCAACCACCTCAGCTGGCCGCCTTGCCGATCCGCTTTACGGCACTACCGTAAAGCTCGGCGACAGCGGGGCGCTATTGCGACAGCGCTGCTGAAGACAGGCAGGGCCTTCCCCGCCGCCATGTTGGGGAGGTCGAAAAGGGCAGGTGGGCCGTTCCGCGCCGCCATGTTGGGGAGGGCAGGAGAGGAAGGCAGGGCGCTGGGCGCTATTGCTCGCCTTGTGCCCGCCTCGCTCAGCCCGGAGGCGGCAGCCTGCTGCAATGGGAGCCCCTAACTGCCTTAGGGCCGCTGGCTGTGAGCAAGCCTCGCTCAGCCCGTTGTGGCTTGGTGCTGGCTGATGCTCTCCCTGGCTGTGTCCCAGCTCCGTGTGTGAGAAAATGAGGGTTCCAGGCAGGTGGAGACCAAATGCTCAGTGTCCCCTGTTGGAAATGGCCCCAACAAAGTGATTCTGCCCTTGTACTCAGCACTGGTGAGGCTGCACCTCGAATCCTGCATTCAGTTTTGCACCTCTCTGTATAAGAAAGCCATTGAGGTCCTGGAGCATGTCCAGAGAAGGGAACGAAGCTGGTGAAGTGGCTGGAGAACAAGAGTTATGAGGAACAGCTGCGGGAGCTGGGGTTGTTTAGCCTGGAGAAGCTGAGGGGAGACGTTAGCGTTGTCTGCAACTGCCTAGAAGGAGGTTGTAGAGAGGTGCGTGTTGGTTTCGTCTCCCAAGTGACAGGTGATAGGATGAGAAGGAATGGCCTCAAGCTGCACCAGGGCAGGTTCAGACTGGACATTAGGAAAAATATCTTCACCAAAAGGGTTCTTGGGCACCGGAATGGCTGCCCAGGGAGGTGGTTGAGTCCCCATTGTGGAGGTATTTAAAAGACATGTAGATGAAGTACTTAGGAATGTGATTGAGTAGTGGGCAGGTATCATTGAAGTCGATGATCTCAAAGGTCTTTTACAATCTTATGATTCTATAATTATATGTGTGTCCTGGGGGCTGGAGCTGCTGCCGCCAGTGAGGGTGGTGTGGGGTGCTCTGGGGCTTGAGGGCTGGAGGGTGGCCAGAGAATAAAACAGGGTTTGACAGGCCCGCCCAGAGCTGGGTTTGGGGCTAAACAAAGAAGTACATGGTTTAAATTTGACATCAACAGAAACAAAAAACCCCTTCTTTCCTGCCTCAGTTGATACATGAGTACTGCGGAGATGAGACCTGAAATGCTCCCTAGAGCTGGACACGACCATGTCCTTCAACACTGGGGTGGGTATTGCCCTGTGACCATTGCCTCTGAGGCTGCCTTGTTTAAGCCATTTGCTTGCAGTGAACTGTGGCTGTCCTGCTGTCCCTGGCCCTCTGCCTGCATGGATCTGCACTGAGGGAGGTGGGAGCTAATGAGCTGCAGCTTCGCAGGGCTGACAAGTGCGGTCCAAACACAAACACTAAACCACGTATATGTGCTGGAGTCAGCTCTGTAACCTCAGAGATGAGCACAAGTAGCTCTTGGGGACTGAGGTTCAGTGTGTTACTTACACTGGGTAGCTCATTGTATCCTTTATCATCCTCAGGAAGAAAAGGGACTGTCCCTCCTTACCAGCCTAGCACCCGTGACACTCTTCTTGTATTCGGGTACAGACAGCAGCTTCAAAATAGACCAATACTCAATAATATCTCGCCCTATTTGTAACATGATCAATTCTCCAATTTACATCCTGATACATAGCTGCAGAACCACACATCACGAAATTATTTTCTTACCTGCTAATATTTCTAATAGCCATACTAATCCTAACAATCACCAACAACATATTTCTGCTATAAATCGGCTGAGAAGCACTTAGGATCATATAATTCCTCCTAATTGGCCAGTGACAGGGCCGGGCAGAAGCCAGCACAGCCGCATTACAAGCCATGGATAGAGCTACTTTTAATAAAGTTGGTAAAGCAAGAATGCTGATAGGTTTTAATTCAAAGTGATTCTGAAGATCATAATTATCTGGAGCTGCAGGCGGAAGCTGCCTTTCACTTGTCTTTATTTAAGTGGAAAAATATAAGGTGCTCTGATGTTGCTGCTTGGCAATGTGACGGGTGATAGAGGTGTCAGATTCAGTTCTTTTAATTTTTGAAATATATTGCTTTTGCATTTCGAAGGTTGGATCAGGCCCATGTTTAAACAGTTTAAAGACATAGAATTGCAAAGCTGACAGAGATACTCAGTTGCTAAGTAAGCTACACCCGTATTCCAGGGAATGTGAAGCATTCAGAAAATTCAGAAAGAGTAATTTGTGGCCTTAGCAGAAATTGTCTTGCTTTTGGCTTTTTAAGAGGAGAAGGGAAAATAGTGGAAAACAACAGAGACAGAATAGTGCAGTTTATAATAGGGCCATAAGGTTTACTATTTTAATCTGCAGTGGAAGAAGAGAAATGAGCATTACTGAAAAATAGGACAAAGGAATGAAAACATCTGTGCTGTTCTAATTAAATCACATTTCAACATAGCATGCATTGTTGCTTGTTCAAACCTCACCTCGTGACAACACGAGAAACCAGCCCAAACACAGCCTAGGATTGATTCTGACTCAGTAATCCCCATCTTTTTCCAGGAGTCAGTGTCTGTGTGAGGGCATGTTTCTCCCCTGAAGTGCTGTAATTCTTCACTATATTGTTCATGTTGTACACTACAGAAACAGGACTCACTTGCTCACCTATCAGAGTTTCTGTTGCTATAGATGTTGAGCACTTTCAGGAGCTCAGGACTATTTTTATCTTGAGATCCTCATAACACGAAGTGTTCCTGAAGGGGTGATAGTCAGATTTGGTCCTGTATAACTCTGTGTACCTGCGGGTGCAAAACCACATCAAGAAACCTTGGTGTCTTGAAAACTTGGCGTGAAATATATAATGGCCAGTGCCTAAGCTTTGTGTCCAAGTCTCTGGGATAGGCACCCTACACAATCAGTTTTAGAAATGTAACACTGACTGTCTGCACAGGTACTTCAATGCTTCTTTATATTTTCTGACTGAAATGTAAAGTGGTTCAAATGCTGAGTCTATTCAGGCTGCTACTCTGGAAACCACCTTTTCACTTGTCTGTCATCTCTCTCCTTCAGATGCCTGAAAGCAGACCTTTGCTTGCAGGATTCCTTATTCCTTGGTATTGCCTAAACTTCTGTAAGACTGCTTGCAGCTGCTTACATTCTCCTTGCTGTATTTTTCCCCTATGACCTCCTAGCAAACTGCTTGCCACACCATCCTCATTATAATTCCTAGTGGCACTTTTCTTCTTTACAAGCAATCTGACCCTCTCTTGTAGTGTTAGAAGTATGTTCTTCTTATTCACATTTACAAACCCTTTTTTTTTTTTTTAACTGGCTCCCTCCTTCCTCCAGTCTTTGGTTTTCTATTTACCTGTCTGAACCACCCTGGAGCAGCACACTTTCTGGCTTGGCGGTTGCACAAAATGGCTCAGCAATCCTCTATGTATCAAGTGTTACTTGGATAGTGTTATGGGACATACCAAGAGAGCAAGAAGCCCTGGAGGTGTCAGCATCTCCCTTAAAATGTTCCTTTCTGGTTGAGGGCAAGAAACATTACCAGGGCTATAAGGAGAAGCTGTACCTCTGAGTGGTTACGTGACAGGATGCAAGAAAAAGGAATTAATCTTAGAAACTGCACGCTAGCCCATGTTGTTGCTGTGAGTGAGGATCACAGAGCTGGCACTTCTGCAGTTGTGAGAAACAGTAGGTTATTTTGTGGGTAGCAAAGGTCTGGCTAGACATGCCTGAATTGGGAATGAGTTAATCAGTGTCACCGATGCTGTATATAACTGATGGACTTGTGCTGCAAGATAACCTTTTGCTCTTGTTCCCTCTCAGTGAACATCAGCAGTGACAAAAGCAGACCCAGACAGAGGGGAAGACCACGCTCCAGAGCTGTGGCGTTGCTCTCTGTGCTGTCGTGTTCCCCAGGGTGTGGGATTCGGCACAGATGGCTTTTGGAACACTTCGTAAATGTCAGTTCAGTAGTTCTGTATTTACAGTCTAAGAACAGACAAGTTTTCACACATATGGTTCCCTCAAAAAGGCTCGAGGTTGACTCTAACCTGTAGAAGGCTGTTTTGGGCATTTTTTTTCAGTCCAGCCCACAGGCATTCATAAACTACAAAAGAGGGAGGGAGAGCTGGAATAAGAAGCTTTTGAAATTGTGAAGAAAAATCACCTTAATTTAAAGAAATGATAGGAAGAAGGGGAGGAATCTGGCTTTGTGCGTATAGTACAGACTAAGTGTGGCTGTGCTATGCTTATTTCTTATTGGGACTCTGTGAGGGCTGTATAAACTGCCGTGTGTGATCTCAGACTGCTGATAGCCCTGAATTCCTGGGGAGCAATTGATCCAGTGCTTCTCATTACTATGCTGCTCATTTTAGCATAAGGCCTAATTGTGTTTATTTCTACAAAGCTGCATCAACACAAAAACCTTGTTTATTGTTTTTCAGGAAGATGGGGAATCGCAGAGGATTGTTCTAATGGGATTTTGTATGAAACGGTGGCGCTTCAGCATCTTGTAAGATTGGTAAGAGATGCTGCGCAAACTTGAAATTAATCAGTTGCAAAGCTTCAGTGTGGACTTCTCCTACCCCTCCCACCCCCAAACTAGACTTACAGGAGCTCAAAGCCAAATTATATTGATGTTTGGGGGATTTGCTATTCTGAGACTGAATCTCTTATCACAGACACTAAGGTTTCATCCTACTCTAAGGCTTTGATGCTCTATCTTACTTTCTGCATCTTGGCTTTGAGACGAAATAAAACTGGGCAAATAACAGCTGGATGTTTTGTGAGATAAACCCTGATGCTAGGGCACTGTGTCCTCCCACATTTTTATAGCCACGCAACTTAAGGCAACTTATCTGTGTTTCTCTGAGGGATGGAGAAATTCCTTCTGGGTTTTTTTTTTTTTTTTTTCCCCAGGCATTTAGTCTCAGAAGTTTTTACATGAGTGAATTTGTCCTATGTCAACAACTGAATTTTTAAAACAGGGCAAGAATTGTTTTGCTTTTCACAATATCCATATTCTTGGTTGGCTAGAATACTTGTTTGTCAAATTTGTTAAAGACTTCATGTGTATGAGGCCACAAGCAGAACTGTTTGCAAACGAATTCTTGTAACGTGAGCAATCCAGAAGCATTTCTGTCTTTCATAGCAAAGATTACATCTCTTCTCAAGCCAAAGTCCCAATATATATTTTTTTCCTTACTCATGTACATTTTCCTAAAGGTACCTGAAGCATACTCTAGGTATTTTTATTTTAGAATTGCATTTACATAAGTATTGAATTGCTGCGGGAAAACAAAAATCACAAAACTCTTTTGGTAGAAAGTCTAGATGGACGCTATGGATAATTTTTGCAGGAAAAAAGTTAAAATCACTTGGGTACGTAATTATCAGGCATGCAGGTTAGGAGCAAAAGGTAATTTCTTTGATAGGCACCTGATTTTTTTGCATGATCCTATGCAGAAAGTCAAAACCTGAAGTGGTGCATAGGAATAGTGTTTGTAACCTCTTTGTGGCACATGTTTGGCTCTCTAGTTTTTGCCTCTTTGTCCAGAAGCTGCGATGCCAGACTGCTTTTGTGCTAGCTTATCTTTCCTTGCAAATTACAAATGGGCACAGAAGACAAATGTGATTGGCACTTAATGCTAAATTGAAATAACATCTAAAGCAGCCTTGTCCTGTTCCATGAAAACCTGTACTTCATATACAGTTTTATAATGCACTTGAGATCATGTCTTGTGTTACCTATATTGTCCTCTTTTCTTTGTTTGCCTGTGTTATGAGAGAAGGAGCGGTGTTAGGCGCTACTTGAGTAGAAATTGTAATTCCTCTCAAATACAGCTAGAAAGTAGGGATTCCCTAAAAGCATCCAACAACTTAGATCAGAAATAGGCTTAGTGTCATCTTACAACAGAATCTTTATAGAACACCATTACAGATAGTTATATTTTTTTTTAGTATGCATTTTAGCAAGCCTTAATGAAAATGTGCATAATGACCGTTCCTCCTTTGGGGAGCACGGATGAATGTTCTTCAACCTGACAGGCATAAGAAAAAAATAAGTACCAGTTCTAAAGATGAATAAGTTTTTCACTATTTTCCTCTACTACTATTTTCCTCTATACTATATATTAGTATATATACTACTATATACTAAGTGTATATATATATATATACACACTATATACTACTATATAATTATTATATTATTATATAATAATATATATTATATATAAATACATACATTTTATGAACTGGAGTTCCAAAGAAAACTGGCTTATCAATTACATTGGAGGGCAGCTGTGGATATTTTCATCTTCTGAACAGGAACTCTAAGTAATTGGACTGCATTGTGTTGTGAATATTTTGTTGTCTGTGGTTTCTGTGCAGCCGGCATAAAAGGCAAACATGCCCTTTAAGAAATTGCTCAGCTCCTTGAGATTTACCCATTCATCTGTCCATCTTTCTCTTACCATCTGTTTCTTTTGCTGTGGACATGTGAAGTTGCTCCATCCCTGCAGCAAAATGCAGCCTGGGTGGTTCACAATCAGGCTTTCTCATGAAGCAGAACTTCCCTGTCTTTGTAAGCACAGATGGACTTGCCTCTCTGTCAAGGTGTAGCCCTGTAAAGAAGCTGTGGTTTTTATTCCAGCTGCACATCCTCAAGCTCCTTCAAGACCTTATAGACTTGTCTCTATGTCTGGGATGCCGAGCTGGAGGAAGAGCTTTGCTTTTTGTCTGCGGAGAATGCAAGACAGAGGTAAGGCAAGAGTGGAATATAATAGCAAAAGGGGAGGCTATAATCTAGGGGATGCTCATGAGAAAGAGTTGAGGTTAATGCTCCTTTTTCTATTCATTGATACTGCTGAAGCTGCAAGATCTGTCCCAAAACCTGGGGCTTTTTTCTTAAAAAACCAAAACCACAACGTAGTTTTCCAATTAGAAAGCATATTTTAAACTTGAAATCTATTCCTTTTCTGACGTATTAGTCCAGATCTCCCTGAGGATGATGCCTGTTTTGCTTATAGCTCTGTCTTGAATCTGAACCTGGCCTAGCAAATACAGCTTTTACAGTGGTGAAGTTGTGTCTATTCAAAGGCATCTACCAAAGCATAATAGTTGGGAACGCAAAAGCTTGCCTACCTATTGATTTTGTCAGGTAGATAGACACATGCTCATTGTCGCTGTAACTTTCCAAAGAGGCTACTTTCTAGATTTGAGTTTAAACCCTATTATTTATGTTCATCTAGTGTCATCGTGATGGTGTGAACCGTATTTATATCACCTTTGCTGTTTGTGAAATGCTTCTGTTTATGTCCCACTGCTTGAGATGAATTATTTTAAACCAGCAGGCTCATGTCAGCAAATTCAGTTACTCTGACATGGTGGCAGGAATCTTGGTCCTGTAGCACATTGCTAGACTGCTTTGGAGAAGGGGGGATAATTTATATTTACTAGTCCTAGCGCAATATCGTTGGATTGCTGTTGGTGCTTTTTAGACATATATTGAATGGTATCATTAAAGTGTGAACTGAGTGGGATTTCAGATCAGTACAAAGCAGCATGGTTTTTTCCCTAGAACCACAGAAAACTAGCCTGAGGTTTCTCATTTGTCTTCTCAGGCTGGAAATGCCAAAGCTTGTGTCTGTTTTAAGAATAAGTGTATACATAAAGCCATCTTTGTTTTGTTGGTTATCAGTGACTCTTTGCACTTCGAGATGCAGATATGATTCCCCTTCTGCACACTTCCTGTTTAGGGACGGTCTAGTTCTTGACACTGATGGGCTGGCATAATTGAGCCAATTATAGCTCCATGTATGATTTCCTAATGTGTTGGAATAATTAAATATGTGTTCTTGGTCAGAACATATCTCTGGCTTTTGATCATTTTTACCTTGATGCACTAGAGAGGTTTAAATCAGCATAACTGGGTATGGAGTTTCTCTACCATATGGGCAAAGGTTACCTAGCAGTCATCTACCATCTGCCTGTGTAGATGGCTAAGTGGCAGCTATGATTAATTTATTAAAAGAACAAATCTATCCTGTATATGTGTTCGTTCTCTGATATTCCAGTAGTGAAAAAGCTGCTGTTAGATGTTTTGGAATTAAGGGACTCTTTTCCTCCACTGTAGCGTAAAGCCTTGATCCATTCTAGTTTGGATTGCTCTTTATTTTCAACAGTTAGATTTATCTGCAATAAAGTGTTTTTTTCACTATCCATCATCCCATCAATTGCCCCAAAAACGTGAAGCGGCAGAGGTTAAGTTGTTGTTCTGGACAAAGCAGGTGAGCATTGTGCATGTATGAGGAGATGCTCAAAAGGCTGTACAGCAAAATATTGCCCAGGAATAAAGACAGCATCTAAGGCAGAAGGGGGTAGCTCTTGATGGCTCCGAGGTTCCCTCTGCAGCAAAGTCGAGGGAGGTGAGTCACTCCTGCCAGAAAGAGGATCACGATGCGGTAGGTGGCAGTGCGAGACTGTTTTTGCAGCCCCATAGTTCATATCTCAGCTTTACTGTGAGCACTCAGCAGAGATTACCTTACATAAATGAGCATCTGCCCCTGCAGTTCCGTGTCACCTCTCCAGCATTTGAGGAGTAAATCAGTTTCTTCTCCCATTCCTCTGGTCTTGTACATGTAAAGCTAGGTGAGAAATGAGGCAAGTGGAGAACCCAGAAGTGCAAGAAGAGGAGAACCCAGAAACACAAGAAGAGCTGACCCTGTGTTTCAGGCTGCCAATTCAAATTCTGCATATGTTAGTGGGACTCAAGTTTTGGCTTCTACTCTGGCCCGCTCTCTGAAATAAAAGTTGGACAAGTGCTTGTACGTTAAGTAGCATGAGCATAGCAGCTGCCGCGCTTTCAGACTCATGGCTGACAATGGCTTTTCTAGGGACAAGACTAAAGATTAAATAGGTAAGGAATCCTCCAAAAGGTCCATCGGCTTTGCAGGGACACCAAAACACAGACCCTAAGGAAACCCAAATTTCTTTTGCTTGAGTTATTCTTGTTCTGTTGTTGAACAATACTCCAATCCCCAGGACAGGCCTCTAGATACAAAGGTTACTTAAAATAGTAGCCCAGAAGGCACCAGAGTGTTGCTATATGTATCACAAAGGAAAGCTTAGAGTGATTATAGATGTTATTTTAGAAATAATTGAGGAAAGAAATATTGAGTCTCTGTATGTAGAGAGAGCTTGGAAGTGTGTGTGGCATTGCTGCCATTAGTCAAATTTAGACAAGTGGAATGAGAACTAGAATAATACTTCAAAATGAATAACCACATCAGGCAGAAGTCCAATGATTGCTTTATTAAAGCCTTGATGAGTGCCAAGCAACTCCTTATCTATACCAAGGAGCTGTACAAAATGTAATTTTCAGTATTTTATGAAATGCTGCAGGAGGGAGCCTACACTACATGGAAGTGAAGGGGGCTTTACATTTTTTTTAACCTTTGCCCACAGTGCTTATTTCCTCGACAGCTAGTTTGGGAGAGATCAGAACACTGAAATGGCAGTTACTGTCTTTTCCCATTCCCTTTAAATGTACATGCAAAAATACAGAGTGTTTCCATTAAGACTAACAGTCAATGTCAATGATTTGCAACTGTCTTGCCTCCTTCTCTGATCTGAAAGAGACTGTAGTCATTAATGTGTTAGTGACAGCTGGAGCTGGGTCACAATGAGAAGGACAAAGAAGCAAGACAGTCATAGTAATGACTTCTAACATATGTTGACAGAGCTACAGCGATTGCTTTCTGCACCCTGCACATTTCTTGCACTGCTTCTGTTCACCAACCAGAAGAAAGAAAGACATTGAATTTTATGTCGTGGCAAAATTAGTCTTCATAAGAGCAAATACCCATGTTCCTTACTGAGAGACTGATGGATACCGTTTCTCTGCTTACTATTGAGTGGAGTAGTTCTGACTGCTTTTTGGTGGAATAGGTGAGTGCTTAAGGTCAACTCGGGTTTAAAGGAAGCTCAGGAGAGAGCCTGAGACTGTGACATGAATGAAAGCTGGGTCTTCATGTCCTGAGCCATCTGCCACTGACACACAACTGAAAACAGACTTGTTTGCACAGCTCCCAGTTCCTGGAGTTTGGATAAAGGAGGATAAGCAGCACCAAACAAGTCAGAGTCAAACCTGCCAGCTGCTGCCCTGAGTCTGGCTGTCCTGAGCACCTGGGATGGCTGGTCTTGTCCTCTCTTCCCTTCCAGTGTAGTTGTAAATGGAGTCCTGGGCATGGCAGCTACCGCTGTCATGGTAATAGATGGCACAGAAGTACTTCTGCTTCGTATTTCTTCCGTGGTTGCTAAAAGATACTAAGCTATTCCTAGGAGAAATAGCAAATCCCAGGTGAGCATTTTTTTTTACTTGCACAGCTGGTAAACAAGAAAGATACAGTTTGAGCGTGTAGGGACAGCTTACAGATCCTTCGCCATGTAGAAAAGTTTATCAACTGGGAAATGAAAGCAGAATGTAGAATTTGTCCAGCTGGAGGCTTTCCTGGGCTGAGATCTCTCTGTTACAGGGATACTTGATGGTGCAGAGCTGGCACCTGAAAATTCTTCCACTTCAGTGATTTGTAAAACTTCCCTGAGGCACCTCTGCAATGAGGAGCAGAGATGAAACCTTATGTAGCCAGAGGCGAATCTTGCTAAGTGAATACCTGGAATGAAAACCTCTATACAGCAGTGGGATGGTATAGGGATCTTTACCACGGGTAAATGGTGATAAGCACTGTTCTTGCTTGAGAGGATTATGTGACTCCATGAAGGTGAACACTTGGATATGGTGCGAATGGGTGACATTTTATTGGTGATGCTGTGGGTGTGTCTAAGGGGAAAGATGCTGTATGTGATGGAGAAATAAACAGAAGCGAAAAAGGGGTAGAGAGAGTCCTGAAAACAATTTTGAAAGGAAAAGAACATTTTTCCAGCAACAGCATCTTCAACCACAAGTTAGGAAAGTGTTTCTTGTATTGCTGTGACTAAGTTCAGGCTTGTTTTCAAATTCTCCTGTCTTCCTAAATAACGGTCTAGATCACACAGCATCTTCACAGTAACGCAGAAAAAGCTGTCTGCCGGCAATCCTGAGGAGGCTTTCACACAGGATGGGACCAAATGGCGTTGTCTTTTATGTTATACAGTTGTAAGCAAATATTAACAGTATTAAGCAACTGTATCATCTGCTAGCGCTTCAGGCTCTGTGCCGACTGCTTGGATTTGGAGGGTACGCAGAATAATACAGAACATACACGGTCACTTCAGAGTATTGAATTCCTCAGCATCCTGAAAATCCATAGGCAACACCTGCAGTGGAGCTTGGGCACTGCACAGCCCTAAACCCCTCTGTTAGCAGGGGAAGATACACAGACCTATGAGTCTTAAACACTGATATTTTTGGGCAAGCAGTGAGGAAGATGCAAAGCTCCTCTGGCTTTGTCTTGCTATACTGGGTGGCCCTCCCAACACCATCTTGTCTGTTGCTGAGTCACTGGTAAGTAAATGTGGAGAACCTCTGTGGTGGGGCATCGACAATAAGCGATGAGATTATGTTTGTTTGGGAAGAAAAAATGGATGAGTCTAGCAGTCTTGGCAGAAAAGATGTCTTGTGATACCTCAAACCATTGGGTTTGCTGGCTGGTAGGCAGCCTCACTACTTCAGCACTCAGAGCTTGTTGCACAATTACTTTGCAGGGCTCATGCAAAACAAAGATGACTTTGGAAGGAACTGAGGGACTGGTCTAAGTCCCTTTGTGCTTATGTTGTGATTTTCAAGGAAGGAGGTGAGGAACCAGCTTTGGAGCTGATTCCAAGTGAGTCTTTGAGACAGAAACAAGGAGCGCTTGAGCTCCCTTCCAGCAGGAACAGAGCACAGTGGTGACCACATCCTCATGGTGCCCATAAATGAAATCCAGAGATATTCTTTCTGCCTGTCTAAAAGATATTCAGCCTTTCAGAGAGATGAGTATCACCCAAAAGAGGCAGAATGACAGATTGCTTCCAGCCTTCAAAGCCTAGTTGGATGTGAGCACTTCTGCAGAAGTCCATAGGATGAATGTATGCCCTGAAGTTCCTAACAGGAATCAGGCAACAAACCAAGTATACTGTTAGTAGACTGCCTGTGTTTAAGGCAAAACAGAACCAGGCTGGATTAGTAAGTAAACTTGCTATTAATCAGCCTCTGGTGGTGATAGCAAAGTAAATATAATCCATTTTAAAACTGCCTTTAACCTTCTACCATGACAGGATTATTTTTAATTCCATAATCTCAGTGCTGTTTACTGCTGCCTGCAGGTTATGGGATCCACTGCTGCATACAGGTGAGAATGTAGCAGTCACCAGTGAAACAAACCTATCCTGACTGTGTTCTGACAGAGATTTATGCCTCAATATCCCCAGTCCCATTCCATGTGCCTGGGAGGTAAAACTTGAGACTGCTTCTTCATTAAAGCAGCTATGTGCCGTTTGCATGTCATGGTGGGGTGGAAATAGGTTGTCCATAGTCCCCTGCCTGCCCCACATAGAGTTGTAAGGATATAAGATGCTCTGCTTTAACACTCAAAGTAGCCCAGCCTTGGTAGAGGAAGAAGATTTATCTTTTACTTAATTAAGTTCAGGAGGAGGAGAGAGAAAGAAAAAGATTATTCTAGATACCTAAATAGATTTCCTTTGTGCAGGATTACTTAGGTCAAAGTAATTTCTAGTTTGATCTTAACTATTGAATGCTGCCAGGCAGGAGCAGTAGGTCAATATGAGAGGGGAAAGCCCACAGTCCTCTCTGCTTCCCTAGAGGGTTTAATGATGCCTCCAGATCACTGCTGAAACCGTGTGGTCTTGGGAGGGTGCCACGTCACTTGTGGTACACCTTCACTCAGGCTGCTGGGAATGGTGGAAGGACTGAATACCACTCCTAAGGGTCTCCCCAGATCTTCACTGACTCGGAAATAGCAAGAGGAGAACTCAAATCACTTGATTTGGGGCTGAAAGTGAAGATTGCCTCATTTCACTAATTTTACTTGTTGCAGGGAGTCAATTTATTCTCATTGTGGGATGGTAAAGTGAGCGACCTTTAAGGTGAGGGAACACGTGACAGAAGAATTTGCTGGAAGTGTCTGGAGGCATACAGATCAGGGACAAAATGGAAGCTGAAAAGCCTGGATATTCTCCCTTCCACCTTGCAAGAAAACGGTATTTGTACTTGGGAGCTTCCTTTTACCACACATATGATGCCACTGTCTGCTCACCACCTTGTGCATACAGTGTGTAAGAGAGTGTGAGATCCACCTGGCTTGAAAGGCCTGGTTTGCATGCTTGGTGGCAGGCAGTAGCCAACTTCTGAGACTGGAAAACTTGGTGCATTAATTTTTTCTTCTTACAGCTGTACTGGTATTTAAAGCGCAGTGGACCCAATTCTCTCCTCACACGCCAAAGAAAGTTGCTGGGAGAGAGGTGCAGAGCTTGAAGCTACCTAGGGCTGTAGAGACTATGTTCTCTACAAACCCATTAAGAGCAAATCTGCAACTCAAGACCTACTGTCACCCCTCCAGCCCTAGAGAGACACCCCAATACACATGCAAGGAAAACCTGCTTTTTGTTCTGAGCCATGCTGCTCATTTAAGACGCAGGCACTGCAGGGTGGAGACCTTACCTTTTGCCCAACTTGCAGGCAGCTGGGACCTCAGTCATGCTGTACTTGTGTTCTCCAGTGGTGGGAGAACCACCAGCTGGCAAAACAGTCAGTGCAGTTAAGTCCTCAGTTGATCAAAACAGGTCATCCTGTCCGAAGGCATGTGGCCAAAATGGAATCTCTGACTCACAAATTTCGTTTGACAACCATTTCTGCAGGATGGGTGGGAGGACAGCAGCACCTTCTAAAGATGTGGCAGTATCCATGTTGCTGTGGTGCTCAAAATCCTACAGCTGGACATTTCAGTCATACTGACAGATTAGACGTTGCTCTGGGGCATGGGTATTCACTTCTAAGGTTTCCTATGGACTTTCTGCTGCTTGAAATATCCCTCCATGACTTCCCTCCAAAGATGTACCATAGCATCTGTCATATTGATTCTGCTTATGAATTCACAACCAGTATTTTTAGCTATGTTTTGTTTTCTCTAACACAGTTTCACATGTAAGCACTGAAGTTAGGCTAACATGCAGTGCTTGAGAAAAATCTCACCACTCTAGCTTTGGCTCTTTCTACAATAATATATGTGTCAAATTTTAAAAGCCCTCAGCTACATTTTCAGCTAGTAATGTGCTTGCTATTTTCATGTTTAATTATGTTTGTAGCACCAATGTCTTTAAAAGTAGTATTGTTGTAGCCATGATGGTCTAAAGAGATTTAAGGCAGTCTTCTGTGCAATCAGCCAGTGTAAATGGCAAAAAAAGATGAGCTTTTAGGTACAAAAACTATCAATTTGACCTTACTTTTAAAAGCCCCTTTGTATGTCATGTTTTCCTCAGACTTTCATTACTTTTCCTGAGAGCCACGTTAGATCACTAATAGTCATCTTTCTTGGAATCCTTTTCCAATACTCAGAATCTGAATATCATCAAGCAATTATAAATTACAGCTGAGGAAACTAAGGCACAGAAAGAGCAGGTGATCTGCCTGCGTGGGTGTTTGAGTCAGTCATATAACCCGACCGCACCTCTCTCTCTGTGTGCTGGGATTTAACCATTGAGCAAGTATTGTCTTCTTCCACCAAGATGCTTGCTGGCTTCAGATTAGTCCTTCTCTAAAAAGCTTCTGAGTTTTGCTGTTGGCTAAAATATTTGGTTTGTATCACAAACTTGCTGTAATTTAGCGTGATATGCCCTGATCCAGTCCAGTTACGGAGTTGTGATTTGCTGGGAGTCTCACCAGGTACATTTGCAATGGAATTGCAGAGGGTTGTGTTTCCCCCTGAGCAGGAAGCTATAGAAAAGTGTTGTATTTAATGTGAAGAAAGAAGCTCTTTAAGGAGTTACAGCTGGGTGGAGAATCAATCCCTGCTTACGTTGCTGCTCTGATGGTAAATGTAGGCAAAAATATCTTTTTATTTCTGGGAATGTTTCTGTGCTGCTGGTGGGGGATAGGCAGGGTCTGGGTGACAGCAGTGCTGATGGTCCTCAGCAGATCTCTCTTGGAAGCGATTGCTCCAGCTGGCTGGAACAAGCCAGGTGCTATCCTTTAAACTGATGGGTAATGCTCTGGTTAGAAATGAGGGAGGCAGCCTGTAGAGAGCTGCTCTTTGCCGAGATGGGAACCTCTCATGAACTTCTCTGCTGTCGCATGCCCCTGTCCGTCCTCTGCAGTGTTGCAGACTCTTAGGCTTAAATTAAGAGAGCTATCCTTATGGTTTTATTATTTACCTAGCTTAACATACAGGGAAAACACACTACTGATAGTAACTTCAAAATAGATCCTATCCAGCCCAGCTCCTACATTTGCTCTTCAAGAACCCGTAAGGGGGGATTAAAAAAAAAAATTAAAAAATTTGCCCTGTGGCAAATGCTTTTCATTCAGGTGGGCACAGAAAAGTTAATCTGAAAATCAAGCTGAAGTCTATACGGATGTATCTAGATGGATGTATACCTTTGGCATTGCAGCTACCATGTCCAGTCCAGGTGGTGTCAGACATTAGTGTTCTAAAACTGGAATTAGCTCATGCTGTCCCAACGAGAGCTCGGTCCATAATATTTTAGATTATAGCAGATGTTGCACATAATATCCCTTTCACAAAGGGAGTCAGAGATGCAGAGTGAGACCTACCAGCCAGCTAATAAAAGGCCTAATGAAGAACAAAAAAACCTGCCAGTCACTGCATAGATATGTTGCCCCCAGGAAATTAAAAATCCAAATGCCATGGCACATGCAATAAACAGCTTCTTTGTGTAGATGTAAAAGCACCGGAATCTCTGGAATATTAAGAAATGACAAAGGTGTTGTTCAGGTCCTCCCCCCCCATTCCTTCGGCTGCTTACAAGCGGTCGTGAAAAAGATGCTATCGCTCAACATGGGCCATCGTGGAACTTTATTTATCGAGAACCCAACTTGAGAACAAACCCTGGTACCGAGTAGCGCACCTGTTAGTGCTGCGAGCCACCGGCTGCTCCTCCAAGGCAAGAGGCACCAGGATAAAGCAGCACCGGGAATGCAGAGCACGAGCAGCGTGTTTTCTCTCCCCTTCCTGTGCGTGTATTTGTTCGACATCAGCCGGCGATGCGGGACCCGCAGGAACACGGGTACGGTGAGACCTCACCGCTGCGGGACAGCCCGTGTAATCCCTGCAGACCCCACCAGGGGCAAAGAGAGAAGATGTGGGTGTTCTTCTCCTCGTCCCCCCCCGCACCTGCGCGGCGGGGCGGGCGCGGGGCCGGAGCAGGCGGGGCCGGGAGCGCCGCCGCACGCACCGCCCGGCAATAAAGCGGCGGGGAGCCCGGCACGGCTCGGTTCCGCTCCCGCCGGCCCCCCCGGGCCTCTAGAGCCGTGCCGCTGCCCCGGGGGGCGGCAGCACTGCCCCTGTGCCGCGATGCCGGGCTGGAGGAAGAGCCTCGCCTTGTGCCTGCAGCGGATGCAGGAGGACGGTGAGCGCGGCCGGGGGGAAAGGGTGCTCGGAGCTGCCCTCCGCCTCGCTTTTTCCTTTTCCCTTTTTCTAGGGGTGGTGGCGGCGTTCCCTTGGGATGGGGACGGTCCTCTGCCGGCACGGAGCTCCTGGAATGAAGGGCCTGTGGGGGGGAGATGCTCTTCGCGCCGGTAAACTTTGCTGCGGCATCTGCCCTTCCATCCCCGGGCTTGCTTGGTACCTGCTTTTTGCGCTTTTCCTTGTGCTGGGGGTAAGTCCGAGCGAGAGGTGGCTGCATGGCCCTTTCGGCGTTTTTTGGAGGGGCTTGCAACATCCGAGCTCGAACTTTTTAAAGCTACTGGTGCTGTTGTTTTCAACTGGTAATTCTTCCTAGTGCCTGGCTCCAGCTGGGGGCTATAAAAGGATCGCGAATTGCACAGAGAAGGTGCCTTGGTAATGCGATCCCTATTGTGCCGCTTACTGTTGCTCACAGTCGCTGTGAATTATTTTGTTTACGTGCTCAAGAGTGTGATGTTAAATAAATGCTGGACCTGCGGCTGATAAAAGTTGGGAGAAGACATCCACAAGGTGGCACAGCATGAGGGAGGTTTAAACCTTACATTCTGGCTCCTGCGTTTATAGATGAACGGGAGTGAGAGTGGTGGGGGAAAGTTTATGCCTCAGAAATGAGGTGTAGTTCTTATGTGGTGCTGTAAGATTCGGGTGGAGGAGCTGATCTGGGGTGGGCAGAAGCAAGACGGAATGTGTGTCCTCACACATTAAGCTGCTTTGGTGCAGGTGGTTAACAGCAGGTTTTTCTTTTGCATCCCTTCCCCCAACTGCATCTCTAGGTTATGAGCTGTTAAGTCTCCCTACCAAGCACCTGAAGCAGCACTGTCATATCATTTGGTGTGAGTAATGCAAAACATCAGGGAATTCTCTGGTCCTCCTAGTTAATAAGCACAGAGAGAAATTGTGCTGTTAGATGCCCCGTTAGATGTCTGGACAGACTTGTTAAGCTGCTGAGTCTTTCTGGTGCTGTGTCCTTGCTCCCATTGCTTTGGTAGAATACCTTCTATTTCTGCTGTTTGACCCCTCTGGGACCATAGCTTCTACTCAGATCCCAGCCACCTGAGACAGAGCTATTAAAAATCTTGTCCTGTAGAAGAATGAATCTCCTGTTTGACACACTGAGACTTGTTGGTGTGAATTCAGCCCTATTATGGTGCAGTGCTTTGTAATGCTGCCCTGCTGCAGCTGACAGGGATGCTCTTGCACTGCTGGACCAGGGATGGCATTAGGGGCCTTAAAACATTTGCAGCAGTGAGCTCTTGATGCACAGCTGTCCTGGCTTACTGTGTTTGCCAGGTTACTTTCTCTGTGACTTCATATGCATGTACTGGCTCCTGTCTTTGGTGTCTATATAACACCTTTCTTCCTCATCCCTCCTTCTGACTTCAGTCCCAGCACTGCAGTGAGTCTGACGGGTTTGCATCCCTTCAAGTATGTTGAGTGCTTTCTGTAGTGACTGTTGCATTTATTTACATGGGTGGTCAAAAGTAGTTGGTTTTTTGAAGTTACCATTTAGTTAATCACAGAACGGTTTATCTGGAGGAATAAATCTCGCAGGCTCAAGCTGATGTGCTGTGTAGAGGAGGAGACAGATGCATGCTAAAGGATGTGCTAAGTTTGTAGGAAACTTCTTTCCCCCTTCCCCAAGGCAACCGGTTTGATGTTTGTATTACAGCATGTAACTCTGCAGGGGTAGCAGAGGAGGTATTTGGTAATGTTTTTGTGGTGCTGCAGTGTTAATGGGCATGGTGTGGGCTTTAACTGGATGTTATAGGGAAGGCTTTATGTCATATCACATGTGATGCTGCCAGGAAATCTCTACAGAGTTCAGGTTGGATTTCTGTTTGCAAAACAGCCTCCAACCAGTCAGTGAAGAAGTACTGACATCTGATTTTCCTTATTCAAAACAAGTAATGGCTGCCTTGTTGGCATCTCCATGGGCATGCAGATATAGTAGTTTATTTCAAATATCCAAGCTGGGAGCTTCTCCAGGCATGAATACTCTGGCCCATCAGTGCGCTAGCTTCTTCTGAGGGCTGCAGTACTTGAGGTGCCAAAGGAGATGTCCTGACACTCAGAAGCAACACATTTGTCATTAGAAGAGTGGTGTATTTTGGTTACTGAATATTAATGTGATGAGCATCTCTTGCAATTTGCAGCTATTCAGTGCTAGGCTGGAAGCTTCATTAATCACAATTGGTATTCAAAAGGTCAGTCATGGTAAGTCATATAGGGAAATGCAAGATAGATGTGAACTGTGCTGAAGTATGATTGCTATTTCAAAACACCACCCACAGTTGGTGTTTATGCCTGTTTGCCTTAAAAATGTCTGCCCTTTGGGAGATGGAAGTGACTCCTGACCAGTGTGCAGAAATGCTTCATTCTGTGATGTGTGTTTGTTTCGCACCACAAGAGGGTTGTACATTGGATGTGCTATTCCTTATTGTGCTTCATGCAGGAAAAATAATTTATGTTAATGGCTTGGAAATTCTTGATGGAAAATGTGTTCCCTCCAGCCTGTATTGGTAACAAGCTGTTACTCCCAAGTCAGGGGGTTGATTTGCTTCTCTCTGTGGTAGTGTCGGGTTGTTCTGGACCTGGGAGCAGGGGTTGGAGCATACAGCCAGGCAGTTTTGTCCATAGCTGTGAATACAGAGTTGTGCAAACAGATCTCTTGCTGATTTACCTCCCTGGTAGCGGATCCCCTCTGAGGGCAGTGGAGAGAACTAGATGGCCATGCCAGACCCTTTCCCATCCCGATTTTCTCCCTTGTTCCTCTGTCCTTTATGCAAAGACTGCAGCATTTGAATTGTATCGTTGCTCCTGCCAGGCTTTCTGTAACACAAGAAGCAAAGGCTAATTTTTGCTTTGGGAGCATGAATGTATGTGGGCAGGTGGGAAAGGCTCTGGGGATGTTGGCATATCTGAGTGGATGTGGAAACTGGGTGCTTAGCATGGATGAACTGTATCTGCAGACAGAGCAGTGGAAATGCTTTTATCCTAACTGATGAAAATAAGTGTTATCTAGATGCATACGACTTGTATAACATGGGTCACGGTAGTGGGCAGACACCTTCTGCTAAATCTGAGAACATTTTTGTGCCTCTGTTGGGAAGGAATACAAGTTTCGAGTGTAAATATAGGTTGTTGATACAATTCCCCTTCCTACCCCAAACAATTTTCCTTCAATAAAACTAGAAAATTTGACTCTCACCTTAACATTCCAATATGATGCCTCATTTAAAAATCTCAGCAAACTCCAAACCTTAAAGACTGATGTAATAGGATTATAAAATGTGAGGAGAGTTACCCACCTCTTGCATGAACCATGGGGCAGCTGGAAAGGAGGGGGAAAGGGGCGCCTTAGACCTGCTCCCCAAAGTGACGATATTGCAGGATTGCGTTGCTGCTGTTTGCTTCCTTCCTTGTATATGGCTCCATGCTGGTTACCTTGGAAACAGCTGTAAGAGCATATAGGGGCATTTTGCTGCGGTGCAGCCATGGGCAGAGGTGTCCCATGGTGCGTGGGGAAAGGGAAATCCTTTGTGGTGCAGGTTGATTTGTCAGGTGAGGGCAACAAAGTGAAGCCCCTTTGCAATATCTCCCTTTCTCTCCTGCCTTATCTTGCTGCAGATGCAATTTGGTAGGAGTTGGACCCTGGGGAAAATTTAGTGGGGGGTGGGGGTGTGTTTTTTCCTGGTTTTGGCCGAGCTTTTTAAATTTTTATAAAGGAGAAGGTAAAAATATCACAGCAGTCTCTCTTGAGGGGGGTTTATAACAGCTGGGCTATAAACATCAGCTTTTTATTCTGTCCTCGGAACAGTGCATGGGGATATTTTGTTCCATAGGTGTGAAACTATGATTATGACTAGAAGTGGGATTCTTCTTGATTTAATCATGCGCATGAAGAAGAAACATCCCAATAAGATGAAAGTTTGCTGGTTTTGCTTGATTAGCAGAAAATTAGAAGATCTTTCATTGAGTTCCATGTTGTTTGTCTTAATGCATGTGATGTGTAGAAAAACTAAAATGGAGTAACTGCAAAAACCCAAAAAATCAAATTATTTTTTGTTCACTTACCCATAAACATTCTGATTTTCCAAACTGTGTGGTGTGCATGACTTGAAATCAGTTAAACTATTCTGCTGCTTAAAATTGTTTGCTCCTGAAATAATCAGTTTTAGTATGTTACTTTACAGCGTCTTTTTGTCCAGACCTACAACAACATGATCTATTGTACTGGCACTTATTTTCAGTAAAGAAATTCAACTGGATAGCTGTCACTTAAATAGTGTGCAGTTGAACTGCTCTGTGGTTGAAGGACTGTAATGTCTGTCTGCTGAATGCAGCATATTAATATATTCCTGCATGTGATGCTTTTACTTTATGGTGCATCCAGGCTTTGTTGGAGGTGAGGACTTGCACACGAGTGCTCAGGAATTTATGGGCTGCTCTCTGGTAATACTCGGCCCACTGGTTTTAAACAAAATGAAAAAATAGAGGTTCTGACCCTCCAGTGAATTGTGGTGGGGAATTAGGGTTGCTTGAAGGCTGTGGTGGTAATGCAGAAGGGATAATGTTAATTCATCAAAATGATGGGACAGCCAGAGCAAATCCTTCTAGACTTTGATGGGGTCTTTTTTGTTCATTAATATGTTGATGTGGATTTGGCAGCCATCAAGTGAGGAGTAATAGCTGCACCCAGGCGCTGTGCTTGCCGGCTCCCCTCCTCGCTGGCTGTCACACAGTCACGCTGCGCTGAGTTTGGGCTGCTGCTTTTGATCCTGTACTTCAGCAATCGTAAAATTTAGCTCTGATTGAGAAGCCCCACGCAACATAGGGATAAAGCCAGAAGGGTTTTACAGAATGACTCCAAAGCCTTGTTGGAATATGATTAAAGACAGAGATGGATCATTCACAGAATTTGGCTGTATAAACCATTTGGATATCATGCAGTTCTGCTCTCTGTCACTTAAGCTGTTGCACTCTGTAGGGCTTCTTGCAAAGGAGTTTTTATCAGCAGTTTTGAGTGATGATGCTCAGTGCTGAACAAATGCATCAGCTGCAGTGGTTTGGCACACTCTTCCTCTAGAGATGCCAAGGCTGGAAAGTCTGTGGGGACCCTTTCAGGAAGCTGAAGACCTTGATGGAAACTGTGAATTGTTGGAGCCAGCCGAATTTCAGACTGAGAAGACTTACCCGATCTGTCTGGTTTCAGGCCATGCTTATCGTTCTCCAGACCTGTTGGTGTTGCTGTGGGCTCATGCTAAGTGTAGTGGAAAAGCATGTGGGCAATTCCCAGGAAGCAGACGTGATAGTTGAGACTGCTCCAGTCTTGAGGTGTGATTGCAGCTGCTGACCTAGAGGTCCTCTGATGCTCTGCGTTGTACTGAGATGAAGATTGCTCAGGTTAAACTGAGGCGTATGGTGAGACTGAGGTGGATGATTTGCTCTGCTTCTCTTATTTGCTGTTAGGATTGTCTAAGTAAACAGAAGTACAGGGGAGCTGCTTATCTATACCCATGTCCAGACCCTTGCTGGGTGGATAGCCAAAGGAGGACTCTCCACCAGGGTATGTGCTCTATGCCAGGTCATCTTTCTGCAGTTAAAACTGTGTAGACATTCCTATGGGTGTTCAGTTTTAGAATAAAAATTACCATTTTGCCTAATTACTTGAATTTGTTATAGTAGAATAAAATAACTCACTTTTAAACAGAAGTGAATTTACAGAGGTGCAACTATAGTAGGATAATTATGAGCGTGTAGCTCTGTTTAAGTTATCCCCTTGTGCATGAGCCCTAAGACAGTGAATTGGGCATTTTTGGAGCTCTGAGTGATGTAAGTGGAGCAATCTTTTAAAAGCCAGGCCTAGCCCTTGGAGCTCAGAGTGATGACCTATGCCTGAAAGGCTTGTGTAATGTCTAGAACAAGTTGAAAATTTGTGTTTCTTTTCCCAGAGGAGCCGTATGTTTTCTGCTCCAGCAAATGCTGGTAATGACCCGGTGTGTATGGGCACTGCTCTTGCATGTGTGTCTTAGCCCAAATGCAGCTATGCTGTGTAAATGTCTGTGTTCCTGAAACCAGTGGGTTGACACTGGTGGAATTCGGATTGGAGCATGGACAGCGTTTGATCTGGAAAGCAGATCCCATGCTGACTGCCTCTGTCGGAAATAGTAGATTCTCTTCTGCAGTGCTTGGCCTGGATGAATCGTGCACTGGGAGAAAACATCTTCCATTGAGAGAGAAAGTAGTGAAGCTTTCCATTGAAAATTCAAGTAGGATTGTTTCTTTCAGCCCTCTTGTTTTGTCAGGAGAGTGAATTGCCTTTTTTTTTTTTCCCCCCTCCCATTTTTCCCTCCTCTCTTTGTCTTTGGAAGATGAAGCAATTCAAATAAGATAATAAAACCAAATAAGTTCTGCAGTTATGGTGATTTCCCTGTTACTGACTTCCCCCTCATAAATGTTAGATGAACTTGGCATCTAGTAATTACTGGCTTTTGTTTTTGAGCCAGAACTGTTTTCTGGCCCTGGCAAAACTTGCTGATTCCACTGATAGCATTAGGAGAGCTGCTTTCCACTGGGAAATTAGCTCAATAGAACATATTTTCCTCTGACAGCTTCAGGTATTTTGCATCAAGATGATTCTGCGTATGACAAGAAGGTGGCTACCATGTGCTGCTTGAGATCAAGGAAATGCTGTGCATTAAGATGTGGTTAGATCCATGTGTTTATCTATGTATCTAAGTAGAGGTGTCAGTGACCCTGCCAGCTAAACTGCTGCATCTTGATGAGGAGAAACCTCTTGCTGAGGCTGCAAAATAAATTCAATTCTATGCTCTTCAAGTTGCTTCAAGTAACACGCTTTTTTGCTTAACAACTTTATTTACACTGTGAACAAGGCATTGCAGAGCTTTTGTTATAGCGGATCTATTAACTTTGGCTGCTTTCTTGCCTGAATTAGGGGATGTTCCAAGTATTTATTTGGGCTACAGGTATTGTCACCGTCCTTGTATGTGTAATGTTGTTAGTCATCTTGGTGACGCTTTATTCATCTTTTTTGAGAAATAGAAGTTGTGGGTTGCATTTAAGTATTGCCTCATACAAGCCAAGAGGGGAGCTGCTACTAGAGGCAAGGATTACGTCAAGCTTGCAAGATCTCACTTGAGTCCTATGGGATGGAGTTCAGATTGGCCTCTGGATTTCTTTTCTGTCTTCCATTTGAAAAAAAAAAAAAAGCCAAAAAAACTCTTCTCTCTTCTGAGGGCAAAGTTTAGGTGATGTTACAGTGCTTGGGCACAGAGGGACCCTCTCTTAGCCTTGGTTCCAGTTTGACAAAAGCAGGCACCACAGAAGCAGTGTGTAGACTGGTGGAGGGGGTGGGAAGGCTTGTCTTCATTTGCATCCCCTTGCAGCAGAAGCCTTGAAGCTTTAGCAACGAATGAGATGCAAAGAAACAAGGAGAAAAATAAGAGAAAAAGGCAAACTGTCAGGCAGTGTGACAGTTTTAAAGAAATTGGCGATGCTAAGTTGCTTCTTTTTTTTCACTTCGCGATTTCCTGATGCAGATCTGATCCTTTCCATGTGTTTTCCAGAAGATGATTATATTTCCACGAATGAGGCCTCCCCTGTTAAAAACGACTTGCCCAGATTCTTTGCTTTTGGCTACTGGGAATCGGAGGAAACTCCCTGGGGCTGTCATGATGGGACAAATTTAGCAAAGCGCCGAGAAGGGTGCATTAGAAAATACTTGTAGCAGCTTGTCTCAGAGCCATGTGTTAATTTTGAACAAAGGGCACTATTGGGAATGAATATTTTGTTTCTAAATTAAATGTTCTTTTGCTTACTTTTATCTCGGAATAGGAGGCAGTCACTCTCCATAATGTATAAGCAGTCATGTCCATACCTCATAAACATCCTTTTTGTGGTGGGAGGGCGAGTAGATCGGTGAGTGGCAGGGAGCGGTGCTCCAGTGCTTCATCCTCCTTGGGAGCATCGTCACAGAATCACCAGGTTGGAAAGGACCCACTGGATCATCGAGTCCACAACCATTCCTAACACTCCCTAAACCATCTTTTCTACTTCAAGCTGGGGATATATGCGGTCTCTTTGGCTGTGAGTCTTCAGTGACAGTAAAAGCCTCCTGTGGGCAGGATGCTGTGGGGTCTTGTTCCTGCAGGGTGGATGCCGTAGGGTCCCAGAAAAGCAACTCTCATGTCTGTGCTTGGTGAAGGACTCTGGTCCTCAGCACTGGTATGCGGTTGACCTGCCCACCTTATATGTGGGATTTGAAAATAATCAACAGCTCCTTTGCCTTTTCTGTACCTCAGTATCCAGAGATGATGTGGCCTTGTGGATACTGTTAATGCTGTCATCTGCATACTTGTTCCTGTTGATGGCTGAGGTCCTTTAAACTGCATAAATATTTTTTTCCCTGTTAAATAAGGAAGTCTTTGTAGGGGAGGAATTTGGAGGACATAGATTTCCCCCCACTCAGTAAGAGGAAAATTAAAAAAAAAAAAAGTCTTAAGGCTAATGCTCAGTCCCTGGAAAAGTGAGCCAATGACCAGTGGCAGAGCTGTTAGCAGCTCTGGAGGAGAGGAAAGATTAATTGCTTTAACCGGAGAGTGAATGAGGATGAAAAATCACTTTAACATGTTTGGGCTTTGTCCCTTGTGGGCTGGAGGCTGGTGTACTGCCTCTAGATTGTTCTAAATGAAAGTAAAGTTCAGGCATGCTGCAGATCTCATGGCGTGTGTTTAGATGAGAAGCTGATGCTGTGAGCATGCTCCAACTTACTGGTATTTTGCTACTCTACCATGTTTCATGGGCTTTGTGTCCTACTTTCCATCTCATCCAAACACCTCATGCCATAGCGCCTGGTTGCATTAAATAGCTGTTGTGTTCCCCAACAGATGAGGTTGTTGTCTGGTGGTAACTACAGCAATTCCAGTGTATCTGGCACTTACTAATTAGTTGGTTAGTATTGAGAACTGAGCCACAGGCCTTTTGGTTGGGTGCATAGCTTTGCTTCTGACTGAGTGTAAGGCTTTGAACAAAAAAATTATAAATTAGATTCTCAGGGTGTTGGGGAAATTTTCTGACAGTTGAAATTAATGGACTGAAGAATTCTGTGCCACATGGTAAACTGGTCTGCAAACCTTTGTATGCCTCAATCTTCATATTTGCAGAATATAAGTATCAACTACACTTTAAAATGTTTTGGTACTCGGATCAAGACAGATATAAAACTGCAGTTACCCTCAGTAACTTCATGGCTGTCTCTCTCTATTTAACATCTTATACCCAGCATTATGTCAACTGGGCCAAATATTTTAGAAAAAACCAAAATGTGGTAGAAAGTGTCTGGCACAGAATTGTGAATCTATTGCAGCACACACAACTGATCAGAACAAAAAGATCTGTTGAAGTGGGTGAAAATATCTCTCTACAGTAATGATCTGTGTTGTGAGTTACCGGCCATCTAATCTAGTTTCCATCCCTTACATCAAGTGATAATCCTCTAGCAAATTAGGCGCTGTTAGCAGCGTTTCTGTCAGTTTGGGTCTGGCTGAACATGTAGGCAACCTGCCTTTGAGGAATTTCAAAATTCACCCCAGTCAGTTGTGCTGCTTCCTCAGCCTCTGGAGACTGCATTTCAAATGCAACACAAAGCTGAGCTGTCTGTCTTGCTTTTTTAATTGTATTTATTCTGCTTTTCCTCCCTCACCACCTGCCAAGGGTGTTTGGCCATGTATAGATATGGCTCCTGGGTTGTTTTTTTGGGATAGCCATTGTAATTGGCTCTTTAGAATATCCTGTCCTACTTTAATGTAGTTCCTTCACTGTCACTGTGCATACACAGCGGCTTGTTAGCAAGTGGGCTGGGAATCAGAAAGCAAAGAATTTTCAGAGCAGGCTGTGGTGCTTGGTTTCTCTAGGGCTTGCTGTAGGGTGAGGTTTGCTGGCTGTAACGTATCCTTGCCTGGAGATGGGCTGTGCAGCAGCCGTGTGCCTCCGGCTCGCAGAGCCAGGCTCGCTCTGGGATGAGCCCCATGCTGCTCTGGCGGCTGGCACTACCCCTGCCCTTTGGGGCTGCCCTCTTGCCAAGGGTCACATAGTGCCCGGGAGTAATTCAGTGACAGGCAAAGCTACAATGAATGTCATCCAGTTTCTGCCTTTGAATAATTAAGAGGGAGCCTGGATTTTTGCCAGGGAGTTGCCATCTTCTGCCACCCATCTGCTTCCCTGACTGTTGCTCGAAGCAGCTGCTCCTCTCTGGGGGCTTCTTGCAGCGCAAGAGGATGCTGATTCCTGACCACCCTTCATTGCCTTGCCACTGCCTTATCTAATGAGCTTGAAGTCCTCCGGCTGCCATTTTTATGTGCATCTCTTCTCTCCTGCAAAATCATGCCGTGATGTTTAATCGCAAGCTGCAGCGCTGGTGCTTGGTTTCTTTGCAGTGGTGAAGAGTGTGGAGATGGGAGTGTGGAGATGGTAGTGAGGGATGGGAACTGGTGGAGCGTGGAGGAAGGGGTCTGGTTTCACAGTTACCTCCATCTCCAGCTGTGAGTTTCATGGAAACAACTCTTAGGCAGCCAGCTATAGGCTGGAGGTGCCGCTCAGCGTTGTTTGGGGAGAGCAGTGTGGAATTATACTGCAGGGAGATCCTCTGTGCTCTTGGCATGATGGGCATGCTGTTAAAGCCCATCATGTGGTGGAAGTGGGGAATCTTTTCAGTAGGATGTAAGGGAAAATCCCTGATAAAGCAGCCCTTGCATTGTAGGGGCAGGTGGTGATGGTCAGTCTTTTAAAACAGTTGAGGAATTTCTTCTGTATATGAACACGTGCAGGGGTTTCCTTTAGAGTGAAGTGGCTCTACAGGCTTTTCATATCCCCTAAGTAGGTGCAATAACATTATTAGCTGTGCCTGTGCACACTGGGGTAGTCCAGCGTTTGACCTGTTGAACCTCAACACCAAGCAAGTGAAAGACAGGAAATCACCCACAAGCTGTGATAGCCCCTAGCTTTGCAAACTTGTCTCTGGACACTGTGCCCCAGTGCAAACCCTACTTCTTTCCCCACCCACAGTTTTCCTCTTTGTTTTCTGCTGAAGCCTAGCACATTTCCTGTGATGAACCACTGCTCTTAGCTGATGTGTGTCCTGTTTCCCATCTACCTGTCACCTCAGCCTGCTGCTACCCAGCCAGGCTGGTGGGCCACTAGCAAGCTCTTAAACCCTTAAATGGTTTTAATGCACTAAGCTAGTCGGGCTTATGGTTTGGAGTTGAAATAGTATCTATCATAAAATACAAATACTTTGTGCTGTGAGAAGAGAGTTGCTGATGGCCTTTTGGAGAACCTTATTTGAATAAATGAGCATAACTTTGAAGAGTATTCTTTTTTTGAGATATTTAGCTCTACTTTTCATGTGTAGAAACTTGAAGTAGAGTGGAGGATAACAATTTGTGTGTGGGTAGGGATAGTAGGAAAACCCATTTATGCAGCCAAGTAGGCAAGAGAATGGAGGTCACTTGCTGGACTATCATGGCTGGATGAGTTTATTACACAGCGCTTTGATCTTCTAGTGAATGGTACTCCCATTCCAGTGTGAAAAGACAGGTGCAGATCTGCCCAACAGCCACTAAAATGTCTTTGTGGAAAGGTGTCCTCTTCCCAGGAAGTGGCTGCTTCCAACCAAGAGAGCAGGTCCATCTTCATGGCTGACTGGTGACCCACCATTGGAAAGGACCTCTGGGGTCTATTTTCCCTGTAAATAAGATGTTAAAATACCAATCATCCAGGATAATGCTGTTTCAGGAGCTCATTGATTTTTAGTGGAGGGAAGTGAGTTAAAATGATGAGTCGCTGACCTATTCGAAAATGAACAACCTCCTCAGTGTTATTAGGAGCTGGTAATAGATCATCCTGGACAATAGCTGGTAAAAAGGGATTAAAGGGTCCCCTTGTGCCTGCTGTTGTTCTAGATTGTATGTGACTGCTGCTGAACTCACGACCTTTTTTATGGGTGAGGAAGCAGCACACCTTATAAAAAGCCAACAATTTCTTTTGAGTGTAATTGAAATTGCAAGAGTCTAATCCTTAGTCCAGCTACCACTTTTACAGAAAAAGAAAGCATAATAATGCTGTTAAAATTGTTATTAATGCATGTTACTCACCACAGGGCATATGATGTTCATATTGATGTCTTTCTTCCCTGGTTAGGATCTGCTTGGGGTAATTTTTGTTTGCAAAGAGACTTTCACACCTTTCCTCATCAGTCTGCAGCTCCAGGTTATGTTGCAGCTTGTGTACGCTGGATGCTGTTTGTTCTCTCTATCCCTCCAAGCAGTTCAGTCTGGCTCTGGGTGTGTATTTCTCTAACTAATCATGGGAAAATTGTGGGTTCTCCAGTGTGGAGTCTCTCTGTCACTTGCCATCCTGTGCTGGTGTTGCCCTCTGCCACGTCCTGTGTAACTGCTTCTGCTGTAACGATTCTTGTAACGTAGATTAACATTAACCCCGTCCTTATTTGATCTCTTGCTTTTAAAATTTCAGTCCCTGCTTCTTGATTGCTTCTGTATCTGGTACCTGCATGGGGCTTAGGGAAAATAAAGCGAGTGTCTGATACTGAAGTATCTTCTGTGGGTTTTATGTCAAGCCTTGACTTCGGGAGTTCAGTTAGTGTTGTGTGCAGATATGATCAATAAAGTTTCTAGTTATGCACTTTGCTGTTAAGACTTAGCTCATTGATTTTTAGGAGTTACCAGGAACTAGGGAAATAACATGGTTAATTAAGTTAATTGGATTGTAAGGTCTAGAGGGATTGTGCCTTTCTTTCTGCTCTCTGAAGCACCTCAGACACCTCTGATCACTATAAAATAATGACTTTTTCTTCCCCTACACTGGTACTTTAAACTACTTAGTTGCTTTAAAACTGTTTGCATTTCAAGGCAACTAATTTCCATGTGAACTGTGGAGTTACAGCTTTGTAGCCTTTGGCTCTAGAGGTCCAAGTGGAGATGTAGAGGGGAGTTCTTCATGGGACTTGGCTAAATGATCCCAAGAAATCTGGACCCTTGTATTTGGCAAGACTTCCTGCTAAGTGGTTACCTGTGCTCTTAGGAAAAAAGCCTGTAGAGCAAGTTCTAGTGTATGGGTGTCTTATATTTTGGCCTTGGGTTTAATTTTAATTACACTTCTCTTGCCATCCAGCAAGGCACATGAAGAAGAAATACATCAAGCTCTAGATAGATCTATTCTGTGACATCTGTTTTTCAGGGAAATAAGTAAACATATCTCCCCCTGTCTAAAATGGAAATTTATTCTGGCCATATAAAGTGAAATCCAGCACAGAGCTATTCTTCTGGAGCTTGTATTTCTTATAATTTATAGCTCCTCTTCTTTTCCAAGTGAATTGGAGACCTAAACCTCCTGTTATGGGTCTGTAATTTATGTTTTCAAAATTTTACCATCGTTATCTTTCAGTGTTTTTATGAAGCTCTGCTGTGGAGGTGCTCAGATAATGTTATATATTAAGTATTGGCCAATTCGCTAGCAGCAAAACTGGAATTATAAATAACAAGAAACATTCTTCTTCAGTGTGAGTTCATTCTCATGTTAATTTCTTTAACATGTTTTGAAGAATTAGGGAGGATGAGCTATGGCAAGAGGGACTGGATGAAGCTGTTATGCAACAGCTGGAAAATGCTACTTGGGCTTACCCATGTAGCGATCTGTGGTTGCTGTGGACAAACAGATTGAGGGTGATGCTCCTGGCATCTGCTGAGGGTCTGGTAAAAGACAGCCTTTCTATTAATGACCTATTGAAAGAAAAGAACATGCTCCTTGCACTCTGCCCAGGGAGGTCGTCGAGTCACCTTCCCTGGAAGTGTTCAAGGAACGGGTTGATGAAGTGCTTAGGGACATAGTTTAAGGGAGTAATAGGAACAGTTGGACTCGATGATCCAATGGGTCCTTTCCAACCTGGTGATTCTATGATTCTATGATTTTTAAGGTGGCACCAAATTGTTACAAAAGTATTGGTGAAGAAAGCATGGACTTGGTGATCTCTTAAGACACCTTTGGGAGTATTTGATTCCTGTGACGTTATGGGCAAAGCAAGGACTGAATTATACTGAGGGTACTCAAGGACTGCATTGGGTTCTTGTATGAATTGATGCTTCTTCTTTAATCCCTAGTATTCACTTAGAAAAAAAGGTGGTGAATGGAGAAAGTGCTTCTGGGCTGCTTGGCAATGCACTAATCAAGTGAAGGAAGGTATTGAAACTGCATTTGTCTAGTAATTAATCTTGAAATGATTCTTTAAAGTTAGACCTGAGCTATCTGTGCCCCCTGTATCACCCTTTCTGGGTGTCTTGTTTCCAGTCCTGCAGGAACCAAGGAGACATCCAAATCTGGAAGTCAAACAGGTTGGGTTTTGTTTTTTTTTTTTTAGCCAAACACTCAACACATTTCACATTTTAATTTAGGAACATTGCTCCCCTAAATCCAGATGTGACAACAACTTGGCGTTTTTCTTTTTGGCTTGACTGTTGTTTCTCCTACTGCTGTTTTTCTAAGTGAAATAGATTGTCATAGAAAGCTTCGCTATTTCCATGGTGATAACTGGGATGGTATAAATGACCCATCAGCCTTCTTGCTGTACCATTGTCTTGTCGGGAAAACATGTAATCCTAAATCTTGGTAGCCAGACTTATGTGTACTACTCCACTGCATCTTGATATGAAGTGGTCTTTTAACATTAATCTCTATGAGGAGAGCTTGATTTTCTGTATTTTTTGAAGTAATCATATAGAAAGCAAAGATTTGCATGTAATGTGTTGGTTTTTTTTTTTTGTAGGACAGGAAACATTTATTTACAAAAATGCCTTCCTGGGGAAAAAAAGGCAGCTCGTTTCTTCCCAGGAGGATGCAGTAACTGCTGCATGTGGTTGGTACAAAATCAGAGGCATTGAAGATATGCCTACCCCAGCAGTAACTGAGCTCCATGAGGATAGGTTTTCTCAAGCATTTAAGTATTGCATGACTGGAAGTAGGATTTAGTGTAACGTGATTGTGTGGGTTTTCTTTTTTCCCCCTATATGTAGATGTGTGTTTTAATCTTGCCAGCAGACACCTGCATTTGCAGAAGCTGGCTGTCACTTGAATGACAGACTGTCTCCTTGCCTGCTGTGTCTGATGTATGGGTAACTGTACTGTCACTGGTGGCAAATGCATTGGCTGTGCTTTGTTTAGATGAAGTTGTGTAAGCAGTGTGGTGTACCCTGCTCTTTGTTGCATTGGGCTTCCTGTGGACAGGAGGAGCTGCAGAGGTTGCTGGGGTGGTCTTCCATCAGTTCATCGTGGTTTTTGGCTGGCTGTCTATTACTCTGAAGTCCTGTTATGCAGGATGTTCCAGCTGCTGCAAGAAACTCCTCTAACTAGCTAGGACAGTGTCTGCTTCATCAGCTCTTCCTAATGTTAGCAAACCCCTCTTTCTCTCTTAATTTCCACTGCTTGAATGGTACAGGCTATCAAATTAGTTTTGAGAGCTTGTGGTTATGTGTGGAGCTGAAGCAGGGCAGGAAAAGTGATGTTCCTGAAGGGCAGAGTGAGGGCTTGCCTAGGGCTACTCTGTTTTGTCTTCTCTAGAGAAACATGGACATGTGAACCTTTCACTTCTGGAAACGCAGTGGAATACAAATCTCTCTGTAATGAAACGAGGAGCTTTTGGCCTGGTCTTCTGGCATAAGTACTGAGTGCTCTTGCTAGTGCATTACCCTTGAACAAAGGGGCACAGAAGCTGACCCTGGTGAAGGGGATGCAGGGTCGGGTAGGCACATTAATTCTGTGAGCCCTCAACTCCTCTGACCTCCATTCTGAACATCTGCGTCAGGGAGCCTTTAGAAGTAGTCAATTTAATTTATTTATAGGCGTAAACTATCTCAGCCAAAACACCAGAAATCCCTTAAAGAAACAAGAAGAAAGAGAGAATACTAAAGCACCTCTGACTACTCTCAGGTGCTGCTTATGCAGTGCATACAGCTTCCAGCAGCACAAATCACTGCATGGCAAACAAGCAAAACGGAGGAGCTTGCACCTGAGTACAGAAATAATCTGCGAAACTCAATAAATTCTTGCAAGCAGCTCAGCAACCACTTGTTTAGTTCTCACAATTGTAGGGTTTTTTTGGGTGGGGAAAGGAAACAAGATTTAAACACCAAAAAACCTGAAGTAGTCTTTCTGCACTGGGAGTTAAGTTTGCTGCAAACTGCTTATGTCTAATAGTGATGTTTGGACATGGAGAGGGAATAAGTGTGAGTCTATTTTGATTTGGTCTGGGAAGTCGAGCAGTGCAATGTCTCTTTTTACGTTGAACTTCAAGTAGATCTTGATGTTTGTCCCTTTTGTGCCCTGGCACCCCCCCTTAGCCTTCCAGTGGGTGTTTCAGTCTTCTGTGTCCAAAAAGTCTCCTTATCTAGGCCACTGCAGTAGCTTTTGTTATCTCCCAAGTGTGTACTGGGGTGCCATTGCTGCACAGCTGCTCCCACCACATGGATGAAGTCTTTGCCTGTCCAGGGTCACTGTGATTTGAGCGATTTGTCAGCCAGATGGTTTCCCTGCTCTGCTAGGGTACCTGGCAATCCACAATGAACTTAAAAGCTTACCTGTCCTCTGCTTTTGACACCTGTAATACTGAAGTGTCTATTGTGAGTCAGTCCACGTCGTTCTTAAGTTGGCTATGGACCTGTTCTGGGGAGATTTCTCATTTTTATGGCTTCTTGTCTGCTAAAACCTTATGTCATTTTTATCAGTGTCCCAAGCCCCTGCAGGACATTGACCAGAAAGAAGAGGCTACCTGGCTTTGTCCAGAGCTTTAAGGCTTGGAGGAATGAGGCAATAGAAGACACAAAGGCTGAGAGGAACATAAGAAGGTACACGAGAGTTTAAATACGAGCTGCTGGCTTTATCTCTTTATAGAAAGATGGTGGGGTACTTTTTAGAAGTCTTTGTTACAGCTTGTTAAAGTTTAACTTTGTAAGAGTGATGATTTAGTTACTCTGTCCTCTAAAACGGACTGCTCTTTCCTGCCTCCTTGCCCAAAAAAGAGTTGTAAAATTCTTAAGCCAACGTTGAGAATTGCAGCTATAGCTCAGGTAAGAAGCAAGGAGAAAGGAATGTGTGGAATGCTCACCCCCTTCAGTGTGCTACCTGGCTGTGGCATTACTTTGCTGCTCAGGACTGCCTTGACCTTGTCTTTATGTACCCTTGTCATTGGCCTTGTGTCTGACAGTTCAGCATCATCGGACAGCCAGTCTGAGCTTGTCTGCTGGACCACAGTCCTTACCAGCTCTCCAGTAACACTTTCTATCCTTTTTTCTTTTTTGAGCAAAGTATTGAAGCATCACACACACCAGCATCCTTTCAGCTCATCAGATGCATGTTAGCTACAGCACTGGCAGTTTTCATTCACTGTCAGCAACACTTGTTTCTTGGTCTTTTTTTTTTCTTGTTTCACCCAACACTTCTTTTTAAGCAGATGGTTGGAGGCTCTCTCAGTTGGCAAGCTCCAAAGGAAGATGCTGTAGGATGAAACTTACTTGCCCAACTTAGCCCGTCTGCCTTCTCTCATTGCAGAGGGGAAAACTGATGGTTTGTCTTCTTTTGCCCCAGTCTGGATACTTGGTGTAACCATGTGAAGCACATCTGCAGGTGCTCCTTCCTCCTTTGGCTGTAAAGGCAAGTTGAGGTCACTGTAGTGGAGAAACCCACACTGCATAGCCCAGCTCTCTAGCGAGGTGTGCTTGGTAGTGAGCAAGGGGCATAATAAGCAGGGCTCAAACCCTCTGTTAAAACTGGGAGTGTTCTAATGAGGCAGTTGAAGATATCTGGAGAGGGTGAATGTCCCTGGCCAGGAGGCTTCTTTGCCGATTTTAAGGCAGGAAGAAATGAAATTGGAGATTCAATAGAAGTGAAATTTGAGTTGTTCTTCAGTGGAGGCTGCAATTACTGATACAGACATGCCAGTTAGTCCATTAAATCCTAAGATCACTTACCAAGTCCTCAGAGACCTTGCTCTCAAAGCAGAAGGCTTGTGAAGGTGACTAAGAGCAGGAAGAAATAAATAAGGGAAAGATTTGATGTCCCAAGTTGGGGTGGTGTCTTGGCTGCCTGGCAGATTCCCTCTTCTGTTGGCTTGCCCTAAAGATCAACCACTTGGTGTAAATCCCCACCCTGCTGCCTCCTAAAGATCTTAATTTAGGGTAATCCCTTTTGCCCATATTTCCTCCAGCATACTGCAGGCATCAGTTTAATTAGAAATAAAAATTGATTAGCGTGGTCCCTAGTGGAGCTTTCAAAGGTTTGGCAGCAACTGAAAATGTGTGCAGCTGTTTAGTGAGGGGATGAGATAGCTGTTATTTCTGTTAAAAATTGATCAGTGTTATTCCTGGGTATTAATCTGAGCCTCCTAGACAGTAGGTGGCTCATGAGCCAGCCCTGTCCAAGGGTGGGTGGCCGGGAGCTTCTCAAGGAGGCCAGGAGAACAGCATGGTACCTGGGAGAAGAAAGTTTACTCCTCTTGGCCCTATCTTATATTTTAACTTTTTTATTGGTCTTTTTTGCTAAGAATTTAACTTACCCAAAACTTCTAAAGATGGCTATAGAAGCCCCCAGTGGTTAATGCCTGGTGGAAGCTGTTAATGGCACTGTGGCTGTACAGGTCTAGTAGATGTCAATGTTATATCTTTGCTTGGGAAAAATTATACTTTGCATAATTCACTGTAGTGGATGCAGGCAGGATGCTGCTGTGCTGAAGAGCTTTGCTCTAGCTCATTTCAGTACTGTATTGAGTTGGTTTGTGACAGTAAACGGATCTATCTAGGTCTGCGTTGGCACAGTGGGAAAAGTGGTCTGTCTGCTGGTGGCTCCAGTGCTTGTAGTCCTTTCCTTCATGGAAGAATGGGCTTTGCTGGACTCCCTCCACTATTACGTGTGTGTGTCTTGGCTCTATTAAATGAGAAGGGTGTATGAGATGCAGTGTGGTGAGGACCTTGCCTGAGGAAGAAACATGCCTGCAAACCAGAACTGGGGAGTCCTTCTGCACGGCTATATGGGATTAAACACCGCTGTACAGCTCGTCTTGCAGCAGGAGGTCAGAAGTGACAGCCATAAATAACTGCCTGTGTCATGTAGTCCCCTTCCTTGTCACCTCCTGAAAGCCAGACTTGGCTTTTTGTTTGTAATAAAAACTCATTAAGGGAACAAGATATCAAAGAGGTTTTTCAAGTCTATGTAGCTGGATATCTAGCCAGGTATCCACAGGCTGGTGCCTCCTATGTTGTATATCCCTTTTGCTGAGCCTGCTCAGGTAATGCTGGCTTTGCGGGAGCTGTTGGCTGGATGCTTGTCCTAGGCAGTGTCCGGCTGAGTTGGAGCTATGCCAGGGCCTGACCCTAAACCACTGCTTGCGGTAATGGCATGATGCATTTTTATTTTACGTTGGAAATCCATGTCCAAGCAGTGGAAGCGAGCAAGGTAGGTGCTTTTAGCTCGTAACCCATAGATTCAATCCACCTTGAAATGAAAATGGAATACATTTCTGTTGTCTCTGTGCCCCAAGGAAGTCTGTATGTGTGAAAAGAGAGGGTTATACAGAGTTTAGGAGTTCATTGTATGGTATTTTCTGGGGGCATGCTGGGATTTTTTTTTTTCTGTTGGTGGCATACTGAGTCTCTATAAGGGTAGCATATTTCTTCATGTTAGTATCTTTTCATGGACACGTATCTGAAAATGGGCCCATCCATCAGGAAGTCAAATGCTTTGTACCTCTGGCTGCCCCTGTGAGGTCAGTATGGCCTGGGCAGGTCAAATGTAGCAGTAGCAGAAGGGACATAATACATAAAACGAAGCTGATGGTGTTTTCTCTATAGAGAGATGCCACTGTCGGTGTCTCAGGGTGCTGTGGGGCTGGACTTGTTGCCCAATTTAATGCTGATCCTGAATCCTAGAAAATTGGGGTTACAAATGGACTGTGCTAGAACATTTCTAAGCACGTGGCTCACTGGCAGAGGTGTCCAGCTTGGTGTGAGTGTTGAGCAGTGCCAGGAGCCTGGCTTTCAGCATGCATAGTGCCAGCACCTGCAGCCAGCCCTGGGGCTGGTTTGCCCTGCTCCATGCTTGATGCAGTCTATTTATGCCTGGTTTTTACTTTGTGCTTGTCCTTAGGCTTATGCTCCTGAAGGTGTTAATGGACGGGAGGGAAGGGATGCCTTTGGGCTTGCTGTCCAGATTTACTGTTGCTTTGAGCCAAAAGCAAAATCCTCATTGAACTTGGTGGAAAGAGGACTAGAAGAAAATTTGTCTCCAGAGCATTCTCTTCACAGCCAAGTTTAGCTGCTGGGGAGAGGAAAGTGCATGCCAAATGTCCCAAGAAATTTCCCAGTAACAACTTGCTGAAGGGGCAGCAGCGTTACAGGGACAGTCAATGCTGGTGCCTTCCCTCGTTCCATCCTCAGCACAGCATGAGAGCAGTGCAGGGAGACTGCAGCAAACTTTCCCTTGCCGCCTCCTTGTGGGTTTCACAATTGCCAATCATTCATTTCTCTCCTCAGGATTTTTGGGTGTATGGGTGTTTTTTTTTTTTGTGCAAATCTTGGTCCCTCACCACCTTCAGATCCTGTCTAAGATTATTAAATAATCTTCAAATATCTGCATAGAGCAGGGCTGCTGGCTTCTGGGCGATGACTGTGTTAGCTGTGCTGCTGGCAGCTCCTCACATCTCATGCTAGAGGGTCGTTTAAGCAACGAAATAAGCCCCTTGGGGAAAAGGTAGGAAGGCTACTGGTTGATACTTAACACTTGACTGCACAAGCAGGGCATAGAGAAATCAAGCCCCTTGGGAAGGTGCCAAGCATGAGGCTCATACAGGAAAGGATGCTGGAGCTGCTCGGGTCCTGGACTAGCTGCCCCCATTGCTGTGTTAGGCAGCTTTGCTGTGACTGTGAGCATGACCCCCCTCAGGTGGTGCTGTGCGAGTGAAATAGCCATTAATTGCAGCAGTTTGGTCCTCTGGGTCTGTTTGCAGGATTGCCTGGGAGATTTGCTTTTTCCAGGTCAGGTTTCTGGGGTGTGAAGTACAATGTCCTACAGTGGGTGGTATCTGAAATGGCTGATGTTATATCACGATGTAATCTGTTGGGCATCTTCTATGGGCAGCAGGTGGTGGTCACTCAGTACTAGAAAATACATTGCAGAATTGGGGAGTATTTGGAGGATGGAAGAATAATAATTAACAAAGTGGAAAAACTTTCTTGGGTATAAAAAAATAAAGACTGAGTCTGCTCCAAAAAGGCGGTGTATGAGAAAGGACTTCAAGAAAATATATACTTTAATGACCATTCTAGAGAAGGCCAAATAGGAGTGTGTTCAGTCTGTTTTGGTGATAGGGAATAACAAAAAGCGTGTGAAATGTAACAGAAAAATGAGCCATGCTCCCTGTGGTTAAAAAGTGCAGTGCTGCTGCAGTCTTTCTGTACTCCTGATCTGACCAAGTATTAGGCAGAATCAGAATTAACATTTTCACAATAAACTAATCTAAAGATTTCTAGGTATTTGTGTTACTTTAAATAATTATAAATTTAAAAACTTAGGGAAGTAAATATGGGAGCATTTAGAAGCATGACTTTTAATGTATATGTGTGTATACATACATTAGAATTTAGGCATTTGTCATGTTTAATCTAAGTAGCATGCTGAGTCTAATTTCTGACATTGCTTGCTTCCCAGCATTTCTGCTATGCCCTGTAATGAATAAATTTCACAAAGCAGTAAGATATATCTCACAGGATGCAAAGAGCTGGGGAAATTTGCCCAGCTTGCAGAGCTGTAATAGTACCTGGCCTCTGATGGTTTAGGAGAACATAGAGCCTACCTTGCAGGAATGATGGAGACCCCCTTTGTTGTTAGAAGCTTTGTAGTCTCTGGGGTTTTAATGCAAGGAAGTTTTGCTGCTTTAATGATCTGATGGCTAGTTTTGATTGGAGGTTCTTTCCCAGACTGCTGTTGTCAGGTTGTGGGTTTTCTCTCCTTTCTTTTCTACAGAGCTGGGACTGGGAATGGCTCCTCACTGAAATAAAAGGTGATCTTGAAACTTTATGGCAGCCACGTCATTGCTTGAAGTACAGTTACAATGGTCATCATAGCACAATGTAAACTGTGGTGGCTTGAGTCTTGCTAGTCTCTGAACTGTAAACCTAGTTTATAGCAGTATTAAAAAGTGGCATTAAACTTGTCATAAGTTACTTGGTTTGATGTGAAAGCTGTTAGGACCGTTCCTGTTCCACAGAAGAGGTACTTGGTTTGTGAGGGCAATTTTAAATGCAGCTATGAACAAAAAAAAACCAAAACAGTTATGTAGTGCAAGCAAGAGGTTGGTGCTGGCTGGAAGGGGTCAGGGTCAGTACCAGTAAATCACAAGCTGAAATGAGCAGTTTGGTCAAAGTGGATAAGTTCATAAAACCTCACCAGGCTTTCCTATCTCTGCGTTGGAGGCTGTGACAGACTCTGCCAGGAGTGGTGTAACCCTGCAGGTGTTGCCTGTGTGGAGCCAAGTGCTCCCACAGCTGCTTAGTTTTCCATGTTCAAAACTGAGGTTGTATTTCTACCCTCCTATCGCTCTCCTCTTGGCACAGAATAAGATGTTTCGGGTGTGTGCTGGAGACTTGTGCCGAGTCCATTGCATCCCCTGTAGCTGCTGCTGCTTGAAGGAACAGCGCAGTACAACTTGCCTGCAATTGCCTGCAAAAGGCCTGTCTTGTTATCACTTTCCTCTGTGTGTCATATTTGTATTGAAACTTTAAGTGATTAAGGCTTCCAAATGGACTAATGTGTATTCAGAGCTGGGACTTAATTTGAGGTAGATGGAAAAAAATGCATATAGCCTTTTTTAATTGTCTTAAACACCCGTGCCTTCCCCATTCAGGCTGCAGCTGTATGCTGTTTGGTTTGTGACCTCCAGCTTGTGTGTCTGGGCAGGGAAATGGCAATTGCTTCCTGAGTGCTGCTGGGCAAACATATCTGAAGATTATCAATAAAAATTATGTGAATAAAAATAAATGCCAACTCTGTTACATAGAGAAAAAGGAAGGGGGCTCTTCTCACAACTCGAGTCTATTAGACAGAGCTGCTGAAATGCTAGATGCTTTCCTTTCATCCCAGAAGTTCTTCTCTCTCTGTGCTTGAGTTGCTCCGCTTGATTTAAAATGGGTCTTCAAATCAGTTTTGTCAAATTTCTGTAAAATCCTGTGTGGATGCTCTACAGTCGATTTAATCTTGGTTTATGTTGATTTAGTTTCTTGCCAACTTTTGCTAAATCCATTTGAGACAGAGTTAAATCAACTTACGAGTGTCCTTGCAATTTAATTAAGTCGACTGATGTAGCTAATGTAACTGATTGTAATTAAATGCAAGTAGCTTTTATATAAAGACAAACCCTGAGGGTGTTCAGGAAATCCCATCTCATGTTCCCATTAGCCCCTAAAAAGACTTTGCTGCCTCCATTTCTGATCCTTGTACCAAAGCTGAGTTCTGTGTTGGGCCATGCTTTGTGTTTATAATAAACCTCAGGGCTGCAGCTCTACCCCACTGCCTGCCATCCCTTCCACCGTTGTGTTGTGCAGCCACGTGTCAAAACCCTGTGGGGAATGGCACTGGCTTGCTTGCTCCCCTAGATGAATAATAACCTGCTCAAATGAAAAATAAGCATGCCCACAGAAAAAAGGAAGGGGGGGGGTGTTTCTCTTTCTTCCCCTCTGTGGCATCTGTTGTCATCCTGTGAAATACTTATACAGTGATCTGCAGGGATGGAGGAGTGTGTAGGGGCTGGAACAAGCTACCTTATAAAGGATGCTGGTATTCGTCATGAGACTGTACGGGTCCATCGATGGAGGATTTTGCTGTCATATTACTTGTCACCAGGTGTTTAAAACCTCTCATTTCTTATGATGTCAGTCATTCTGAATGCTGATTTTTCCCTAGAAGTGCATTGCTTTTTCTTGTTCTCAGCTTCAGACTGGAGGCAGAGGTCTGTAGTGGTGTAATTTTCCCTACAACAGTCAGATCCCACACCCCAAAGGCTGCTTTTTGATCTTCAGTGGGCAGCCTTGCTCTTCAAGGGAGCAGAGAGCCTGTGGTAACATGAGCTTCCATGGCTCTGAACAGTAGAAGACAATCGGATGGGAGAGCAACCAGAGTGGGCTGTAGCACCTTGCTCCTTTTTTCCCCAGTGTGTGTGAACTCCCTGCAGTAATAGCAGCAAAGGGTAAGCTAAGGAGCATCCCTCTTCTCCCATCTTCTGCTATTAATATGTCCAAAAGTCTGGGTGGCTGGGGAGGCACAATCTGTGTCCACATGAGCTTTTAATTTTCTTTCTTCTGCTCTGTTTCCAGCTCACTTCATGCATTAAGGAAACATTAATAGTCTCCGATGATAGTTTCACGCTCTGTTTGCATCCCTTCTAACCAGACCCACTCACATCTGTGGGAGCACTCCCTCCGCGAGCAGAGATGCCATATGTGGATGTGCCACTAAATGACAGCTCCATGAACAAAAACCCATGGCGATTTGGTGGGGGCTGTTCACGCCCTGGTGTTCAAGGCTATGCCTTCTCGGCATCTGCAAAGATCATTATTGGATCCAGATCAGGCTCGTGTGCTGCCTCTGCTACTAGGTGTTCAGATGGAGGTGGCACTTTTGTGGTAGCAACCAGCCCTATGTAGGGCTGAGGGCTTCTAGGCTCTCTTTTTTTCGCTCTTCTCTACCTCTTCTAGCTTGAGGTAACCCCTGAATTTCTCTTGTGCCCTATTATCTTTCCTCACAGCTGTGCCATGCCTGAAAGAGCAGTGGCAGAATAGCACTTGGGGCTTAGTGAGCTGAGCAAATTTGTTAGCTCAAGAGTGGTTCAGAGGAAATGAAAGGGAAAGTGGCCAAGGAGAAAGCACATGCAGGGTGTGTGAAGGTGCATCTGTGACTAAGGCATATGAGCTCCATGAATCGGGTGGTGAGGTGAGAGCCTGCAGAACTTGAAGAACTGGAAGGATTTGGGGACAGAAATGGGAGGAGACTGGCTTAAAGAAATAAATGATTTCTTTGTGTGATTATTCATAGATGGGAGTGAGGGACGTGGCAGAAATAACTTTTCTAGAGTGGATTTACTAGCGGACATAGATTTCATGATCAACTGTTCTGAAGTGATCCTAACTGAAATCTGGTAAGTTCTGGATCTTGGAGTAGTGTGTCAAAAGAGATACATTTGCCAAAGGCTGCCCTGTTTCAAGAAAGCTTTGGAAATGAACCAACCTGGATAGCTGGAGTCTTGCAGAACAGCTGAGGAAAGCTGAGCAAGGAAGACATGAACCTCTAAATCAACTGACATGAGGCTGCTGAAAGCCTTTGTGAGGGAGAGAGGGGAGGAAGGGTGCTCTGGAAGGCACTGGACACAAAAATGGACATGATATAATTTTTCTAAGACTGTGTAAGTTGAAGGAAAATAACCTTGAATAGGGGATAGCCCAGACATTTGTCTGGGTGCTACAGGCAGAGCAGATCACACCATTTGCACCTCAAAATGATCTTTCAAAAAAGAATCTGTCTCAAAGCATGAGTTCAGAGCGCTGTTTTGTTCATTTGTTCAAAATCCTTTTTGGTGTGCTCTGCTCACCCATAAAAATGCATTTACATTTTTAATGAGTGAAAAAAAAAAAAAAAAATCCGGGAAGTAATTTTTGGTGTCGAAAGAAGTATTTACAGAGTTGTTAATAAAGGAGAGAAAAGAGGTTTATAATGTTTCCGAACTTTCCTTGGTACCATGGAGTGGTTTTGTGCAGCAGGATCACAGCTGTCTTGCTAACCAACACCAGGGCAGAGAAGGGAAGCTGTCGGCAGAAGTGCTGTGGAGCAGACGTGGTGTGGAACGAGAGGATGAAAAACCTGCAGTGAGTGCAGCAGCTGCTGAGTGATAGCATGGAACATCTGGCTGTTATCATAAACTTTTTGTTGAAACTTTTCCCTTGTTTTGAAAGTCTTTCTTCTTGAATTTTTAATATTTTTTTTAATAATAAAAAAAACGCCCTAGAAAGTCAATAGCACCAGTTTGCTATGAAGAAAAAAAGCCCAAGCCTAGAGTGGTTGGGCCAAAATCTTCCAGTTGGAAGAAATAACAAACTTTATGCAAAACCCCCTTATGATCTTAAAGGAAAAGGCGATGGTTTGAGGTATTTTATGTTTTTTTTTTTTTTTAAATAAAAACCGCAAATACTGCCCTTTTATTGCTGTGAGTGTATCTTTAATTATCTGGAAAACATGGCCCCATCCTGTGGAGGAAAAGATCAGGGAAATCAATGATTGCATGTTAAAGAGTATGCTCATTAGATACTTCCTGTTTTAGCTGTGGAGATGTGAAGCAGGAGGGAGAGAAGGATGGAGAGGAAGGACTACAGAAATAAAGGAAAATAAGGCATTGAGAGACCACTGCTGGTATGCCAGTCGGTGGTATTTAATTTGTTTATTTTTCTTATTCTATTGTATTTCCCAGAAGGAGTTCTCTGATGCTAGAATGGTTTTGAGGAGAGGGGATATGATGTGAGCTATGAATACTGATGTTAATGTTGCCAGCAACTCTGGATTTCATAAAGAAATAATCAAATGAAAGAAATGGATAAAATCACTGACATTGACCTGGCTGTGCGTGAACTTCTTATCTGCTGCCCGTTAACAAATATTCAGTGTGAACCTGAGCTTATTTGTAAAAATTGTCTCTTGGGATATTCGGGAAAAGTTTCAGCAGATGTGGTGGTTGATGCTGAAGGGGTCTCTACTTTTATTTTTGTTGTGAATAAATGTGTTTTGTTTGAGGAGGACAGAAGCACTGTGTAGTCTGGAGATGAGGTCCTGAGGCCAATGAGGCCCATTCCTCTGCTATGGTGTGGGTTGCTAATGGCAGGAAGGAAAGGGGGAACGGAACATAAATGTTCACAAATATCTTGGGGATCTGCAAAACAAAACAAAGGAGTCCCCACAGGGGCAGGAGAGAAGGAACACAAATCGTATATGTGCACTAAGCGAGTGCACCCCATGCAAGAAGGGAGCATGCAGTTATTCAAGAGGAACTGGGTGGGTTTTGAAATGTAGTTTTATTCCATTAAACTTAAGCCTTTTCCAGGATACCTTCCTCAGTTGTGCAGAGGCAGGCGTCTTCATGTTTTGCTGCTTGATAGACTGTGAAATGTACTTAATCACAGTGCTCTGTCCCTGATCACAGAGTTACTCTGATCTCCCACTAATATTACAATATTATTTTAGCTCAGTATCTTCATTCCCTGTGGAACAGAAGCAAATGTATATTCCCAGCACAACTCTGACGTTCCTGGGCAGTAATTTCTTTCCTCTCTCGATGCTCCAAGATTCAGAAGACTGGTTTTAAAACTAAAACAAAAGACGAGGCAGACTTGCGCAGTGTCTTTATGAGGAAGGTCCCCCCCTCCCTGGAACGCTGGCTGCATGATGCTGTTGTGTGTGGTGGGTACCGAGCACTGTAGAAACTGAGGCACAAGCACTGTGTAACTGCTGGTGGGTGGTTGTTGTGTGTATTTTCTACTGTCAGGGCTGAATTGGTGGGATTTCTTCCCAGAACACTCTTAGAAGAAGGCTGTAAATACAGAAAGGTTTGCGCTGTCTCTTGCCCTGAGTCTTCCTAGAGCTGTGGAAGACCCATCTGCTATGTGTGCAAAGCCTGCTCTTTAAAGCTATCTTTTTGCCTTCAGGGTAGACCTTGTTTTTATAATAATCAGCTATAGTTTTTTTCTACATTTCCAAGCAAGGAGTTTTTTCCCTCACCCAGAGAACCAATATTTATTCTCATGTTACACCAGGTTGTTTTGCAGAGCAGTTCTGACTAATGCAGCCCACTGATACATTCTTATTAAGGACAAGCTTTATTTTATGAATCTGCCCAGAATTCCCACTCCCAGACCACAGTTCAAGAGGCAAACTGGCTTGACTTGACCAGTGCAGCATTTCTCTGGACAGAAATAGGTTTCTTGGGCAGTACTGATATAGCGTTTCTCTTTGTATAGTAGTATTTAGTCAAACCCAGTGCGTTGTGTTCACCCTGGTACTCAAACCTGCGTAGCAGAAATGATGGCATAGAGTGAAAACCCTACTTCAAAAAAAAAATGTTCCCATGGTCTTGCAGTCATTTGAGCATATTTGCAAAGCCAAGAGGATTGATGGATTTGAACACCATACAGAATCTGCCGGCGCTGGAGCTGGACCCCAGCCTGGCACGGCGGGAGGGTGTCTGCTGCTGGGAGCTGGGGAGGGAGGTGTCCCTCAGCAGGGCATGTGGGGTACTCCTCTGGAGCAGCTTACCCTTGGGAGGATGCTGTGAGGATCCTGCTGCCTGCATTACCCAGGGTGTCAGGTGGGTGGCTGCTGCAGCCTTTCGCACCTGTCTCTCAAAGAATCACCAGTGGCTGCAGCAGCAGCTGCTTAACCTTCAGGCCTGAAACTCTTCCATGACGGACGGCTTAACCCAACTGGGGCTGCTGCCAAGAGATTGTAATTTTGCATCCTGCAGGGGTTGTGGAATTGTTGAGATCATATCAGTGGGGGATGTAATTGCTTCAGGGAGAAGTGACTGTGTGGGAGAGGAGATGCAGCAAAGCAGCAGGCAGGGCATGCAGCATTGGTTTGAAAGCAGAGGTGAGGGCTGTCATGGTTGTATTCCTCCCCAGTGTATTTGTCTTGGTGATGGGCAACTTCACCTGTGGACAGGTAACATCAGGAAATTGAGTTTAGTGGGATTTTCCAGTTGGGAGGTGCTTTGTTGTCTGGCTTCCTGTTTTGCGAAAGTAAGAAATGTTTTCTGTGTTAATCCCCGACTGTTGGTGTAAAGTAAGAGTGACACATTATATTTTTATGTTTATAGCGTTATCTCCTAGAGAAGAAGAGAAAAAAGTGACTCAATAGCATTGTAGGTTTTACATTTCCATGCTGGTAATGGGAGGGAAGTGAACCTAGGGCACAGCTGTCCCCAAGACTGTCCCCTGTGATGATAGGTGACTTCCCAGCTGACCCACAGAGAAGGCAAAACCGCCAGGTTGCTCCATGGGCCGTTGCATTTGGCTTGTGGTTTGTGGGGTGGTTTTGGCACCTAGTTGCACTTGTTTTATAGCAGCTGTTTTAGGAATGTGCATGTGTTGTCTTCTCTACTCTCTTCAAACACAGCTGTTGCTCAGGATTTTATATCAATCCACCAAAAGGTTGAAATAAAGTGAAGCTAAGCAGGGATAAGTATGGGAATTAGCTGTGAGATAACCTAATAGCTGTTTGGTGAAACAAGAGCCCGCTTCAGACCCAAATTGGAAGTGAAATTGAACCAACTTTTCAAGTGTGCTTCCTTTCCAGTTTTCTCTGCTCCTCTGAGAGTTTACATGAGAGAGGGCATGACAAAATATTGAACTCTAGTCTGGCCCTGCTGTAATCCGAGCTGCTTGTGACTGAGCAGTGTTTGAAGGATCATAGGCAAGGAGGGTTTGATGTGCTTTCCAAAGAGACTCATGTATGAATGGAGCTTCCCTGGCTGTGTGGCTCTCAGCTGGTCTTTAATGAAACTTTGATTTGACTGTGTGGCATCTCCTGCATAAACTGCAGTCGAGCCTGCAGCTTTCAAATAGAGGTAACTTAATGATGCTGCCCAGGTCTTGTGTGACCTCTGCACAACTTTCTACTTAGAGCTGCCGAGCAGTGGTGTGTTATAGTTTGCCGTGGCCAAGAATACCCAAGCCTCTAACTAGCACGGCTGTGTTTCCCTGTACAACTGCCACAGATGAGAATGGAGCTGAGGTCAGGATACAGCTGAACTAACAGCTAGGAGAGGATCTGAGAAAACCTGCTTGATGTAAGACCCGAGGAATGAATTATACGGAGAGCTCGTAGTTGCACGTGTGGAGCGAATTCTCCCTCCTGCACCTTTGCATCCTCAAGGAGCATTGATCAGTTGCCCTGACACTCACCTATGCTGCTGATTCTGCTCTCCCCATCTCTTGGCACCAGCTGTACAGCAGGGGGTTGGGCAATTGCCTGGCTGTGTCTTGGCCCCTGTGCTGCTGAAAGAGAGGCTGCCAGGTTCGGTAGTATACATATGTATGGTCCATAGGTTCTCATGGGTATATGGTACCCTAAAGCTCTGCAGAGAAATAAGATGTAGCTGTGAAATCCTGCACAGATCCTCCTTGAAACAGTCCTGGTTAGCCAGGGGACAGTTCTGTGAGCAAGCCAATGCCATTGTCTTTCCTAAATTTTGTGTTAAATTTTGGTGTGCTTATAGCTCTGAAGAGGCTTGTTTATCCGCGACCTTGCTTGTGCAAAGACACAGGAGATCTTGTCTCCGCTGTTCTGCATCTTGTTGGATCTGCCTATATCTTTCCTCTGTGTCTGGGTTTGGTCGTGGTTGAGAGGTTATTGGGGTGTGTAGAAGGCACCAATACAGACATACACCCTTTCTTTGCAAAAAGGGAGTCTAGTAGGAGCTAATGCCTCATTTCACGTCTCCCAGTGTATGTGCAGACATCTGCTTGTTTAATAGTGGCCACTCAGCCAGGCATCCTCTCCTGCCATTTATACTGGAGCTGTGTTGGTTTAGCTATGCCCATGCTAAAAACATTTATTTCTTTAGGAAAATAGACCAAAAATCTTCTGTTACCTGGTGGCCAACAGCACTGAGAGCTTTGTTTGAAGCAGACCCACGGTACCTTTGCAAATACTTTTCCTGATCCCTTTCTACCACACCCAGACAACGTGGGTATGCTCTGCAGAGTATGCTCCAGCAGCCTTTTTATAACAAGTTAGAAAATATTTCTCACTCTGTCTTGCTGAAAGCATTTGAATGCTATCAACCAGCAGCCCAGTGCTTCTTGGAGCCTGTCTTTTCTGTACTGATTCATGAGCTGTATCAGGGCTGTTTTTTTTTGTCTTTGGGCAGCACCTTCCAGTGACTTCTTTTCTCAGTGTTATTAAAGAGATTAGTAGCAAATTATCATCCATTTTTTTTTCATCATCTGCAAGAACTTGCTTTCAGCCAAATTCAGAGTCCCTAACATGCCTTAAAAAGAACTTAGTGCTTTGTCACATAAAGTACTATAGTTTGTCAAAGCTGTCTTTGCTTCAGGCACAACATGTGTTTTCTATCTACTGTAAGGATGACTTGGGTGATGAGGAGTTTTGTGCCTTCATAAATACTCAGAACATCTTTTTTCCTTCTATTTCAGGATAATGTTTGTTTTGGGTCTATACTGCAGGGGGGTTTAAAAGGCAAACAAAAATCCTCTTAAAAGCAAACCCAAATATTCGGTGAAATAAGCTTTGTGAACTTTCCTTGTAGATTTTTAGCAGGGTTTTCAAATTCCTAGTCCATTCTTGGATCCAAAATTCGTTTCTCTTTTTTCTTCCTTCCTTCTTGATAGACCTTTTTGATGTGGCTGGGTTTTGCTACATAAGGAGCATTTAGAGTCCTTGCCTGCAGAAGACATGTAGCCAGCATGGCTCTGACATGGTCTGGAGTCTGGGTTGCACATGGACAGCAGAGATGATGGTACCAAACCCTCCAAATACAAATGGTGTCTGCTCATAGTTGGAAGACTTAATTGAACCACCCCCTTATTTGAAGCTAATGACCTCCAGCCCTTGCTGACTAGGAAGCTGTTGCTAAGTCCTCTTGGGGGCGTCTCTTGCAAAGACGATCCATCTTGAGATGTACAGTGAAATGGAGGATGTTCCCAGGGAATGCCATCCTCTTGCGAAGGCTCATAAGGGCCATCCTTGCTAGTTCATTGGACATTGCTTTTCTCCTGAAGTACGCCTTGCAACACTCTGTCACACAGGCAGTGTTCTGAATTTAATTTCATTACTGTTTTATTGCTCCCAAAGATGAGCAGATGGAACTTATGCAGGTCATTAGGAAGAGCTGAGGTGGTCTGGCCATGTAGTTCTCAATGTGGTGTGGAGAAGTTACTGTGTAGAGCCACCTGTTTTTAATTAATGTTTTGAACCAATTTGGTTTTAGCAAACCACTTCTATTAACAGGCTAAGCAGAATGACAGGCACAGCTGCTATAATTCCTTGTTATGCTTCTAGTTAAAACAAAATCCTCTTTGCATCAGGAAATACTGGTCTGATGTCATGACTGCATTCATTATGAAATCTTTGGTAGCTGAGTGCATACAAATGCTTCATATGTGTTTTCATAATTTTTCCCCTCCCTTCTATATGACCAATATATGTAAATTACGACATGACATCTCCCCAGAGAAACAGACCTAATTGATGCATTAATGTTCTGAAGATAAATCAAACTGAAGTCCTCTCCTATGCTTAGCTATAGGGTAGACTTAAATACTAGCTGTAATGATCTTTGGGATGACTTAAATTTGAGTTCAGTCAGTCTTGTAGCTCACTTACCAGCCCGACATGGGTTCAGATGTTCAGTTGCTATCTTTACTTCTCATAACTGGAGTGTGCTGCGTTAAGCTTGAATTAGCAAATGGTCTCAGCTGCTAAGAAAAAGACTTGCCAGACCTGCTGAGACCATCTATCCCAGTTATCCCATCCCTTATAGTACTAAAGGATGTGTAGAGAAGAGGGATAGGGTCAGTGTGTGCATTGAGTGCTTGTTCCCTGTATGCAGCCTTCCCCCTGCTCCTGCTTCCCAGTCCAGGCTGGGTATCCTACTCCTTGAGAACAGGCTGTGAGATGGATGATATAGTTTTGAATCCTACCTATGGTTTTGGCTTCCTTCCCACCTTTCAGCTATGAGTTTCACAGCGTGGCTTTAAGCTGTGCAAGAACTACAGCTCCACTTTATTTGGTTTACATGCCATGTCCTTGTGTGTGCCCTAAATCACCAGGGTACCCATGTATCCAGCTAAAAGGTCAAACTGCTCTGGGAGGAGGGAGACATTGCAATGCTGGGGCATGGATGATCAGGTTGTGGAGTTGGCTAAATGCAAAAGCCAAGGTGGCAAGAGAGAGTGCAGGTTCAGATCTGACTTGTGATCCAGCACCCAGCTTTTGAATGAATGCTCGCTGCTTGTTGTGATTGCCATGTGCTTGTGCACGTATGTGATGTGCCCGTTTTCCAAACTGGATTTATTACTACGGAACAGTTGACACTTTATGGATTAGAGTCAAACTATCCACCCTGAAAGATAGTGAAGAAAGGGAGGGGGGTTTCTGGCATGTGCTATTTCCTCCCTCCTGGAGCAAGTGTGAAGCTGGGAGCCAGGAGGAAGCTCGGGTCCTCCCCTGTGCCTGAGGCTGGGCACTGCATCTTATCCGTGCTGCAGTATTATTGCCAATTCTTTCCTGTAAGAGGCTTGTCTCCTGGGACATGGTATCTTTCTGCATCCCTGTGAAGAAGTTGGAAAGTTTTCTGGTTTTGTTAGCAGCTGCAGCATCTCTTGGTGACCTGAGTTCAGGTCTAGTTGGTGAAACATCCTGGTCGCTGGCTGTGAGGATTTGCTGGCTGGAGTCGTGCAGTGGGGGTTTCATGATCAAAACCAGTGATTTGACTTCAGATACGATGCTTTTTTAAACTGCTCCAGTTTCCCTGTGTAGTTTTTACAACGCGTAGCCCACTAGAGCCATGATGTGTATTTGGGGTCGATTATCCTACAATCATATAGTAAGAAGGCTATTGTTGAACTGTTTGGAGAGGTGCTTATTTGCCGTGCTGGTGCTACAGTTGCTTATATGCCCTTAGGGACATGATATATGTGTAGCTCCTATTCCCTGCTGCCGCATTTGTGGGGTTGCTTTTGCATTCAGCAAGTAGGCTGGCATTCGTTTTAGACTTGCATTGTGAACAAATGTGGATAAATGGGCTCTTCATTTTTGTTCAAATAATGTTTTCAATGAAACAGCGCAAAGATACGGACGAGGAAAGTCCAAGTCACTGAGATAATTTTGCCTCGCTGTGCAATTTTGTTGAGTGATTGGAGAAGTGACGTTCAGTACAGCTTATCAGCTTAGCTTAGTTAGGAGCAACAAGAAATTAGAGGAGTGATGGAAGCCAACCTTCAGAGACCGGCTTTGACAGAGAAGGCAGCTGCCAAGCACAGCTTTACATGACTTGTGCGCAGTGGAGCAAGGAAATCCTTATGGCTCCAACTTTAAGTAGCTTGCTGCAGATAAATGTACAACCCTCTGCTGACCGCATCCATCCTTTTGCATAGGTGCGTGCATGTGTCTGCAGGCACATACGCACACCCTTTTGGTTAGCACATCCGTATCTCAGCTTTCCTGCCTGAGGTAACTCCAAACCTGCTCCAGAAAGATAAACGGGAGAGCAGATAAACTACTGCTGCGATTGCCCTCTGTCTGGGCTTTCTCTGCTGCATTAATTAGGGAGATGGAGGCATCTGAGCAGAAAGCTGCCGGGCATTTGCCATGGTAGATGAAGAGGTGAGTACAAGCAGCCACAGTGCCCCCTGCAAACGTATTATCATACCCAGCTTGATCAGTCTTTGAGTTACAGGGCTGTGTTGTTTCCATGGGATGTGCCTGTTGCCCTTTCCCATTGCTTTTGCCCTGTCAGTGCAGCTTGTGAAATATGTGGGTGTTCAGTGGTGGTCACAGATAATAATCTGCTCTTCTTATGGTTAAAAATCCAGGGTAGCCAGTGAAGTTATTCTAGCAATATATTTTGCACAGCAGGCTGACTGTAAAATCTTGTTTGCTTCTGTGTGAATAAACCCTTGACACCTCTTAACTGAAACCTCTGGAGGGTGATGTGCAGCTTCTTCTGATAAATACTAGCTGATCAACAAGGATGCTAAAACCAGTGAGGCCATCTATTGCTAATTATAAAGCTGTTTCAACCAGGCCAGTAAAACATGATGGTTTATCCACTGTTTGCTATCAAATCTCACTGCATTTGTCTCGTTTGAAAACAGTTTCTATCTGTTTCTATCTGTTAGGCACCAACGTGGGATGTGGTGGCATTTGAACTACAGCTCCCAGGGTATCCAGCATAAGCGTTGCTTCTGAAATTAAACAAGGAAAAAAGAAAATGCCAGTGAATTAAAAAAAAAAACCCAAACAAAAAAAAACCCAACCCCAAAACCCATAGTAGTGAAGTAATAATAATCACTGTTAACATTTCAAGGCTTAATGCTTCTGCCATGGTACTTAATCAATAATTGAAATCGCAAGAGAAGTGTAATGCTTGAAATTCATGCAGTTAATTTTATTGCTAGCACTTGTAATTTGAAAGTAATTCTGAAATCAATATCAATGTGACTTTGCCTGGAGTGGGAAAGCCTGGAGTCGGTTCAACTGCAAACAGGTCAGTATTTAAGTAAGAGCTGCTCGTTCTGTGAGAGATCGGGATTAATTCTACCCAAATATGTTTTTCTAGCTATAAGTAAGATCTTTCCCGCACAGTTTAGGGGCACTTAGTTTTTCTAAATTGCATGAGATCATATCTCAGAGGTTTTGGATGCTTTTTGCAAGCCCTCTGTGTCCTGCAGGCTCTTCTGAGTGCCAGTGGGGCCATGGGAGAGGAGAAAGGCCAGAAGGTGACTGTTACAAAATTCACACCTGCCTAAATCCTGCTCTTTCATGGTGGAAGATGCTATTGTGTGGCTTCCTGAGCTCTTGCTCCCAACTGCTGCAGGCTCCAAAGGGAGGTGTTTATTGAGGCAGGAGCGTGTAGGGGCAATTTGTGCCTCCCATCTTGATGAGCTCATTGCATATGGGCTCTTCCTGAGGGCTGCAGTGATGGTGAGGTATAAGAACTTACGCTGGAAAAGCATTGCAATTCTATGGCTCTGCCTCAAGTTGCTCTTCACCCTCTGCAGATAAGCGAAGAGACTGGCTGGGGTGGTTGAATTCTTCAGAGATGTGTGCTTGTGCTGCACGTGTCACTGTGCCCCAGAAAACTTGGCCTGAATTAATGGCTTAAGCATTGGTAGAGTTGAGGAGGCTCTATGGACAGTCTTGGTATCTTCTCCATGGGAGACTTGGAAAGGCAGCTGAGGTGCAGCGGGTGAAGGGGTAGTTGCATATCTTGCAAATGCATGTGGCCCGACTCTGGGCTTAGAACTTCTTTGACATACTCCAGCCAATTTAATAACATTCCATCCTTTCCTTCTCCCTAAGTTGCTGTAGCTTTGTTTTTAAAAAACAGCCAACCAACCAAACAAGGAGGAGTCTTAGTGTTGCCACTGCAAACGTATTTTTGTCTTGTTTGTTGGAGGACCCCAATCCCTTTGTGAACCAAGTCAGATAGGCTGGGGCTTTTAAGCCAGTCCTCCTTAGATGTCACAGTGGGAGAGTTGGCAGCTGAATCCTCGCCACGATTTGCCCGTGCTTCTCTTGTTTTAACACAACTGCATTTACAGGCAAAACAATAAATGTAATTTATTTTGCAGCTTGTCTTTGGTGCTGAAGTACAAAGGTTCTCCTGACATAAAAATCTAAAGCAATGTGTGCGCTGATAAAGAGCTTGAACCAGATTTGTGCGCCTGCAGTTTCAGCAGAGAGCAGCACGGGCCCTTCATCTTCTCTGAACAGAGGTTGGAACCAAAGGCTGCCATCCCGGCTGTGTAGCTGCTTATGCAAACCAGCATCCTCTTGATCTCCTTGGGAGTGCTGACAAATTTAAGTGATGAGTTTTCTCAACCGAGTAGGCAGGCTTTAGTAACGACAATGGGTCTGATTGCTTTCCAAAATAGCTTTGGTGTGTAACTTCAGTGGCTGGCAGAACTTGCAAGGGGGGATAATTTAAATAAGAAAACTTTTTTTTTACCTTCACTTTCATCCTTTAATCAATCTAATTAACTGATTTTACCTGGGGATGTGTTGTTTCCGTGCAGTGCCCTCCTCCAACCAAGTCAAGAGAAGACATCTGCACACACACTGTGTTATCCCCATCCTGTAAACTGTATGCAAGAACACTGGTGCTTTCTCATTCATTTGGCTTTATTTTAATCTTTCTCTCTTCACCCTGAGCTCAGCTGAAGTACATCACAGATTCTGCAGCTAATTAATATGATTACAGCTGTCCGCATCAGGTTAGGAGATGGAGTTAGAAGCAGTCAGGGTCCCAATGTACAGGAGTCTCATTACTGAGTCTCCAGTGTAGCTACATCTAATGAAATTCAAACAGATCAGGTTAAATTAGATTAGCTAATGGAATTCTCATCTTAATATAATTCTGAACACTGAATCTTTAGTTTACCTAGAAAATAAATGTTTCTTTGACTTGACTTAACCCTGTAGGCCTCAGCTCATTGGACCCTGAAGAAATTAATGTCTGGGACCTGAACTCTGTGGGCTCAGCTTGGTGGTGGTTTTGGGGGTCCCTGTTGCCCTAGGTGACCACAGCTGGGACAGGAGAAGTGCAGAGGGACTGCCTCTGCCACAGGTACTTCATCCCAGGGCAGAAGCAGAGTGGCTAGAAGAAATAGCCTCTGTTGCAGCATGCTTTGAAATGTTTGTTTTGTCATGCTATTAGCAACTCAATCCTTTGTCCTGGTGCTGCAGAAAGGTGAAGAAGGATGGAGCAGGCATCTGACAGGTAACTGCAGTGATTGCCTGGCTGAGCTGATGTTCTTCCGAAGTAGACAAATTTCTGGAAATATAGTAGAACTTCTTTTTTTTTTTGGCAAGATTAGAGAGGAGAGGAGATATTGTAAAATATTCCTTTGTGTATAGAGATAGTGTCTTGCACACTCCCTTAGCAATCCCCAGCACAGGCAGCAAAAATAGCAATGCCAGAGTGAGTCAGAGCAGCCTTCAAAGCTTGATAGGAAGCTGGAAAGTTGTGCAGGACTCAGCAAAGCTGATGAAGTGTCTTTTTGCTGAGTCCTATTTTGTAATTAGTAAGGAAATGACACGATGCAATGAAATGTCCCTTGACTGTCCATCTCTGGATTGGTGGCAGCCTGTGTTGGTGGGAGATGCAGAGGCTTAAGATTCGCTGGGGGTGGTAGGGTTCCGATACTTGCCAGGGGTTTTCTGTGCTGAGTGAGGGTCCCTGGGAGGGGCTGCTACTAGTTCTGGAGTCATGCGTGCTGCTGAGAGGGGTCGATATGTCTTGAACTTGGTGGAAACGGCAAACGCTGCATTTTTGTTTACTTATAGAGCAAATGGTGTGAGTAGGAAAGGATTTGGGTCAGCATCCCCTTCTCAGCAGAGGGCTGGGAGGCTGTGTGACTGGCAGGGGCACTGGATGGGGACAGAATAAGGTATTTTCTGTATTTATCTGTTCTTAAGCAAGCTGCCGTGCATGTTGAACTCTGTCAGCCTGGCACCTTTTGCAAGTGCTAAATTCACTTAATTTGTGATGGAGTTGCGAGTGTAGTTACTTGGCATCATTGACTGACAGCATGGGGGCTTTTGAAAGGCCATTAGAGCTGCATGCTGTGTTTGGCTCAGATCCCCCTCGTTTGCCTTCTTGAACACCAGGCGCTCTTCCTGGCTGCGTGGTGCCTGCAAGCAGCACACCATGTGGGTGTCTGTACCGCACCATCGTGATTAGAGTCCTCCTGAGATCAGATGAAGCATTTGATTCGCTTTCCCATCTTCCAGCAAAGTGATGGAGCTTTGGTTAGAAGCAAAGTAACTCTAGGACATACAGGGACACTCTAAGGGCTTTGAGCATCTCCTGATTTGGTTGTTATAGTGTTGCCTTTGGTAGCATTTGTTGGTAAAAATTAAGGTTGTGGAGCAAAGTCAGGTGTCCTTATGTCAGTTTTATTTTGGAAAGCTCTCCTTGCTGTAACACCTATGCTCTGTCTGCTGGGTTTTGTGGTTTGGTGGATGTATTGTCCCTGTGTATGTCTGCCTACTAATCCAGACTGAGGTGCCGTGTTGTGGGTAAGATATTATTGCTGGTTTTAGGGTGCTGCCAAGATTGGAAGTGGTTATTTGTAGCTGTGCTCCTCACTTCTTCCTTAATACATTTTTCTTCTCAGCTGCAAACTCCATTGCCAGTATTATAATTGTTTTCATTGCTTGATTTGGAGTAGTGAGGTTAACGTCTGGAGTGGCAGCTAAAACAGACAAGAGCAAATAGCACAATAGCTTAATCCCTGGAAATCAGTCTTTTCAGTATGGAGTTATGTTTATTTTTTATCTCCCTTCCCTTCTATTTTAAAGGGCAGAATTACATTTTATTTACAGCTGAGCCCAGGACCTGTGGTCTGCTGCGTTTGCATGCAGAATCTCTGAATATTCCTCTGGATGCCCTTTTCCTGAAGGGAGTTTCTTGGCTTCAAGTGTTGCTAGACCTTGGCGATGCAGTGAGGGGCACTTCAACCACAAGTTCACCCTCCCTGAACGTGGCCGGTTGCATACAGCAAATGAAGTTCCTCAGTGGAGCAGCAGCCTCTGGTCCTGCCTGCGGTGGAGCTGGGAGTGAGTTCAAGTTGTCATTGCAGAGATGAGCAGCTTCTGGTGTACATAAATATCCAACTCTTCTCTGTTGACTCTATCGCTTTCCTTATAAACAGACACACAGTCATTTTCCAAGTGAGCCATCTGGGTTTGACAGATGTCTTTGGCTTTTTCTGGGCCCATTGTTAAAGGGGAAATAGGGAGGGAATATTCTCAATTGAAGGAAATGGCTTCTGATGGCAGTCTGCAATTTCATGGGCTGAGACATGAACTGCCCCTCTTTCCCTCAATTGCCATCAGCTCCATTGATTGTAATCTGCATTTGCAGCCTAGGAAACATCACTTCTCACTGGAAGTGCTGGAATTATCACTTTTAGGGGAAGGAAGTTCAGGTATAGTTTTGCACTTGATACAGAGCTAATGGGCTCCTTGTACTAATAGAGGTGTAACCTTGGTTTCTGTAACCTTGGTTTATGAATGAGGTCTTCACAGTCCTTATCTGGGACTTAATTATTTCACTCTGCTTGGCTTTTATCCATTTTTATCCCAAAGCTTTGCAGACACTGGCATGAGGTTATGTCTCCCCTTTTCTTGGTTTTAGAGCTGTGTGTATTTGAACATTCTCTTAAGTCTCTTTGAATCATGTTACTTACTTGTTTCTAATGTAGAAAGATCCCTGTGTGTTCTCATTGCTGGCAATTGTGAAGTTAGCAAAGTTGACATTATGGCTAAATACCACCATCAAATGTCAACATTATGCTATCTTTATTTTTTTTTCCTTTTGGATTTTTTTCTGTGTTTTTCTTGATGAAAGCATGTGAAATGCATCAGCTTCCTGAAAGTGATGATATTAAAACAGAAGTGGGGGGAAGTGCTTTGTACCCTAAAGGTCATGCATCAGAAGGGAATTTCAAAGAATATATTCAGATGAGAGGTTGTTGAGACTTTGCTGCTCCTTTCCAATGTGTGTGTGGGGGGGAGTGAAGTCTTGAGCTCTCAGTCGTTGACACAGACATGCAGGCTTTGCTCTGCTTGAAATTTTCTGCCATCCTCATGGTGCCATCGTTGGTGGTTGTGAGGTATCTAGCACAGAAGCCTGACTGGAATTGCAGTGCTGCGGGCATGCTGTCATGTACTGAATTTGAACATGCAAATTATTGTAATGCTTCCGTGAGAGCTAAGTCCGAAGGACACATTTAGGACAACTTTACTAAAACCACAGATTTCATGTTGGCTTTTGGAGTTTGTGATTAGCAGAAGAAGGAAGGAGAAGAGCTGGGGGAGCACTGTAGTTATTCAATACTGCATTTGTGGCAGCTTACTAAGTGGGAGATTGTCAAAGATAGAAATTTGGTAAAGAAATCTGTCAATACTGGAAGCCTCATTTCCTCCTCTGTGTTTATTGCCTCCCTCAGGGAAGATAAGGGCGATATTATATAACCCTCATGTTTATTTGCTGTAACAACTTCCCACAGACCAGCGATTACCAAATTATGATCTACAGACTATCGGTGTTCTAGACAGGCATGGGAAATAATCCATGTGACAATACTGCCACTGTTAACTTTCCACTTACGAGGTGGACGTTGAGGTGCTTCCTCCTTGAAATGTATAGTTGGGCATGAGAAAGATTGAGATACCAATTGTTTGATGGTGCAGAAATTTTGGATGCATCCATTGCCCTAGAGTGGAGTTTGTTTGCCAGGATCTCTTGTAGCCCTTTGACAACAGCACAGCCCACGTTTGGAGCCCAGGGGTCCAGCTGTGTGTACTCTGGGTGCATGTTAGAGGATGATAAGACACTGATATATAGATTTATCGAAGGACCACTACTGTGTTCTCAGATCTAAGCCACCAAATCACATGTTTCTATTCTGTGTTTATGCTGAAAGTGTGTCTCCACTTTGTCACTTTTATATGTGCTTTTAATTTAAAGGCGCCTGTGCTGCATTGTAAACATTTCTGAAAAGATTCTGTCCCTACTGTGTGTTGCGTAGTTCAATGTTTTCTTGCAAATTGCTCTGGAATAGAGCTTAGGTTCATGCTTTTATGTGACTCTAGGGAAAAACAGTAATTTCTGCAGAAGGGTCTGACTGTACACAATTGTAAGGGATACATGGGCAACAAGGAAAACAAATTAAGTGGCCGGCGTTTTGTATCAACAGAAGTTCTCTCATGTTAAACTGCTCAAACATCATTTGCTTTTAAGTAAGGTGGGATTTGGGGCATGCGTAGAGCTTCAAATACTTCTCTCTATTCATCTGCCACTTCTGTAGTACATGGCACCAGTGGGACTTTCTGTAGGAGTAGCAGAAACATCAGCTCCCTGTGTGGGGACACCCTGGTGAGCTTGCACAGCTCCATTAAGTATGAAAAAGCTCTGAAAGCTCTGGCTTTTTTTTTTCCTAACTCCCCTCTCCTCTCCTGCTGGACTCTGTCCTGGGGCTGTTCATGTAGCAATGGGCATTTCATATTGTTTCCTTGCTCTTCTACAACTCCTCCTATGTCCAGCCCTGCTGTTGTGTTCCTTTTTTATAGTTTGTGGTATGTGTTTGCTGATGGCAAGGGAGTAATCCCAAATGGCTTTGTCCTGCGAGCTCTTGGAGGAGGCACCTCATCAGCCTGGGACGTTTGCAAAATTGGCAGTTCAGCTCTAAGAGCTGAGCACAAAGCAGGTTTCAGGGAATGCTGATCTGCGTGTCATCTTGAATGCGGGTGAAACGGGTAAAAACCACTAGGAAATACTGGATGTTGTGAAGGTACTCTTCGATGTCCAGACTGTAAGGTGTGTGGTCTACAATGGAAGGTAGTGCAAGTGAGATTTTCTGCTTGATGCATTTATCTTGTATGTTTGGAACCTGATCAACTTGCTGGTGGTGCCTGAAAGCAGAACCTTCGCTGGCCCCGCTGAAGAAGTGAATGCTACCATGAAGTCTGTGATTTCCTGTGGAAACTACGTGCCTAAATTGGTAGTCAATGGTGGCACTTGACTCCCTCAGGATACTTGGAAAACCCTAGCCTGCAAACGTGAATCGATTATGGCTTTGAAGAAAAGTGTTATAAAGGGGTTTGAAAAGCTAAGTGAGACGGGAGGTGGTGCGAGACCTCTGCAGAAAGGAGTCTGTGTATTTGGGAGCTGCAGTGCTGCCTGAATCAGCAACTGGATGAATTGGATTTGTTTCAGGGGTCAGTGACCACATAAATATTTGCAATAAGACATTCACCAACCTGTATTAAACCTAGACTCAGGCTAGCCTGTGCCTCTGAGGTGCTGAAGAAAAGATAAAAGCTTTGTGCTAGTTTTGATAGTTATATTTGGACAAGGATTTTGGATTTTTTCTTACTTAAAGGGAACACTGATTCAGGAGGTGTTTGTGAGATGACAAAAGAGGTACTTTGGGACAGGTTTTGCATGAATTTTTAAAACACCTGAAGCTAGAAAAGCTGTGCCCTCAATAGCGTCCCATGAAACTCCGTTTGCTTTCAAGCGGAAAGCCAGTTGCAAACATGCACGTACAAAAACACTGCTTTGAAGGAGTTCAGCGTGTGGAGCAGAGCACTCCATTGATGAAGCTTGCTTGGATTTTTCAAAGACATGTATTCAAGTTCCTCACAGAAGATGTTTAAGAAAACAAAGCTGCCATGGATAAAGTAGCGGAGGGTCTTTACCTAAAAAAAAATATAGTTGGCTAAAGGAGGAAGAACAGAGTGGAAGTAAACAATAAGTTTTCCCAGTGGAGGCAAGTCCATAGCAGAATACTGCAAGGTCCTATGGTGAGACCTTCAAATACATGTCAGGGACTTGAACAAAAAAAGAGTTTTGGCAGCACAGCAAACTATTTGGGGTAATAAAGGCAGAAGCAAAGTGTGAATATGTGCGAAGGATGTTCTAAAACAGGGTAGTGGGATGCCAAAATGACAAATAAATTTCAGGGTAGGAAAATGTGAAGTGATGCACGTAAAAATAATTCTGTAGGTGCACAGGATGATGAGCTGCCAGCAGGACGTGTGTTCTTGAGGTCCTTGGTTATAATGTAGAGCTCTGTGGTAGTATTGGCTCAGTGCTCAGCAGTGATCAACAACAAATTGAACATCAGGAGTTATTAGCAAAGGCAGTGGGAAGAAAATGTAATGTAGCTGTGTAAGCCTGCGTTTGGACTGCCTGCTGCTGTCTATCTACTAGCCCTGGAACACACCGGGAGAACTGGACAAAGGCTCGGAGCAGAGCTCATATCAGAGATAAGGGGTACTTTTTGTACTAGTGGTTTCTGAGGAGACCAGGATTCTTTAGGCTGAGAAGTAGATACCCACGAGGAAATCTTGCAGAGGTCAGTAAAAACAATGAGAGACAGTGAAGGTACATAGGAACTATATGCGAAGGGGCATTGGATGAAGGGTGGTGAGACTGCAAGTTGTGCTTCCAAAGGGGAGCACGGGCCAGGATGTGGAGTTGTAGCAATGCATATGAAAGTGCTAATCATGGGTGCAGTGGCCTTTTTGTAAATGTCTAAGAAGCCTTTAATGAAAGGTTAATTGGGTGGTGGATCAACAGAGAGGTGCCCAGGGAGAACGAGAGGTGTTGCTGAGAAAAAAGGGCAAGTGCATGAGTAGAAACAAATTGATTTTATTTCTGTGTACTGCAGTTGGATGGTAATTCATGCTGTTCTCTCTCTGGTGTTTACTGAAAGTGCAAGGCTGCCATTCAGCCTGTGGCTATCCTGCTGTTATGGCATAGGTTCAACTTGGTCCTTCACCAACACATGCCATTCCTTTGACTTGGTTCGATGCTGACTGGACTTCAGGTCAATGGAGCACTTAGATCTTGGGAGGCGTGTGCCCTAGGAGACCTGGGGGTCTTGCAGACTTGCATTATTGTGAGAGCACGTGTAATGCTGAGCTCTGTCCCCATTAACCTTGTTGAGACCTGTTCAGAGCAGGGCTGGGAAGTGGTGGACTCCACGGGCTTCGCTTCCCATCACCACCCCCACCATGGTATACTAGTGCTGAAGAAGCAAAGCTGATGAGATCCTATTCTTGAAAGTGTATTGGGTTTTATCTCTGTTAGTAAAAAGATAAAGGTTATAGGAGGCTCCAGAAAGGGAGAACAATCTTCAAATTAATTTCATTTTCTAACTAGACAGATAATTTGAAGGCTTTAGTGGTTGAATCAAGCTGGGATCTTCCCCCTTGCTCAGGGCAAGTGTTCCCTTGTCAGAATGAAATGTTTCTGGGATCTGAGTGCCTGCCAGCAATTGAGCTTGCAGACTATATAGTGGTGTTTTTGATTCTCCTTTATTTCTAATATAATTGGCTGTATCTCATGAATTATCTCTGATGTTGCTGCTGTGGCTTTGTGTTACTAGGTTACACTCCATGCGCGCTGCTATTGTATTTTGTCTGCTGCTCAGTCTCTGAACTCCTAACTCAACACAATTACTATAGAAATCTTCCTTTCACCTCGTTGTGTAATTACTAATGTGACCATATGCTGTCCTGTCTCTTGGTGCCACTTAACATCTGTATGGGTAGGCTGAGGGACTTCTTATTGGGAGGTTGGCTTTGATATGAGGGGCACCCTCTATTGTGCTCAATGTGATGGTCTTCATTAGTGCCCCAGGAGGAGGTCTGCAGTCACCACTGTGAAGTGGAGTCTTGACTGTGTGGATGGAGTTGGTTTGGATCAAAATTGGCCAAGTAGATGCCAGGTCTTATTTAGAAAGTCCTCCCTGCTTTTGTTGTCATTCAGGCATGGTAAAAATATCTACATTGATTCTTCTGTATGAGTGCCCCAGAAAGAAATTAGTACCTCAATGAGCAGAGTTCTTCTGCTCACCTAAGCATTTGGCAGAAGAGATATTCAGCGTATCTGGCTTCATATAAGGCTGAGACTCTTATTAGGTTTATGCTTTTTGGATTTACTCCTTTGTTATTGCTGTTAACTTCCTTTTTTTCTCCAGAATTACTTTAGTGATATGGAAGAATGTAAGGGAGGGCAAGAGGGGCTTGAGCAGTGCTTTTGTGACACTTCTTTTCTCAGAACATCAGCCCTTTGTTTAGATCCTAAATTGCTTTTAAACACATGACCCTTATTCAGAGTTGGCTCTACTACTTCTGATTGATTGCTGCAGTTTTTTGGGCTTTGAAATTTTGGAGAAGCTGGAATATTGGTGTGCATTAGAAATGTACACTACCCTCCCCCTGTTCTTGTTTATTAGCTCCCATGAGTTGCAGTTGTTAGCTGCAAGCCTGAAAATGCTCTTTTAGGCTCGGCCAGACAGAAGAGCTTTCCTAAAGAGCATGTGGGGTAACCAGCAGGAGCATTGTAGCTGCAGTACTGCCAATGAAGGTTGAGTTCTGCTGAAAAAAATACAATATAAGCTTCCTTACCAGGCTAAATTTGAAAAAAAAAAAAAATCATTTGACTTGTTTAAAGACTTATCTGCTATTGGCCTTCCCTGAATTATTCTAATAAAAAAAAAGTAATAGAAATAAAAGCTTGTAAAGACAATGTGATTGACCAGAAACTAAATCTGAGAATGAATAAATCCAGCATAAGAGTTCAGGAACATAACATTTGCAATGGTGTATAATAACCTGCTAGCCTGGTGATGTGTATGGGATACTGCAGAGCAAGACATTTAATGATATGCTTTTGGTAGGGTATCTGCACAACCAAAGTCATGTTCTGTCTCCTGTGCTGCTTATGAATCAGCAATATTTCCAAAATCCAAACCTGTGCACCTTAAGAAAGATCAGAGGATAGTCCTATATTGTCTTAAGTTCCCTGCTTTGAGAGAGAAGCCCTGGAAAACTGTAAGACATCTGAAATTGTGCCTTTTATTCAGACTGCTTTGCTAACTTCCTGATGAGAAGCAAAGCTCGAGTCCCTCCTCATGCAGGCAGGTGGAAGTGAGTGTGATGAACCCTGATGAATGTTAACAGGGTGTTTATGCTACCTTGTTCCTATGGAGGTCCCAATATTCTGTGTCCTCGTGTGGCTCCTGGAGGAGCTCTCGCGTGTCTCCTACAGTCCCCAAGCAGGCAGGTGGGACTAAGGGCTGTTGTACAGGATGCAGTGGGCCCCCTCTGTTCTTAAAAGCATGTTTTTCTCACTGTTGACACCATCACAGTTTCATGAGCTGGCACTATTTAGCATGTGTGCTTTCCCTTCACACTGTGCAAGAATAATTACTCTCTCTTGGCAGTGTGAGTGTTTCTGTTCCCTCTGATTTATGGAGGCAAAGAACTCGTTTGGGAGGATGAGTCAGAAGTAATTGAACTCCAGGGGGGCTGTATTTCATGGTTTCCCCTCTTCTTTTTTTGCCCTGTACTGTATCTCACAGTTGCTGGTGCTTTGGCCTTCTTGGAAATATGCATTAAAGCTTAGAAGTAAGCTTGGGCTGTGTGCTGTCTTGATTCACATTTAAAAGCCAACCTGCTTCTATAACTCAAGAATATGACACAGATAATCTTTTAAGCTTTGTAATATTATCATAAATGCAGTAAGATTCATGGAAGGCTATCCCAAACACTTGGCACCTTGTACAAAATGCAGGGTGGGTTTGAGAGCTGCGGTGCAGGAAAACTCGCATGCAGCTGGTGTGAGGATTTGGCAGCTGTTGAGTTACAGGGAGCAGCACTGAGTTTAGGCATAGAGCATGGAATAAAGAGTATTGCTAGGTATAAATGAAGCTCCTAGAAAGACAGGCTCATTAAGGAAGAGCTGGTGCTTCAGCAGAGGAAACTAAAGGCATGCATAGCTGAGGAGGGGGAGATCTGCAGTAGTTTGTGTGTGTGTGGTGCTGTCTCATGCTGCTGTTGCTTGAATGAGTCATAAAGACCAGAACCCAAGTGAAGGAGAAATTCATGGCGTGGGGTAGGGCAAAGGTGGGACACAGAATGTCATTTACTGAACTGACATATGCTATAGATGGGCACCACCTTGCTGGTTCAGGTCTGTGGAGTTGACCTCCCTGTGATGTTTTGAGGAGGTGTTTGAGTCCCCCAGTGGCTGGATGAGCATGAGAGCAGTGTGAAAGACCTGTAGTGGCCGATAGGCACAGCAAGAAAAGGAGATTTTATTATCTTCTTGAAATAACTTCTGTCCTTGTGTGATGGTGAGCTAGGCACCAGTGCTTCTAGGAGCCTCAATCTCACAGGCAGGATTTGAGCTGAGAGGCTGAATAGCTTCCCTCACCTTTTTAGAAGGACACAGCAGAGTGTCAGTGGCAACCAGCTAAGCTGGGAGCCTTGGCGTAGTGCACTTCAAGTTGGGACGTCTGACCTTCTGGTTTTGTTTCTCCTTGTCCCCTGCTCAAGTTAAAAACTTTTCCTTGTGAAGCTCTCTGGTGATAGGAAACATCATAACAGCTCATACGGTGTCCATTCCCCTGCTGTCTTGCACAACTCCTTTGCCCTTAGCTACAGTAGTTGCCTAATTCAGCCACCGGCTTCTCCTTACTTGGAGCTGACTAATAAACCTCCGCACAAGCTGCGGTGAACGACAACTCTGCTCTCACGTTTCCATTTCTATTTACAGTTTCATTTATCCCTCCCTATGTTGAGTGCTTTTTGAAGGAAAAAGCCACTGAAGTGTTCTCAAGTGTAGTAGAGCTAAGCAAGAGAGCCTGATGTTTCTTTGTTGGGCTGAATAACTTGCCATTATGATTGATAATGGTGAAACTGGTTTATAATCTCTAAGCAGTGATGCACATCATAAAAACAAGCACACAAACTCCAAGTTATCTACAAATATGATTGCTTTGAACAGCAGATGATCTCTGGGGAACTTTGAGTGGGAACTCTAGCTCTGAAGGTGCTTTGAAGCACAAAGCTGAATGCATTTTAAGAAGTAATCATGAAAACTAAGGTGATGGATCAACAGTTCATTGATTTATATGTGCCTTTGGGTAGAATTGTCTGTGAATGCGTCTTGCTAGCTTTTAGAGAGTAATCTGTTAGTTGTTCCCTCTGTTTGTTTCTGCTAAAGAGATCATGCTTTTTCAGAATTAATCCCATTAATTGCAGTATTTTCTCTGTGGCTTCCTTAGTCTGCAGATCCAAACTGTGAATGGTGGCATAGTAATTTTTTTTTTCTCCTGTGCTGCGGTCAGCTCAGATTTTGGGGTGTGTATGTTTGTGGAGATTAAAATGAGAACAGCGGTGTTGTGGACTATTAAGGTACATTGTCCTCATGTGCATCCACTTAGGATGTTTTGTCTGCAAGAAGAGTTTTGGGAAACAAATAAAAAAAAACACAATACAAATATGGTTTGAACACAAAATGAAGAAACGTGTAAACTGCTTGTGGGAAGTTCTCCGGTGAGGCTACCAGCCTTTCTCGGGTACATTTTGCAAACAGAATTTTGCTGGAAAGGTAAGCAAGATTTGCCCTGTACTCAAGTTTCTGACTCTGATCTGCTGTTTGGGCAACATCACGCACCCAGGTGCTTGTTGCTTAAGCTATTCTTGTGGGTGAAGGTAGTGCCCGGTGCTTTCCCCCCCAGAGTAATCAAATGATCAATCTATTTGTCCATCTGCCTCATGGCCTCCATCACTGTCTGATTGGATATTCAAAGGCATGCAATGTCTTGTCATGTACAGCTTAGAGACATGGAAGGAATTGTTTCTCTTTTTGCAGAAAAAAAGCCTGTGTTTATTTAGAATCATAGTATAGTTAGGGTTGGAAGGGACCTTACAGATCATCTAGTTCCACCCCCTGCCATGGGCAGAGACTCCCCACTAAATCAGGCTGCCCAAGGCCCATCCAACCTGGCCTTGAACACCTGTCATGGTAGATGTCGGTCTTAAAGGAGACACAAATTCTCTGATTTTTTTGAGCTATCCTTGAGCTGAATTCCTCTGTGGACAGTTCTGTAAATGTGTAGTTTGCTCACACTGAAGAGCAACCTCCTCCACAGGTGGAAATACGTTCTGTCTTTCTCTCTGCTTTGGAAGTAGCTGATGTGCTCAAGGCATGAGGATCATCCTCCAATTACAGTGTTAATAAGAGCTTATTTTGCACTTTGCTACATTGAACATAAATATCCAGAAATGGTCGGAAGATATATGGTTCAGTAGCCGTGTGAAGCAAGTCCAGCCTTCAAACAAATTAAAAATACGTGTGGTTGATGAAAATACAGTTGTCTGGAGAAGTCTTGAGACCATGGTTGGTTACTGCTATCAGACATCTCTGGCTTGTGTTAAGGGACTTTGAAGGTCACTGGTAAATTGCAAGTAAGAGCTTAGTTTCTTATTACAGGGCAGTAAAGCTGGTCCCAAGCTACTAATAAATCGTCTTGGTTACCAAGAGGAGCAAAGGAACTCGTGGAAGAGGTGTTTGCACAGTTTCATCCTGAAAGGCATTGTTGTAATTCCGATGGAATGGAGCGTACGATACCAGATTGCTTTTAATGTGTTGTAGCCCTCTGTGTCAAGGGTCTGATGCATCCCCAGTGGCTTAGCAAGGAACAGCCCCGTCTTTGTGCTAGATTTCAGAAGCACAGGGTATGCAGAAGCCTCTCCTCTGTACATCCCGAGACAGGCAAGGCCAGGTCCTTTAAGAAAAGTGATTGCTTACAGCTTTTGGGGAAAGCAGTGTGCGGTTTTGATGGCACTGGTGGGTAGAAGGCAGGCACTGCCTTGGTAATACTGCTTTGCTCCCCTGCAACAGAGATTTGAAGATTTGAAGGGGGGAGACAACAGCTATAGAGCTCAGATCTCCTTATCCCAAGGTAGGGATAAAAGATAAGGTAAAGGGGCCTTCCTTTACTCTGTGGAGGGAAAGTCCATGGAAATGACCCACCTTCTGTCAGTGAGGACCACTCAGCCCTTTCACTTTCTTAGTGGTGGAAGTGCATACTTGTGCTCTCCCAAGAGCTGTTGTTAGTCTGTACCTCCAAAAAGCACAATGCAAAAATCCCTTGTGCCTGTTGCCTTGCAACAGCTGTGAAGAAACTGAGGTTTTGTTGAGGAGATGTAGGACAAGTCAGAAGCGAGCTTGATTACTTATCCTGCTGCCCATCTACTGCAGTATGGTGGTGCCTCTGGCTCTCCTGTAGGATGGGGCTAATGCTGCTTGCCACTGAAGGAGGAAAGCATTGAGGTGCTTTCAAGGCTTGCATGTTACCTGAGCCTGTCCCTTGCTCTTTGCAATCCCATATTAGTCATTTTCTCTCTGGAAAAGCTTCTTCCAAAATGAGAATTCTTCTGTTGCTAATGAACGAGTCAAAGAACATCAAGGGGCACATGAAACGGCACAGCTGCTTTTTCCAGTTCCCTGTAGTGCTTTGGTAGGGTAAAAGGTCTTTTAAATTTGATTTAAGGTCCTTTTGCTGATAAAAGATATATAATACGCATGCAAATACTCTTTCAGCTGATGACATTTGCAGAGGAGTGTGTTTTTTCTAGGTGTTATCCAGAGGGCATGTTGTATTGTGTGTTTTGATTTGTTATGCTACGTCACTGCAAAATACCTTTGTGCTGGTCAGAGGTTTGGTGCAGTGCTACCACATGCATGATTGTGCTTCTTCCTTTACTGCCATCCTATATGTCCCCTTCTCTTTCCTCAGTATTGTCTACACAAAATGAATTTAAACAAGCAAGTGAGCAGCCACGAAATACAGAAGGCTCTGAATGTCCTTCCCGTGAAGGACCTGAAAGAAGCAGTTGGGGTTTCGTTCGTCCCAGAATTTTAGGTGGGAAAAACAAGGCTGGAAGATACAGTTGTTACAGCTATGGCATGAAACTATACATCCTTTCAATTAAGAATTTTCCTCTTTGGTTTATATATTTTTTTCCTGATATTTTTATTTCTGGAGTGCTGGAATAATTTTTATGTGGCATGAAAAGGGAATTTCCATGATGGGTGAAGAGGTTTAGGACTGTTTATTCCAGTGCAAACTCAGACTGGGAGTCTTCACAGCATGAAGGTCCCTTCACAGCACATCGGGACCTGAACTGCAAAGATAGGAGATCCGTGCTCCTCTCTGGGAAGACAGCATTGGTAGTTTGGGGAGTTGGCACGGGAGCTGGCTTGGAGTGTCCTTTCTGCAGGTTCTTTTTTGCCAGCTCCAGGCCAGGCACAGAGAGGACCTGACCCTGTTTATGCCCCATCTCCAGCAAACATCCAACCCATAGAGTCGTACAGGCACTCAATTATTTTGATAATCAAGTGCCTTTTCACCTGGGACAATGTTCTGCAAGCTTATCAAACCCCATCACCTTGACCTGAATCAGCTTCATTGGAGATTACCGGGTAGTGTTTTGCCGTTGTACTTTGCTTTGCCAGAACATTGATAGCGATTTTGGTGAGCCTGGTCCTCACCAAAACATTTCTTGCACTTGACAAGGGCCCCTGGGGCCAACCTTACTGACCACCCTGCCCTAAACCTCAGCCCAGCCCGTCCCTCCACCAGACCTGGAGTGGCCAGATCCCTCTGAGGCTGTTCATAACCCCTGGCAGCCAGCTGCCTGTCCTTCTTGTTTGCTTTCCTGCTGACTGCAGCTGTTCAGAGTGGTTTGCAGGGGGTTGTCTGTCCACCCCGACACCCTGCCTCATGCAGGATTGCTTTGGGTTTAGTTATTCAGTAGAACTGCTGCTCCCTGAGAAGGAGTGCCGGTGGTTTGCTTCCTGCCTGGTGTCTGTGCCCTTTTTATTATTAAAACTGAAATAAATGAATCCATGACAAATGTTTCTTTAACTGCTATTAGGATACATTTGCTTTTCCCTTAGGAGTAGAAAAAAGCAACCAAAATGTCATCTATATTTTTTAGTGTATTTTTCCCTATCTGAGACCTAGAATAGACCTGCAGACCTCCCTCTGCTTCAAGCTAAGCCCAGCGTTTTCCAATTGCATCTGAAGAGAGTCTCTCTTCCCTTTTTTTCTTTCTGTGAGGACAGTGGCCAGCCTTGTCCTTATACTCCAAAACAGCAGCTGCGTTGGGGTAGATCACACGTCAGATATTGCAGACCAACACTGTACATAGACTGTTGTAGTTTCATAGCTACGATGGTGGGAAATCCATGTTTCCTCTGTTTTTTCCTTTATCTCCTTCACTAATTATTTATCAGCCCTATCACAGTGGTATCCAGAAGTTTCTGATCAGGTTTCCACTGTGCTGTGTGTGGATCAGAGAATCCCTTTGGGATGTTAAATCAGGAGCATGAGTGACTGTGGCTCTGGATGAGGATGAAGAGTTGGGCAGACAAAGTGCATAACACCAAAGCAAGAAGCTGCTGAGCACGGCATGTTCCTGATAGTATCAGGTTCTTTTTTGGCGTATTTGTGATCAAGATATCTTGCTAAAAGGATTAGTAAAGAGGGAGCCCCAGAGTTAAATGTGTTTCTGCCATCCTGACTACTACACTTGCAGGGCTTTATCTGTGGACTAGTGTGTTTGTGGCCAGGCTGTTCATGTGCACAACTGCTGTGGCAGCACGGATCACCTCTGGCTGTGTGGATACCTTGTCTCTGTGAACTTGTACTCACTGCAGACTACAGCTGGTGGGCCAGGATGGTCATCCTGCTGTTACCCGTGGGCTTAGAAGGACTAGTGCAGAGAAAAAGGGAAGATGCTTTGCTTGAATTCACATCTCTGTATCTACAGCTCTTAATTTTATTTTTGCTTTGTCAATTAAGTGTTGTATTGCTGTAACTCCCTCTGGTGGCTTATTTGACACTTTAACTATGTGTTTTGATTGATTTATTTTTTTATATCTAGATGCAGCATAGTTATGTCTTGGAGACTGCCGTGGATGGAAAAGGTGAGGAGTTTGTGCCCTGCTGGGCCGATGTATTTGATACCCGGTCTTGCTGTGCAGGTTTGCCCCTCTCTGTGCTGAGTAAACTGATTTCCCCTGATTAATTGTCCTCTGCCTTACAGCTGCAGTACGTCTGTAGCAACTGAAATCCCTATCGCAAAGGTTTGAGTGTCTGCTATGCTGCCAGGCTGCAGCTGGCAGAGCTGTCGCCAGAGATGCCAGCTGATGCCTGGGAGCGAGTTGTTCCCTCCTCTACAAGCACTGTTGCAAAAGGAAACCCCAGGTACAATGGGAGCACTGGGGAAGATTCCCAGGAGTTATCTGACGTATCTAACAGTTATTAATGCTATGCTGAAGCAGAGACAGGCAATTGTGCTGTGCAGAAATATCTCTCCTAGCTGGAAAACTCAGAGGTGGGTCGGAGGTTTGGTCTCTGCACCACTGGGTTGCAGCTGTGCATCCTGCACCAGGAGCATAACCTGCCTTTGTGGGGGCTTTTCTGCTCCCCGCTCAGACAGACACCTCTGCTGGCTCCATGCTCTACCCCCCTATGGTGGAAACTCTTCTTGTCTCATCCACAAGCTGCTTGTGTCCATTTTAACATGCTAGTCCTTCCCTACCTCTGACATGAAAACGTGTACAAGTCATCTATCCTATGCCACACAGGAATCACAGAAGAGTGGTTTAATAAATATTAGAATAAGCACTACATTCCTGCAAAGGCTTCAGCTGTTTTTACATTCTTTATATATATGCACACCTTTGCAGGAATTTTGTTGGAAAAATAATAAAGAGTTACCCTTTCTCCAGCATAACAGAAAGAAAAGACAGATGTTATCTTTTTGTTCTCTGGGTATTATTCCTTGCTGCTTGGTATTGCGTTTAATTAAATTTTGGACGTTTACCCCTTGACGTTGATGAATTATGTTTAAAACTACACTCTAGCTAGAATTGTTGTGAGGATAGTGCTGAAATGCTCAGGAGCCATCAGGGCAGGAGAGCAGTCTTCTCACTTTCTGGCTCCAATGGGCTCAGCTTGATGTAGTGTAGAAGTGTTGAAACGCCAGGTCCATAATCCATGGCTGGGAAGCTGAAAGATAGGGTGGTTTTGGATGAGATTTAAAGTCTGCCCCATATCCTCGTGTACTTCACTTGTTTAAAAATTGAACTGAGGTTTGCCGCTCATTCTGCGTTTTTCTGCTGATCTAAATACTGAACTTGCATGTACATCAACCTAATATGAAAAACTGGAAAAAAAATCAGCCTTTGGTATTGACTAAGTTACCCTTTGTTTTGGTGTGAAAAGGGTATGGAGTTGGCTGTTCTGTTATGTAAGTGGTAGGTGTACAGGTCTGAACTCTTGAGTTGCATGATGTGCATTCAGCCCATGAGTGCATGAAGATGTCTGTCCTGGGATAATGTGTCTGTCCTCTGCGCTGGAGGGGAGTGTGGAGATCCTCTGCCACCCTGAGACTGGGAAGCAGTGTGGTCATGTCTGGGGATGCTGAGAGCATCCTCTATGTGGACTATTGGAACTTGTTACCTTTTTTCTGTCTGACTTCGAGCTGTTGAGAGGGCCTTTGTAAGGCAGCTTAGGGAGGTGGAGATGGTAGCTGGTGAAGGAAGGAGAGGTAACATGAGAAGTTGAGCCAGTGAGTGGAGATGAGGAGCAAAGTCTGAGCTGGGAAGAGATGGGGCAGTAACTGTTTTGTCTTGTTGGGCCTGAGCTTAAATCCTTTTTGAAAGGTCACCTTTCACTGGTGGGTCACAGAAGGAATATGTTGTGTGCAAGAGGGTGGGCAATGCAATTCCTTTTTCATGTTTTTAAGATCATTAAATTGCTGACCAAAGCTGGGTTTCTAAAATTATGAGAAACACCTCAAGGGATCACTGTTACCCATTACTTTTCATAGGTCTGAGGTGGCATAAGGATACCGCAGTGGAGAGCAGCAGTGAACCCTGCTGGGAGGGTTAATCCTCCCTGGAGCTGCGGCAGGCAGACCCAAGTTGTTAGCTCTCAGAGCTGGGAAACCAACATGAAGCTGGGTTGGAGGAGATAAAAATGCTGCAGTAGCAGCAAAGCTATGTTGCCTGTCACCATCCCTCCTTGGGGGGTTACAACCGCAGATGCACCGCCTTGAACTTTGGGGTCTTGGCAGCAGAGCCAGGCGCTGGAGGAGCTGCAGACCCAGCTGGAATTCTCGTGTCTTTGTGCTCAAGTGCTTCTTGATGTGGGTGCAGAAGGCGGAAATGTATTTGTAACCTGAGTATGCTTCTGCTGGTGGTAGGAAATCGGTGGGCTCCTCACCTATCCATTGCTAGATGTGCATCATGTGTTTCCAGCCACATCTGCCTCTTGCCTGTGCTATATCTGCAGGGGAATCTGTGAATATGGGGAAACTAGTGATGGAGGAGCTGCAGCGTTTTTGGAGAGAGGAAAATTTTTTTGGGGTACAAGCCTCAGAATAGTGCTTGGAGACTTTCGACAGGGTTTGACGCATCTCAAAACCCAGTGGTTGAGAACTGGACCTGGGGGAGATGCCTGCATTGCATTTCATGTGATTTGTAGTGGCTGGGAAAAAAAAACCAAACAAATCTGCGGAACTGGGGAATGTATTACAGTAATTGACTGTGAGGTGAAGAAAGTGAGGGACATCCTGGGCACGGAGGAAATTAAATGGAAAGTGGTATTGAGCTTATGTGGGATGGAATTGGAAAGAGCTGTGTTTGCAGGGTGGAAATTAATTATTGGATTTTGTCTAAAGCTGAGCTTATGTAAGAGGTGTGTTTCAGTCTTCCAGACTTCGTCACCTCAACTCTTTGTCTCTCTGCTTGTTAGAGGTGCTGGTGACAGTTCAACCAGCTGGGTGAGAATGGCTTGCTAAGACTGCTGATGCTTTGATTTGAGGATGTTTTAGTTTCAGATGAAAATTATAGTTGACTGAGGGCAAATCAGATCTGTCTGCCTATTGCCCGAAATACAAACCCCTCCAAGCCCTCCACATGCTGCTTAGTAGCATCTTGCCTTGAACAGGGATGTGATGCGTCACAGCAGAAGCAGAGTTGAAGAGATGTCCCAGTTCCTCCAGGGATGTGGAATTGCCTGTGCTCTTCTCTGGCAGCCAATATAAGTGGTTGCTTTGGTCAATGCTGCCCATGCTTTGGCTTTTCTGATCACTGCTGGACCTGGGCATGCTCTGGATGGGACATGTTTGTGGCAAACACCAGGCATTTGTTGACAGCAGCTGACTTTTTGCACTAATGGCTAGTTGTCTGCAAGAGACACTCAGAAGTTAAAAGTTTGGACTGTTAGGGTAGGGATATTATTGCTTACTGTATTTCTTGTGGGTATCCCACAGGAGTACAGATCATAGACCAGGACTGGTAGGCACGTGTCAGACACAGAACAGTGTTTAATTCATTGATTGTTCAGCCAGAACCTTGATAGCTGTTGTGTGTTTTTAACTTTTTCATTTTCCCACATGCAGTGAGCAGCTCCTGTGTTTTTTTTCTATATGTTGACCTTTGTTTGAAATGAAGGAAATAGGAAACTGTAGAAATCCCCAGTGAGAAAGCCAGGAGTCTGTCTCTTTTAATGTGCCGCATGGCTTGTATCTCACAGAAAGGCCGTTTGTCTTGTTAAAATGTTTTCGTCAAAGTTCTTTTTCTAAGAGAAACAGTTCTTCAAAAGAAGCAAACCTGAGAATTCTTGCTATTTTACTAAAAGACATGTTTGTTGCTCCTTCCTTTTTCCAACATATCTGGAAAATGTCAAACATTCAAGACTTTGATATCGTCGTAGAATACATCCTTCCTAGTTTTCCAATTGTTCGAATTGCTCCTTATGAGAAACTGTCTCTGCATAGGTCCTAGCAGAAGTAATAAAAAAAGATTTTTTCATAGAAAATTCTGGTTAAAAACAGAATAAGAGGAAAATGATGCTCTGCCTCACTGTGGTCTACAACAGTACATGTCCTACCTGCAAAGTTACTTTTCTGTCATTCTTCTGAGGATAAGACACTAGAACTTCCTTGAAGCTGTGCAAGAATGCATTTATGTGGAAGTAATAATGATGCAATTATGTTTTCCATAACAATAGCATTTAGTTGAAAACTTAATCCTTCCAAAAAGAAAATAATAATGACTAAAGAAAACTATAAAAAAAATCTTTATTACAAAATTACCTTGGGGGTAATGCAGTTAGTGTTGGGAGGCTCCTTTAGTGCTGCTATTCTTATGAAAACTTGTTGTGTTTTATTTTTAATGATAAGAATACTCAATATATCAGCAACAGAGACCATATTCTCTTAAAATTGTGTCTTCCTTTGGATGCGCATAGGTTTCCTGCTGAGGTAGCTGTACAATGCAGTGTGCTGCTGAGCTGAGGATCTCTGTTTACTGGTGGGTTTATGTTGGTTTTGTCTCTAATATTTATGGAAATATAATTTTGTATACCTCTATAGTCAGAGAGCACTGAGGTGTCCTGCCAGGGTGTTCCAATACGGAGTTTTGCTGACTTATTTTTTTTTTTTGCCTCTCTTCCCTTTTACTGGGGTGAGCAACCCTGCTGCAGTCCTCCTTCTCTGTGTCTGAGGGAGTGGAACAGGGCTGCACTGCACCTCTTTAGGGGATGTTACACTCAGAGTCCCTTGGGTTTATATCCATGTGCAGTTCGATGGGGAGCTGAAACATGACCTGCTGTAATGCACTTGCTCTGTGTCTCTTGCCCCTTGTGTTGGTCAGCCCTGTGCAGCCTCTTGTGGCCTTTTCATGGGGAGAAGTTAAGCGGCTGGAATAGGATGTCAGCACCTAGAAAAGGGATTATCTGCCCTAGGGTTCCCAAGTGGTCAGATGATAAAGCCGGGTCGCTTAACCTTGCAGTGTGTACAGTGAAAACTCAACAGGCCTCTGATGAACTGTCGGAACCCGTGGCCAGATCATGAACTAAAATCCAACCTTGTCACTGCTGAAAAAAATGTGCTCTGAACAGAGCCTGCTTTTGAGATCTAAGTGACGGGCACTAAGAGGAGCTCCTGTGCAGTGGCGGTTTGCAGCTCAGCTTACTGCTTTCTGATCAAAGGGCTCTCTGATCACACTGCTCGAGTGTAGCGTGTTGGGGAGGCAAAGCCTTGCAAGCATTGCTTGGGGCTCAGCGTAATTAATGGTAAAGTATGACCCTATTTAACATATTTGGAGAGACCAGAGGAGAGGCTTGTGGCAGAATTTGACAGCGGCTTAATGAAAAGCATTACCTTTCTTAGCATACAGTGTGTGCTTGCGAAGGCAGGGGGTCCTGCCCCTGTCTGCACTGTCGCTGCCCTGCTGTGTAGCAGGGTAAGCCCTGCAGAGGCGAGAGACACCCAGAGAGACAGCTGGGGCTGGCACTGCCTGCGATGCTGTCCCCAAACTGCTGAGCTTTGGTGTTCAGGAAAGAATTGACAGGACTCCCCTTCACTGCTTTGTCTCAGACCATTTTGCTTTGGTCGTTTAAAGTGAATGATGGATGAGATTCCCATGTGGATTTTGAAGGGTCTGAATAATGTGACAGGATTGCTTCCATTTCTCACTTTATATTTCTGACATAAGAAGGGAAGATGAAGAATGTGAGGTGCCTTCCTTTAAATTTGCGAGACTTCTGCTTGATGTGGTTAATAATAATTCCTGATAGAAATCGAATAAAGACCTGGAACGTGGACCCAGATTAGGAGTGCTGGATAGAATGCATGTGGGAGAGGGATGTGCAGCTGGTACAGTTGTTACCCATGGCTTAAAGGTAGGAAGATTTATGTGGAAAGGCAGAGTGGGGTGACCACTTGGAGCAGAGACCCTGGTGCAGCTGAGACAAGTTATGACCAATCTTAAGGCAGATCCTGCGTGCAAGTGCTGCTCTTTGTCCCTTTGTCAAATTGAGAAACCAATTATTTATTTGAAAGCTTCCCTTTCACTTTAAATTTTTTTTTATGTTGTTTTGGTTGACCTGAGGAGTATCAAGTGGCACATCTGGTCGTCTTTGACTCTATCTGACTAGTACCTTGCTCTGTGGTAGATATGGAGATAAGCTCTACCTGGCCGGGAGTGGAGGAAGGTTGAAGTTTGTTTGTTTGCATTTACTGTTGCTTATGTCCTTGTGGCTGGTCCAGCTCCTGGCTGTCCCGTGGGAGCAAATGCTTCTGTAGCCAGGGTGTTTGAAAACCCAGGATTTTGATTTCCAGTCTAATGACGTCAAAAGCTATTGCCTATTTTTCTAGTTCTTTATGCAATTTGTCTTCTCTCTTTTTCAATATCTGTGTCTGGAGTCTGCTCTGTTCTGCCTGCGTGTGCGTGGGGACAGGGTGATTCCTGATGACAGCAGAGAGAAGAAAGGTGGGAGAAAATATTTTATTTATTACGGCTGCAGTTTAACGTAATGAAAGTTGCAGAGCTGGAGGTGCTGCCATGTGTCCCAGAGACTGCATGAAAAGAAAATGAGAAGAGTTGTGATGCCTTAGAAAAGCTTTTTTAAATCCTTGTTTAAATCCTTGTTTAAACTTCACAAAGTCAATTTACTTCTTATCAGTAGCACTTGGAACTCTGATCTTCTTGCTTTGTGTCCCTCAGTGAAAGATGCAAAGTTTCTGGCATGAGAACATTGTTAGCAGAACACCTCCACCCTTTCAGGCATAATTGCATATAAAATTGGACCCTTTTCTGAAAAATCGTGAGCATGATCAGACTCCCAGTGGGGATCCTCCTGTGACGTGTGAGATGGCTATGGGGAAGTAATTGCTTTTCTCTTCCCAGCCTGCAGAAAGACTAGACTATTAGATGAATGTGCATCTTGGGTCAATGACTGATGCTGTGGGGGAGAGTTACTTTGATTCTATCAATTATAATGATTTATTTTTTAAAAGCACTTAGTTATAATTTGTTTTAAGATTTCTTACTGTTGAGGAGTTTTCACGTTTCTTCGTTGTATCTGCTCTCCACATGCTCCCTTCTCACCCCCCCCAGCCATTTCTTTTAAAATGGCAGTTATTTCCTGTTATTGAGCAGGAACTCAGGTGTTCCTGTAGGTGATGGAGAGGTCCTGATGGTGCTGTTGATGGGGGCGTGTGGTTAGTTGTGCTGGAATGAAGCAGTATTTGACTGCGTTATTAGCTCCTTTCTAAGAGAAGGTGAGACTACGGGGTATTTAAGCTCCTTTGAGAAATCCTTGCAAGTCATATAGACTACCGTAACCCATGGAAGCCCAAGAGTTGTTTTAGCAAGGGGTTTTACACCTCTATGCTGTACTTCCTTCCCATCTTTTACAAGGATCTGCCCTCTGTTACCGCTGTTGTGCCCCAGCTGTAATGCTTTAATGTTTCAGCTGGGTCACGGGGAATGACATGCAGATCCAGAGGTTTGTTTCTGCTTTCAGCTCTTCACTGAAATTAGGATCTCAGTTGCATTCCAAAACTATGGCTATCCAGGAAGTTATTGGGGTAGGGAGAATGCTCTGAATGGATGGTGTCCAAAATGCTGCGTTGCAATATGCGATGGTTCGAAAGTGAAATGAGTAAATATAGGCTAGTGCAAAATTGAAGTTGGGGGTGTGTCAAGAGAACAGGAGACTTGGAGCTGTTTAGAGCGAGGAGGATGTGTAGGATGTGATTTAGACTCAGCCTTCCCATTGTTAGCCTCAAACAGCAGAACTGTTTTGTATGACATCTCACCCTTCCTCCCTAGTTATATATATACACACACATATATATGTGTGAGTGTGTGTCTAGCCTGAGGGAAACACCTGACATGGAAAATGTCATCCTAATCCATCCATATTTGGAGATTTAAGTGACAAAGAACAGAGTTTTATAATGGAAAATAGAGTGCTCTCAGCACAGCTTAGAGTCCATTGAATTGAGCAAAGCCCATATGGAATGGATCGTGTATTGAATAGATCACATATTGAGCTGTGCCAAACGCATTGCTGATGGCATTGTTTTGAGTTGATGAGCATTCCTAACTGGTCCTTTCAGAGGGGCTGAGCAGAGGGATGTGGTAAGTTGTGGGCAAGTATGCTGGATTTTACCTGGTGTAAATCTGCTTGGGTCTAGGGACTTCAGAATGACTTTGATTACCTTGGCTTAGGCGGACGCCTGTGCTAATGGAGTTACTGGGGAGTACCATGCTCCTGCCTTTGTTGGTCTCTGTCCATCAGCATCCCCTGGGCTGCCAGCTCAGAACTCATGGTTGAAGCATTAAGAACTCAAGAGGCAGGATTAAAAATGAAGGGATTTAAAGTAAAGTTTCTGCTTTGAAAGGTAGCTTAGAATTTTTTTTATGTGCTTGGGTCACATCTTCAAGATTTTTTTTTCCTGCCTTTTCCTTTGCAAAATTAGAGGCTATTCTGTATTTACACAAATTTAGGACCGCAGAGAACATGTAAATATGGTGAGGCTTGGGATAAAATTAGTCTGACAATGCTGAACTGCTAAGTTGTCATTATTTGGATTTGCCAGAGTCCAGAAAAGGCTTAGCTTGTGTTTTGAGCAAAGCCAGCAGTCACATCCAGCTTTCTTAATTACTATTTGATATGAACCATGATAATTTCCATTATAAAGCCAGTTTTAATTAAGCAAACAAAACCTCTCTGCTCTTCTTTCTGGCCAGCTTCTTCTGAATTGACAGTCAGGTTTCTTCAATGGGATCTTCAAGTCTGGCAAGGTTCAGAAGCTGTAATAAAGCAGAGAACCGTGTGCGTGGCCTTAAGCAGTAGCTTTGTGTGGTGCAGAGGCTGTCTGTGTTTGCCAGTGGCTATGGAGTGGGATTTTAGTCATCGGTAGGCACTAAGTGCTGCATTGCTTGGGGGGTCTGAAAGGTCATGCGTAGCTGCAGATGCAGCTGTAGATGCAATAATTTAGGGCATCAAGGAGGTTTAAACCAACAAGGAGATACTTTGTCTTGGATTCTGCAGCTTCTGCCCAGATGCATTGGACGGAGAAACATATCCCAAATTTTTGTTATAGTGTCTCTGATGGAGGCAGAGTCAGTCCTGACCCTTGGTGCAGAGGAGCAGTTACAATGCCTTAGGATGTGGCTAGAGTCAAGGACAAGACTGGCAGGTGTTTGAGCCATTTTATGTAGGCTTTGTACCTGTGTTTCTGTGTTTGGGTTGGGACTCTTCAGCCTCTTTCATGGGCTTTGAATAAAAGATGCAGGAAACAGAGGACAACCTGAGTCGAGGTATCCGAGTGGGCTTGTCGTGCTGCTTGTGCCATATGCAGTCTGCATCCTCCTGAGAAAGCTGTGAAAGATGACTCCAGGAGGATCAGGAGCCTCATCCAGGTATCGCCTATCAGAGCAAGTAGGGAATGTGTGCTGAGAAAGTTGCTGGGGGGCTGATGAATTGCAGTAGCTGTGTGGGAAAATCACTTGCTGCCAAAGGGTAAGGGGATGGTCTATTGTAGACAGCAGGTAATTTATTTCTCCCCATTGCTAGTAAATATTAATGGTACATAAATAATATATAACAGATAACGAGATTCCTGAATAAATAACAGTCACGGTAGTGCACGAGCAGGCATGTGATCTGTTTCGTTTTATGCTTCCCTTGGGACTAGCCAAGAGAATTAATGAGACATATACTAGGAACTGACTTATGCGGGCCCTTGAGCACAGCCACAGGAGTCTTAACGTTTAAAAATCTTGGAGGCCTTCAGGTTGTGCCAGTGTTTTGCAGGAGAGTGGAGAGAATGGTGGTTTCATGAGTGCAGCCTGGGGGACAAGATTGGACAGGTACACGTGGGAGAAGATCGGATGTGCTTATGTTCCCAGTGTGGTCTCACTATGTCTATGTGAGGAGAAGGAAGATAAATGAGTGTTTGACAGATGCTATTTCTCCTTGCACTGACAACTAAAGCAGTACCTTATTGTTTGTTCGCTTTAAGATCATGGGGCTTCTTTTTCCTCACAGTTCCCTGTGAAAAATCTGAGCTAAAGACTAACTTTTAGGGAGAACTCCAATTTAACCAGTTAGGATAATGTACAGCTAATTATATACACTCCATCGCTTGAGTCCTTCATCCTTTGAGTTGTATGATGATATTTAGCCACAAGTAGTCTCTTCCTAAAGCACTTTTTACAATCCTTATATTAACAGAGTGCCTTCCCACGCTGGTGGTGCTAATGGCCACTTTAAATATTAATAGTCTTTTAGTAATCATATTGGTAATATAGCTGGGGGGGCTTAGTTGTGATCCAGCTGTCCTAGTGGAATGAAATACATTAAGTACCATTCTCCAGTGAGACCCTAATTCATAAGAGTGTGGTGGACAGTATCTCGTGCCTGCCTGTGTTTTAGCGAATATCTGTGGAGATGACTATACCTCGTGGAAACTGGAAGAACACTTCCCTGGGACATATAAAGTGGCTATCTATTAGGCACATGCAGATGATGTGTCAGGCTTTTGAGAAAGGTATGAGGAAGAGAAATTGGGTTTGAAAAAAGCCGATGCACTGAGGAAGGCAGGCAACCTGTTTTCTTTCCAACTTGGACAAATCTGAGTTCTATTTAGGCATGCATGCAATTTTAGAGCTGCACGTACAGGCTCAGGAGGAGTCTTCAGGAGGCTGGCAGACCTCATCTGGAACATCGGTACCTCATTAGCAGATACAGATCCCATTAAAAAAAAAAAGTAAATGATGTCTTTTGTTTAACTGAAGAAAATGCTGCCTTAAACCCTCTCTCTTCCAGCAGGAAGAGAGGGGTGTCAAGACAGCAGTGATTAAGGGTTCAAGCAGAGCAATCCTGAGGCAGACCAAGGGTTCAGACAAATCCAGAAGATGCTGCAGAACTGTTAATGCTGTTTCCTTTATTAATGGACCACACTGCGGGAAGGGAATGTGTTTGTGGAGTCCATGTACTCTTAGTGCTCTGCTTTGGGGAGGCAGCTGGAAGATGTGTGGTACCACATGCAGGGTCGTGCTTTTAAATAGTGCTTGGGAGGCTGTGAGGGCGTTCCCATAGAGGGGAGAGGTGGTGGGGAGTCACTGATGCCAGCAGGGGTACAAAGTCTTTGGATGCAACATGCAGAATTGGTGAGAGAAGTAGGGGGTTGCTGTTTTGCACCCCAAACCTTGCAATAAAGAAACTAATGTTGGGACTAGGAAGTTAATTTGCATTTTAATTTTCCATTTAATGTGACCATCAGCAGAGGAGGACAGGTGGGTAGAGGTGGAAAAGGGAAGACAAGTAAGGTAGAAAGTCAGGGCTCCAGAGTTGGTCTTTCCTCCCTCAGGTGTATGGGTGAACACAGGTGGTACAAGTTGGCTTTGCTAGTAGTTGTTCTACTCAGTGTTTAAGGATTCATTTACTTTTTTTTTCCTTAGCTGTAAGGGTTGTGGCTCTGATTTGCAATGCTGAAGGGCTCAAGAGTGAAGAATAAGGATGATGAAAAATTCTGAGCTCCAGCTGGGCCATAGAGGAATGTTTTTGTCAATCTTCCCACCACCAGCAGCCATCAAGTGGGGAGGAAGTAGTAATAGAAAGAACTGTTATATCTAAGCAGGTTGCATTCATAGTTGCCTGTTATGTGGTATGTACCTGTGAGGAGTTTCTGCTTGCATCTTCATTCTCTCTCATCTCAAAGGATTTCATTAACATCTAGTTGCTGCTTGTTTTCCTCATTCAGAGCTTCCAGGTGCTGTACAATGCTTTTAATCAAGTGTGAAAAGACCATTTGTCAAGAAAGCTCCTGATCCTTCAGCAAGGTGCTTCTGGAAAGGTTTGGCCTTTGTCTGTCATTATCTAGGAGGAAAAATGAGAGGCGAGAGTCTTGAACTTGAATGAGATATTTGCTTCATCCTACCAACCTTGCTTCTGTGTTCATGTGTCACTGTGGTGTAGCAACAAAGACCTCATCTGAAGGCACCGGAACTAATTTAATGGGATGGTACTGATGTTGGTCTCTATCAGTGGTTTGCAGAACAGCTCTTGGGGCAAAAAGCCCCTCACAGGAGAGCGAGAGATGAACAATGTGAGATGTTGACAGAAGCCTAATTTCTTTGCAGTGCACACCGGGGAAACTAGCCTGAAGAAATGCATAGTTTTGAGCCCAGGCTGTGGGTGGTAATGACAACTTAAGTTATATGGATTCCCCTTGAACTCATGCATCTTCTTTCAGTCAGAAAGAGTAGTGTGAGAGATGTTCTTGAACTGGTATAGCAAGCGAATAGTTGTCATTGATGTTGAGAGTCTTAGGTTCAGACCTTGGCCTTGTCTTGCACCCTGTTGGTCCTGTTCAGCAGTACATGAGATGATCGGTGATGGCAGTGGTGGATTCTTCTCCCACTGGCCATGTACAAGGCTTGAGGACTTGGATGTCTTTGCCTGCACCATAACAAGTGGACGTTGGGGAGCCTGAAGAATTAGTAAGGTTATAAGAATACTGTCCTTTCTGAGAAGGGACATGTGCCTGATTCAACCTGACTGTGGAAAACACTATGAGCATTCTCCCCCGCTGCCTCCCTCCACCTTATAGAATTATTCCAGTGGAAACAATCTGGATTTAAGCTAGCTGTTGGAATATTTGCTAGCTATTGGCCAAAATATTTGCTGATATAACTCCACTAAATTCAGCGTAGCTTGGATCAAGGTCTCCTTTGGCATATTTTTCATCCAGTTCATTAAGCAGCAAGCAGTTGGATCAGGCAGGAAACAGAAAGCACAAAACACTTGCTGAGAATGTAATAGTCTTCATTAGTCAACTGGGCTTGCAGAAGAGCAGGCAGACAGTTGTATGCACATCATCAAAGTCATGTCAGCCCCCAGCTGGGTGTCTTAGCATGTGTCTCCAGCCACCGTGTGAGTGGTACTGCAGAAGAGCTGTGGTCTGAGGTGGTATGCAGCTTGCTGAACTGAAATGCTGCAGTGAGGAGAAATTTCTGATGGAACAAGCAGCAAGGGACAAATAGAATAAAATAAAAAAAAAGATGAGAAAGCATCCATTCCTGCAGAAATCCTGTTGATGCTGTGTTGTTTCTTGGCATTGCTGGTGGTAGTGTGGGGAGTAGTTGGGATGGCTTCTGCAGAGCAGTAGCCACAGCACATGGTGGTCAATCGAGGACCATAAGAAGGGGGTGATGGTGCTTCCTAAAAGGAAGATCTGTGTGGGGTTTTCTTGGGTTGTTTTTTTTGTTGTTTTTCTTTTGAGCAAATGCCATTCACAAGGGGCCTCAGCTTTATCTGGGAAAGATTGACAGTGAAATTAGCATGAGCTAAACATATCTGTAGGCTTGCAGTGAACTGTAGCGAGCAGGCTGGAAAGCCACATGCCTGTCAGTGGTGTGCCAGTCTCTCCCAGCCCCTTCAGCATAAGCATCTCTGACTCTGTGGGAGGAAGGGAAAAGGCAGGGGTGCAGGAGGGATATTGAAGTTCCTTAGAAATGTGGAAAGGAGGATTACACCCACAGTGTTTGATATGGGAGAGCAAGGATTACTGCCTGTGTGTGACATTGCGTAGGAGAGTTTAAAGTCACCCCAGGCAGGAAAGATTTGGATATGAAGCAGGAAAAGAAAGAGGGATTAGGTTGGGGAGGGGTGTGATATGGGTAGAAGGAGGGGTGTTCCTCTCAGTGAAACAGAGGCTGTGTAAAATAACAAGGCTTGGATGATGACATTGCAGCAGAGGTAAAAGGACTGAAGGCTCTGCAGGATGGACTGGGTGTTACTTCCAGACCTTGAGCTCCTGGAGACCGTTGTTCTTCGAGCTCTCTGGAGCAGGTGGTGTGAGGCTTATGGGGCAAAAAAGCCTTAATGTTCAGCCCTTAAGATTAGGGTGACACAAAATGCTTCTGCTTGTGTGAATTGGACATTTGGACTCTTATTCTGAAGGAACTGGTTGTTGCCCTTAGCTGAGACATTAAAGGCTTTCTGGTTTGGGGTGGGTTCCTGGGTTCCCCAGGTGTCACTTCTTATCAGGTCCATGGAGAGCGTGCTGCCACTGTGAAGGAATCTCTAACCCATTCTCCTCATAGTTGAGATGCTCAGAAATTTTAAACAAATTAAGTCTCTATTCTATCAAATGCTACGCTAATATGTAATAAAGGATAGTTTTTGCCCCGAGTAACCTTTCTGCTGTGCGTGGAAAAGGAAAACAAATTATGGTATAAACCAGTCCCAAAGTAGGAGAATTGTTTGGCTTGTCAGTGCATTATCTCACAGATATGAACATCTGAATGTTTGGTACAAGGGAAGACTCTGGAGGTGAGCCTGATGGGATTTAGACCTGTCTGGAGCACTTTAAAGTGGATGTTTAAGTGCAGAAGCACAGAGAAGACCATCTGCTGAGTGTCTAAGGCCCATGCTCCAGTTATGTTGCATGTAGGGTGTCTACATTGTTTACTTATGTTTAAAATCCAACCAGAAAATTGTATTTGGAGTGGCTGTTACACATTTTCTGCTCCAGGAGCAGACTTTCAAAGCCCACAAGAAATATTCACTTACAATTATGTCTGATTTAAAGGGAAAAGATCTGTAGCTTTGTAGCCTTAATAAATTGCTCAAACAGCTGTAGATTAATGAAAGTGTTGCTCTAGGCATGTTTCTAGAAATAGCACTAGCTTGGCCCTCTGAAGTCACATTGGGTTAGGAAATGTGTTTGTGTGTTTAATGCTGGAAGTGCACACAGGCGGTGATACACCCGAGTGCTGTGGACTCATGGTCCAGCTGGTCAAGTGATGCCTGGAAGAGTTTGCAAACTGTCTGCTTATGGAGTTGGAGGGGTCTTGAGAAGCACCTGGTATTTGGGTTTACATATTACAGAGGCAGTGTCAGCCTCACCCCCAGTTTGTGATCCCCAAGGACTTCACAGCCCGATGTAGTCTTTCTGTCCCAGGGAGATGGAAAGCAGATATAAATTGGCTATTTGAAGCACAGACTTTGAAGAACCTACTAAGCTTTTCAGTCTGTAATGTCAGACACTATTGAGTTCCACAGATGGAGTTTGTACTGTGCTTACTGCAAAAGTGGTTTTTTTTCTTTTTGCTGTATGGCTGTTTTTTAGTCCATTGTTTTGTCATTTGATAGAGGACAGAATGTCAAGGAACAAGAGGCTATTTGATAAGAAAACCACAGTCATGAAATGGAACCAGTTGTGTCTTCTGATATGTTGTTTAAGGTCACAGGTATGTCCTGTTGATGAGGCACCTATCCTGGGGGTGGCTCAAATCAGGTACTTGTTTCGGCTCATTGACACTGTTGTCTTTCTGGATTGTTCCTGACCCTGAAGAGAACGGTGACTGGTACAAACACTGGGTTCTGCCAGGAGGTCAGGGACTGCACTGATCATTACTCTGATTATCATTTATGGACTCTAAAGTGTCCTGTAAGATTCGGAAGCAGCACGGGATTGTTTTAAGTGGTACAAGAATAGGGCTACATAAGATTTTCTTTCCAGTAAATCACCGAGTTGTGCCCAGCAGTGGGGCTGGCGAACCCTTCCTGCAGTCATTGCTGCTTCTCATGCCCGTGGTGGACAGCTGGAGATGTCTCCCCCTTGAGACTGGCAAGATGCTTCCATTTTAATAAGCATCCACTCTTCTGTGTAAGAGACAAGAAACCTGCTAATCTGTTCAAACACTGCTGCCCTGCAATAACATACACTTTTCTTAGACGATCGCTTGATTGAGATTTTTCCATTGATGTCTGGCCTGATTTATCCGTTTCAAACGTGACCGCAAATAAAAGCAGCGCTCATTGAGCTGATCCAATTTGACCTGACAGGGACAAAATGACTAGAGCTGGATGGAAATTCTCATTTCCAACAGAAAATGACAGTGGAAGATGGGGGAGAGATATAGCTTGGTTGGTATTTTCCACAAAAGTGGTCTGCCTCTTTTTTAAAATGTGTGCCTGAATACAAGCTTTGTTATTTTTTTTTCTTTGCAACGAAAACAACTTTCTATTTGTGGTTGGTACATAACTTCTTTTTTTTGCAGAGGGAATGGGGAGGGTGGCAGGAATAGGTAGGAAGAAAATAATTTGCTGCTGGACAATTTTTGACTAGCCTTAAAAAGCTGAACTCTGTGCTATGTATTTGTGCTGAGTGCATTGGCTCTTGGTCATGTAAGCCTTGGAGCGTCAGGGTTCATTCGTCTGATGTGGAGGTTCAAAAATATCAGCTGACTTTGCTGCCATGAACCACTGGACCCAAATGCAGGAGCTTCTGCATTAGCAGGGAGTGGTGGGCAGTGGAGCTCACGCTTGTGGCATTGTTGTCTCTGTGGCACTTGTCCCTAGAGCTATGGAGTTGCCTCCATGGAGAAAACCATGGAGCATTTCTCCATGGAGCTATGGAGAAAACCCTTGGTGATGAGGGGAAGGAGTGGTGGGATCAGAGAAGCAAAATCTCTTCGGGTTGCAGAGACGAATTGGCTTCTGAGAAGTGGGAAGATTGTTTCATTTCTTTGCCCATCCCTTCATTTCACGCAAGTTTATTGCTATGAAGATTGCAACTATTCTCATTAACAACCCTCTCTCTCTTCTGTGCTGCCATCAGTCGGTATTGAACCCTTTGCTGATGTGTGCACGGGGACCTACGGGGACCTGCAGGGACAGCATCTCTGCTTGTCCCTAGCCTTAAGGAGAGATGCCCCTTGGTTTCAAGGGCATTGCAGACCTTGGTAATGAGTCCACATTTTCACAAGACAGTACTAAAAGATGAATTTTCTTTACAGAAGTAATATCAGAAGGACTTGCTGTTTTCTCATACACACGATACTAGGGAGAGGAGAGAGGTGGGGATGGCAAAGAGCTTGTGGAGTTTCATAAATGCATAGTTTTACTGTCCTCTTCCTAATGAGATTTAATTGCAGGCTTCTTGCTTGCCGCTAGATGACAGCCTTACTCTGTGCGTCAGGGACTTGGTTATCATTATTAGGGAGCAGGGAAATTAGTCTTAAAGGACATGTCCTACCTGTCTTGCTTCTGCATGTGTTCTTGCAAGGCGGGGAGCTGGGCACAGAGAAGTTGATGGTGCAAATAAACCCACTGAATGGAGAAAATTGGATTTGAATTATGGCTTTGCTTCAGATGGGAGCACATCAAAAGGTAAAAGCAAGAAAATCGCATTTTGTCAAAGAATGAAAGGATGGATTTGGTTTTAGGAGCAGGGCCATGCTCTTTAAATCGCTTCTGACAGCCTTGAACCCAGAGTGGTCTTCAGACTGGCAGTCTCTGAGCTCCACATCTGGGGTCCCAGCTGGCTCCCATGTTCATGGTGAGCTTCCCTGCACAGGGACCCAGCAGAGATGTAAAGACTCTTCTCTTAGAGTGTAGCACCACAGAAAAGTCGCATAGCCTCCTTCTGCATTCCTTCATTGTTTCTTCTCTGCATGTTTCTTGTCTTTGGTTTAAGCTATAAAGCTTGCCAGCCCCTTTGCTCTTCTTTCTTGTACCCATGCAGATGCAAGAATCCAGTTGCATGGTATTATTTTTTTGGGCAGAACATCCCATCACCTTCCTTGTGCAGGATTTTGGGATCTGCATGATGTATATGTACTGGGGAGGAGAAATGCAAATTACCCAGATAACATGATTTTGCCGTCCTTTGTTAGTGTGACTGTAGTATATAAAATGATAAAGAGATCAGCAGGGCAGGTTTAATAGCATGAAAGCTTTTACACTGCCACTCTAATAGTATCAAATCTGAATTATGTTTCATGTCTGCACTTACTTCAGGACTCTGGAGCTGTGTCTGAAAGGAATGCAAAGTGGAGGAGGTAAATGTGAGCGTAATCACAGAGATTTATCAGTGCTGGAGATGTGACCTATCTTGGCCTTTTTCAAGGGGGGCTTTTGAAGAGAGACCCTCTCAGGAGTTTTGAGTCTTTGGTCAACTGTTAAATCATGTTTGTACCTTGTCCTGATTTCAATGCATTTGTTTTCATTGCAGTCCTGAGACCTTTGAACCCACCTTGCTTGGTGGCAGGTGGCACTCCTACTAGAACATGGCTTTCCACCTTTGCAAGACTGAAGCTATCTTGTTGGGCTGCTCCTTCTGTCCCTACTCAAGTAGAGCAGGATCATGCTTTGGGCTATTTTGTCTAATGCATTGTCTGTCCCAGCTGTCTTGTCTTCAGCCAGAGAAGCTAAAGGGAATACAGATACCAGCTGGGAGGGGTGTCTCAGTGACCAGGAGTGGGTTGCTGTTACGCTGATGTTAAAGAAGCTGAGATGAGAGATCCTTATTGATCAGAATTTTCTGAAAGCTTGAACCACTGCTTATATCCCATTGAGTTCTCTTTCTGTCCCTCCCATTTCGTTTCAATCTTTCTCCGTTATGCACTTTGCATAAGGATTTATTGCTCGTGGAAGATGCCAGATTATGGGTATTGTAATAGCAGATGCGATTAGAAATTTCTTTCAGCAGTGGACAGTGTGCTCTGATCTATGGGCAGATCTCAGTGTATGGCTGTACCTGCTGCATATATGTGGGAGAGAACAAGTATGTCCAAATTTGAATAATGTGAATCTATTTCTTAATAGCTGGAATTTTGCCGTTCACTTTTCTTTAGCAGGGTATGAATATTCTTGTATTTCATTTCTCATTAAACTACTGTACAAATGTGTTAAATACCTTTTCTAATTTTTGTGCCTTACACCAAAGTGTGTGGGTTTGTGTTTTTTTTTGTATTTTGCAAAATTCTCATACAATTTTTGACTAGAGGAGTGAAAGATGGGTGATGCTAAAGCCTAGAGATGATCTCTTCCTCCAATGGAAATGTTTCTGCACAGGTTTTTTGGTTTGTACCACTGGGAAACTGAGGCAGCAAGCATGCAAACAGTCTGTCTGCAGAGCCAAGAATAGATCACAGACCTCTTGTCTTCCTGTGCTGGTGGCTATTTCTTGCACAGATGCATGATGGTTTTATTTTTAGGGCAGTGAGTTGGAACTCTGGAAGCACTGGATGGTGCTGTGCAGAGGTAGAATGTGCTCCTTCCTTTTGGGTAACAGCCTTCTTGATCTCTGGGAATGCCTGCCTGTGAGCTGGAGCCAGCGCAGGCTGTGCAGGATTCAAATTTTTCTTAAGTCCCATCTCTTTATTCAATGTTGTGTTGATTGGGAAGTCTGTTTCTGTCAGGCAGTCCTGGAAGGCTTGTGCCTAACAGCATTGCTGGTGTTACTGAGTTAGTGCCTCCAGGCTGATCTCGAGCACTGGGATGTGAGCAAGTGCTGATAAGGAGCAGATTTATACGTGCTCAGTTTTGCTCTTGAAAACCTGGGAACAGCTTGATGCTGTTTCAGTGCACTTTGGCTCAACCAGGAGCAGGAGCAGGTAACGACAACAAGCACTGACTCTTTGTGGTGCCCTACTGCATACTGGGATGCAGCCTCTCGCCTGCAGCGTAGTGCCTGCCTTGGGCAGGATGTGCAAGGAAGCGATGGAGGATAATGGATAGTTCCTTTGGACAGTATGTCACACGTGCACACAACAAGGCTCTTGCTACGGCACAGCCATAGGGACCACCCCTCTGAAGCAGCCTTTTCAGGCTGCCCAGGGAGGTGTTTAAGGAAAAGGTGGATGAGTGCTTAGGGACATGGTTTAAGGGAGTGTTAGGAATGGTTGGACTCGATGATCCAGTGGGTCCTTTCCAACCTGCTGATTCTATGATTCATAGAAGGGTTTGAGTTGGAGGGACCTTAAAGGTCATCTAGTTCCAACCTCCCACTAGATCAGGCTGCCCAACCTGGCCTTGAACACCTCCAGGGATGGGGCAGCCACAACCTCCCTGGGCAGCCTGTGCCAGCGCCTCACCACTGTCATTGTGAAGAAACTTCTCCTTATGTCCAGTCTAAATCTGCCCCTCTCCAGTTTATAGCCAATCCGCTTAGTCCTGTCACTACAAACCTTTGTGAACAGTCCCTCCCCAGCTTTCCTATAGCCCCTTCAGGTACTGGAAGGTCGCTATAAGGTCTCCTCAGAGCCTTCTCTTCTCCAGGCTGAGCAACTCCAACTCTCTATCTGCCCTCATATAGGATGTGAGCATTGCTGTTGTCTCTTTCTAATACATATTTATATTTTATTCCTTTCTACCTATCAACTGAAGAAGAATGTGTGTTACAAGTGCTTAGTTAGCTAGTTTTAATGGGCATAACATATAAATAATAATAATGAGAGGGGAAGGAGGTAATACATAGAGTGGAACTCATTAATTACTCTTTATTAGTCATTAAGGAGTGAACAAAGTGCTAATTGAAGTGTATGAGCTTGACTAGCCATGAGTGTTTTCAAGTCATTGCTTTTCACAACATTGTTAGAGCATTTTGAATTCTATTACATATTTTTTCTTCCTTGATCTTTGAAGGTTTTTGAGCTATGATGTTGCATGAAGATATCCGCTTGTAATTTTCAGCAGAACTTACAGCCTCTGGAGACTTATCCTTATGTTTGAAGTACTGTTTTGTTTTGAATTTTTTTTTTTCACTAGTTAGAGTTTGCCTGCCTCTACAACAAGTACCCAAACAAACAAACCAACTCCCCCACAAAAACCAACAACAAACACACCTTTTTTTTGTTCATCTGGGTGTCATGTCCTTTCTGGGTCAGCTTATGGTTTTATTCCGACCCCTCAACGTTTGCAAACATGCTTTTATGTATACTGACAGAGCTGAGGTTGGGTTCTGGTCCCCACATGTTCACGTGTGCCGCTGCCTTCATGCGTGTGCTTGTGTGCAAAAATCTGTCTCTTCATTAGAAACTGTCACTGTGATGGTGTGTTTTGCTATTTATTTACAGTTTGCTACCCATCCTTGTTTCTTTTTGAGGGAATTGCTCAGTAATGCTGATCACTGCTCTGCTTTGTTCTCTGCAGCTGCCTTTTCCTCTCCTTTGTCGTTTTTCCTCCTTTCCACTATTTGTATGCTGAATTGGGATTTCTCCTTGCTTGTGAGAGTGACTTTTTGGGCACTGGATCTGTGGCAGTGCGTCTGTGCAGCAGATCCGCGGGCTCGCCTGCCAGAGCCGCCGTCCTCATGTGAGGGGCACATTGTGAGATGCCCCTGGCCTTGATGCCCTCCTGCTCTGATGCTTCTTGACAGCTGTGATCGTGTCCAGGAGGAGCTCTAAGCAGGAGTCTGTCTCAGCTCTTTGCTCTTATTTCTGGCTCTGTTGCGAAGAATGAAGCTTTCCAGCACATTAAATATCCTTTTGGGAAACAGGAACAGAAAACGCTATCTCTCAGCTTTGTGTGCCTTTGCGTTACGCCAAGGGCTGCTGTGGGGCAGTTGATTTTGAGTGCCCCTGAGGAAAGTGTGGGTGCTGTGGGAAATGGTTTAGTTAATCCTAGCAGTGGCTTTTCAGCTCTCTGTGCTGGTGATGCAGTGTCTCCACAGGCTATCTACCTGCTCGCACTGAGCCGAAGGACAATGGCTGTTATTCCTGGCTTTAGACGGTGGTTCTGACTTTTGGCAACTTGATCTTGTAACTGGGCATGGAGATGCCCAGAGCTGTCACTCATGAGCCCAAGGGTGACACAGAGTGCAGAGCAGAAGAGATGGACATTGGAGGCTCCTCTCCTTTTCTCAGTGGAGAAATAAGGAATTGGATGAAAAATCCGGACAGCAGCAAAAGACAGAGCCCCACATCCATGAGTGTTCTCTTCCCTATCCTGCTTTGGTCCCTTGCAGATACTTAGCGGTGGAGGATGGCTGTCCACCAGTGAAGGGCAGAGGTAGTGTATAGACTGTAACCTTACTTGGACAGTGATTGCACCATCTTTCTCAGTCTTTTTTAAATAATTTTGTAGCATGCGTGATCCTGTCTAGGGCCAGGAGGCACTCTTATCAGTTCTATGTGATTGCACTGCATGTATGTTCCTTCCCTCTAGCAGAAAAGTGGGAGAATGCATCTAGCAGGGTTGGCGCAGGTTTTGCCATGTCCAGTGATGCTCTGAGCCCACCCAGTGGCAGACACTGAGTGTGTTCATTCTCATATTGCACTCATGGTCTGGATACAGCAGCTCCTGCCTCTTTTTCCACCACCCCCCCACCCCCCCCAGATGAGCAGTGTTGCCAGGATTTCTAAGCATGGGCAGCCCCTCTTGGGGGAACATCTCCATCTGTATTGAAACTTGCAGCTGGATTTCGGTTGTTCCTTTTGTTTGTTTGTTTTAATATTAGCTTGTTAATTATCCTTAAAAAGAAATCTGTGTTTATTCTTCTAAAAATAACAAATCCTTAAATGCTTTTGTGCCTGAATAATCTCAATATGGTGACCCACAAACCATAGGCAGGAGCATAAGAGAAATTATTTTCTTTTAGTAACCAGCTGTCTCAGTTCAATCTCTGTGACATACTCCAAATAAAATTGTATTGTAGACATTCAGCAAGAAACTAATTTCAGGAGTTTAGGAGAACTCTGAAAGGATGAAGGGACCAAACCCACCAATTATGTATCTCAGCAGGGGACAGGAGAGATGTGGGAGGGAGAAAGAAGAAAATAGTCATAACATTGAATTTATTCTAAGGTTTTCCTTCTTTTTTTCCTCTGCAAATAAATGGCAGAATCCATGTATTTATTCCGCACTCACTTTTAACAGCAAACTTTTGTCAGTCTGTAATTCTTGGCCTGAAGTTGTTAATTGAACATCTCCTTAAAGCTTTTTGCAGTTTGTGTTGTGGCAATACACTGTGTGCGTCAGCTGGTGATGCTGCACTTTCCCCATATGTGACCATGGCAAGTGTGAATTCGGAATGGCATATTTGAACATGTTTGCAGATGGATAGATGTATGGCTGGAAATTTGTAGCCTGTAAATATTTGACTGAGTGTAAAACTATCTTTTGCTGGAGTATTCACACTGTAAAGCTCAAGCATTGGAGCTTGTACTGTGAGAAAGACTGAAATCAGAAGGAAGGACAGGGAGGAGAAAGAGGATGGTTCAGATCAGTCATTGGAAACATCCAATGCTGAAAGCATTGCTGTGCTTGGAGGCAGGAGGGGAAGAAGTGGTGAAGAGTGAAGACTTTTGTAGTGGGAATGAGGGTGTGTAGGGGAAGGAGAATGGCCTTTCTTAAGGCTCCTCCCTGTGTCCCTGGCTTGTCCAGCCTGATCAGCTGTCACTGAGGGCTGAGGTAGTAGAAGGAAATGGCTGAGCCTGTGGGGGCAGTTATAGGGTCTGATGTGATGGAGAGGTGCCAGTGTTCCTATAGCCCTCTGCTTGGCTGAGTTATTGCTCTCTACCCACATGGGGAGGTGATTTTACTACTCTTTGGTGGGTAGGAAAGGTGCATGAGATCAGCAGAACCATGGGAAATTGTAGCTACTCTGAGCTGTGGTGACTGTTGCTTTTAGTTGTGTACACCATATTTTAGCAGAGCAAAACTGCGATCTGGAGTAGGTGAGTGCTGTGGGAACAGCTTGGTTTTAACTGCTCCAGAAGTGCAGGGCTGGAAAGCAGAAGATGGAAGGAAAAGGCTGGGAAGGCCTCAAGGACTGATACATTTTGAAATGTATGAAGCCAGCGAGTGGGATCTCTGGCACTTATTTCCACTCACTGGTCATGATTTCCATCCTATTTGTAAGGATGCTTTCAGGCATTAACTGGGATGTCTGTGCTACTGTGATGTGAAAGCAGAAGCTGCCTCTGCTTTCTTGAGTAGGTCTGTTAGGTGTCTTGTGCCTCAGTTTCCCTATGATGAACAGGAATTTTGATTCTCATTTTAGGATGCGTTTTGACATCATCTACCATAAGATGCTTGTGAACGTAATGAATATTGTCTTGCTGCTATGGGGTCTCTGGAGCGAAGAGGGTATGTGGAGGAGATGTCACTGCAGGACCGTGTTTGGTTAGAGAATAAAACACAAGTGGTAAAGCAGAAAGATAAAGAGTGAAAGAGGGAAATGAAATTGTATTCTTGTTTATTCTCCAAATAAATCACTATTTCTATTTTCCCTGAGGCAAAACAAGGTACAGTTAATGTAACAAAGTGTGACACATTAACAGAGAGGTGCAAAGGTTTTGTGAAGCTGTGGAAGTAATTGCTTTGACTCTTGCACTGGAGCTTTAGGATAGCTGAAGAACTGGATGTTATTTTTTTCTGCCTCTGTCATTGTCTCCTTGCTCCTGTGCATCACCTAACACAAAACATCATCCCTGCAGGCATCAGAGACTGTAGCAAATTGTCATCTTGCCATTACTGACTTTTCTTTTAACAGCCAGTTTGTATTTCCATAGCTTGCGGCTGCCATTGCCAGCTTCCCAAAGAAAGGGAGGAGTGTTGTCCTCAATTTCTAGATTATTTTACTCCCTTTTTTTTCTGAGAGAGGGGAGTCTGCATTTGCTTCCATACCAGGAGAAAGAGCTTGTTAAGAGTTTAGTCACTGCCGTTACTTTGTCACAGGCTGGAATCAGTGTTGCGCTTTATTTATTTCCTGCTTTTCCTCCCTCCATGTAGGGTTGTCCTTTCATCCCACTTAGTTGGGCAGCCCCTGGTGTAGCCCCTAGTCCTTGGCACCACAGAGTTGAACTCTGATCAGTCTTCCCAAGTCTATCTTTATTAAAGCAGATTATTATTATTATTATCCTTTTTGTGATGGATGAGATGTGATGGAGAGTGTTGAGGCAAGGAGAGATTTAGCAGAAGAGTGGAGATTGGCTGCTCTTTGTCTTTTATTCTTTCTTCCCTTCTGTAATGAAAGATCATAAAATTGGCCTTATTCAATTGAAGTTTACAATCTTGTGAATTTTTGGATAGCAAAATGATCACAATCCCAGCATCTCTATCCTCTGAGCTGGGAAAGGGGCACCAATAAACATAGTCTACGATTGCGCAGGGAAGTGTAGCTCTATGGTTAAGCTTGCTAAGTCTTGGTTGAAACATGCCTAAACCAAGCTGGGTTGAGGTTACAGTGTTCAAACTTGAGTAGTTTTGTGAGGTGTTGTGATCAGTGACATCAAAATATTGCACGCCTCTTTTACATGCTTTTTGCCTAAAGCAGAAGTTTCGTGTAGCCATCCCTGTGCAACATTCAGAACCCTGAGCTGAGAAGCCCCATGAGGTGAATATTAACAGCAAGAGGTTTAGATTGTAAATAAAATTTAAAACTAGAATGCTAGAGCTGAATTAGATGTTTAAATCCAGCTCTTATCCGTTGTGTCTTGAAGCGGTTCAGATCCAAAGTTATTTTTTTGTTTTCTCCTAATGCTAATCATATGTGCCAGCAGCTTCCATGAGAGATGTGCCCTTTGAGAAACTAAGGTAGTGTCCTGTGGACCATACTGGATCACAACTGCTGTGACGTTTGAAGGGTTATTGCTGTTTGCTCCTGGACAGTGTAGGATTTTAACAGTGAAGTAACCTGTTCCAGGTGAGGGACCCTGCATCTCCTTGTCCCTTCTCAGTGTCTCGTCATCCTCAGAGGGGAGCAAAAGAAGGCTTTGTTCTAGTAGCCCTCATGTTCTTTGAAGATGGGTGAAGTATGTGAGCTCTAATCTGTTGTTTAGCTCTGCTAGGAGGATTTGGTCATTTCAGTTCAACATTATTGATTTTTCTGTGTGTGATATTCTCCCTACAGCTGTGGAACATCTCTCTTTGCTGACCTCTGTGAACAGCCCTGCAGTGCCACGTGGCAGAGATGTATTTGTACAGATGATTTGATTCTGAGCCTTCACAGTTAGGGAGGAAAAGTAGAGTGGAAAAACCAGTCCTGATGAGCAATGAAGGATTAGCTAGGGAGATTGTACACTGTCAATCTGCATTTCCTTTCTTACATAGTCTCAAGAAAAGCAGAGAAAGAGTAAGCACAAACATCAACAAGAAAGCCAATAGTCTAAGCTGGTTTGGAACTTCAAAGAAGGATCTAGCTAATGTTTAAGGCAAAATTACAGGCCTTGTTATCCAAGCTCATCAGTGCCGTGGGGCTGGTGTCTTGGAGCTGTGGAAGAGTAGGCTGGCTTTTCTTTGTGTATACATCATTAATGTCAGGGCCAGTGTGATTCTGATTTTTTTTTTTCTTTTTTTTTTTTCTTTTTTTTTTGGAACAATATTCAGTAGTGATGCATGAAGCAGAAAGGAAGTAATTTGATTTCCCCTTTTCCCTCTCCATCCTGATAACCAGTCTTAGCTTTTTTTGCATGCTGTCGGCTCAGGAGAAATCATGTTGAGACTTTAAATGGAGCAAATGGGATAAGTGAATTATTAGGATGGAAAGAAATAAGGAATGCTAAAGCTGTTTGAGTTTGGTTTGACAGTTTTACCATCTTTTCAGATGTGGTCAGTACTGGATGGTAAGACACCGTAAGAGATGGAGGTGGGGACTCTAGAAGAGCTGAGATGGGTGCCAATCTCTTCAAGTGGGACTGCACTGTAGGCAGCAGGACCAGGGAGGATTTTCTCCTTGGCCTGAAAGCCTGAGGGAGCAAACTGCAGGCTAATAACCACTTGCTGGCACTGTTCTGTCTCTCAATTACTCCTAAAAATGATAGAGTAGTCTGATCTCAAACAGGTCTTGAGAGCTCTGTTGTTATTAAAGAGAAAAGTGAGCTCTGATTAGCAAGGGCTCAAACTCTTAACGGTTTGAGGCTCAAACTCGCAGCCTTTAATTGGGGAATCAGCTGGTGAAGCTTGCTGAGACCTGAAGCATCTAGAAACAGGGCGCCTGGAAGAAGTCCTTGGGGATAAGTTAAATGCTGTTAACATACGAGGTGCCATGGCTAGCAATGTTTTTCAGTTTTCCCTATAGTTTTCTTCCAGCTGTGGGCAGGAGTACACAGAAAACAGGCGGTCCTCAATCAAACTGGTGGCTCTCTCAGGAGCACAGTGTAGTTGGCAGCATGCTTGAAGGCACCAATCCAAAGTAGTAAAATCTTCATCTGTTATTAGATCATAAGTCACTGAAGTGAATGTGGCTTCTGTCTCGGCCATGCTTTATACTGTATGGCCATTAAAAACTTCTAAGAGTGTTCAGAGTTTCTTTACTTGTTTTTTCATGTAGGTCATACCTGTAACTGAACGGAACCTTCATCGTTTGGTGCTCCATTGAAAGCCCACAGAAATCTGTGGAGAAACTCCCGCTGACTTGGAGTTGTGTTTCATGCTCCAGTCTGTATTGCATCTTTATTTGGGTTATTTCTACTCGAGATGGTGCATTCAGTGCTATGTTCTTTAGGCACCCATATGCACAAGGTACTTGGGCTGTTGATATTGTGCCAAAGAGGTTATGAACTTTGGGTTTGGTCAATTTTCCTGACTTGGGAGACTTATTTTTGTTTTAAATTCAGAACAATGTAGGCAGCAGAGATCTCCTCATTTTTCTACCAGTTCACTAACTTGGTTTAATTCACTATCCCTTTCCTTGCTGAAGCATGTTCTGGAAGCTGAAAGGCCTAACTCATTGGAACAGTGTTTCTCACTCCTCACCTGCATCAATTGCACTTTTGACTTAGTTGCTGGGAATGGGGAATAGGGTGGTAATGCCACGTGAAATGTCAAGCACCGAAATGCTCTATTAGTTTGTACAAGCAAAGGGCAAATTGCACAGAGCACCTTTGCTTAAAGGCTATATGCTGAAAGCAAAATCCACAATGAAATAACAGTGGGGCTTTGATGTAAATCTACTCTGGGCAAGAAGCTCGGAGCTACTGCTGCAACAGATATTTCCTTTGCAAAGCATGTTTCATTCACTGGCTGGACATGCAGACTCTTACGACAATGCCTTTGTCCTCTTCTGAGGCATCTTACTTGTCATGCAGCGTCCAGGAGAGGTGGCATGGAGACACAGCATGGCCCTTTGCAGGAATAGTCCCATTTTCCCAGGGACTTTTGGGGGGCACAGCAGCTGGTGATGGACCGTGTTTTAGTGTGAATGCAAACCAATCTCTTGTTTTGTAGGGATGCCTGACCCAAGGAGAACCTTGCATCTTCTGATTTTCCTATAGAAGTCAGTGATGGTCACACACTATTGAGCTTCTGGAAGCTCTTATGAGCTTTCATGTTTAACCCTATTTTTGCAAAACCACTAGTCTGGTTTTGTGTTTAACTAAGTCTGGTTGCCACAAAGGGAAAGCATAAAACTTGGTAAACTTTAAAATGTGCTTCATAATGATTGAAAGTTATCGTTTTATTGAAGACCAGTGGATCTTGTTAACTGGAGGCATTTAGTAATGAGAGAGTCTTTCCTTTTTTTAGTGAAACTGTGTGAAAAGCACATCCCAAGTAACAGTTCATCTTCTGTCATTCCCATTTGAAGCCACAATAAATCCTCTGTTGATGTCCCAGTTGTTCTGACGGTCATCGGGATGCTACTGACAGCCAGGGGGGCTATCAAAAAGAATTAGCAGTAGGGGAAGAGCCTGTGACTGGTTCTGCAATGGTGACTGTATTTACATAGGAGCTCCCAAGCAATAATTGATAGGTGAAGCAGTCAAGCTGATAGTGCAGTGCACCAGTGGAATGTGCATGGCAATGTGTAGGGTCCCTTGGTAATCTTTGGATTTCAAAACAGTGGTGGGAGAATAGGCTTTCTCTGCCTGCAGACTTCTCTCAAAGTGATAGATGAACACCTGTGTGTAGGTTTAGATCCACATTTCCTAGACCATGCTTAGGATTGCATTTATTCGTGGTGGTGGATCCCTAGAGGAGCGTATGTATTTAACATGAGCCAGAGTCTAATCTCCACACACTCCACTGAAGGCTCATTTTAAACATCAGCCAGGTTGTGTTGACACTTTCCACAAAGATGCTTAGAAATTTGCTTGAACCTAGCAGTAGTTTCAGGAAAAACTGTAAAATGAACTCTCATTTAGTTTCTTCCTTGTATTAACGTTCCATCTACTTGGGGCTTGCAGGTTAGGACTGAATGCTTGTGATTTCTGAACTGGCTGTTCTGTTGGGCATGAATAAGAAAAGAGACATAAGGAAGGTGGACTCCTTTTGCATTGGGTAGAGACACTGTAGGAGAACTGCATCTGTTCAAATATTCTAGCATCAAGACCTCAATTTCTGAAGTGCAACACTTAGGGGGTAGAAAAGCAAACCAGAAATTAATAACCATTTCTGAACCTTTTGGATGGGCATGGACTGTTTTCATCCTGAAAGTGGCAAATGTCCTTCTCCGTGATAGATTGGAGGGTACTGGCTTCAAATTACTGTTTGCAACACTGCAGGTAAAATGGAGTTCTTGGATTGTTTACCTGGCTTTTTATTTTATTTTTTTCATATGTGGAATAAACCGATGACTTTTTGCCCTTTCAATAATTGGGCGCTGTAGTTGCTTTGTAGCTGCTTCTTGCAGCACAGGTGAGATTCCATCATCTCCACCAAGACAAGCATGGACTATTGGAGCTAACAGCAGGAGAGGTTATATGACAAAAAAAAGAGCAATCCTGAATTGCTCCACTGGAGGGAAGTGTTTGACATAGTGTGGAAAGCATCAATGTCATTTTTTTCGTTAAATCTAGGTGTTTTTTTTTTCCTTCAAGACCATGTGATGGGAAACTGCAGCAAAAAAACCAAGCGATACCCCTGTCTGCAGACTATTCCAGCACATCCTGTGCCCTTGCTTTGAACTCAAAATAGATGCTGTAGTCTTCTAAGACCATCTCTGTTTGAGGTGCTAAAACTAGGTGAGGAGGAAAAGGGAAAATAGCAGTTTTGGGGATCTGTTTCTGACTGGGTCTACATCTTTGGGGATGTGTAGTCCACAGAGAAGTAAGGTGTAGGAACTTATAGGGCTGAATCCATGTCTGTCTGTTTCAATTACCTGTTAGCAACTTAAAGACAACTAATGGCACTCCCTTGCAAATGCTGTGAGGATAAGTTCATTTAATGTGGTGAGTGGAGAAAGGTGATGCTGCAGAGAACAGAGTTAAAAGAGCTGAGCTAGAGGAGTGCCAGAAAACCAGTTTTAGGATGAAGAGACAAGCTAAGAATTTGGAACATTAATTCAGACATTTGCTTGTAGATATCGCTTCTCTCCTCTGTGAGCAGACAGACCAGCTCCTTCTTGCTCGTAACGCCACAATTTATCTCCTCTGGTCACTGCACACAGAGTGACTTGGTGGTAATTTCTGATTCTGAGACAGGAAATTTTGGAGATGCTTTTAGCACTGAGTGAGCTATCGGTGGCATTCAGGGCTGGGGGAACTGGCTGTGGAAACACTGGTCTGAGCATCTCATCTCTCCTTGTGTTCAAGCTCCAGAAACCTTTTCTCCCTCACGCACTCATGTAATTTTAAAATCCTAATTAAGAGTGATAAGGACTGAATGCTGCCAGTCTGTTTGAATAGCCCTTCCTTTCCACCTAGGCCATGTCTAGATGCTTTCTTTCATTGGGTGTGCTTTGCGTGGCTTTGTTGGGTGCATTAAAATCACACAGTCAGGGGGCACCGGAGTAGTTTGCGACACTCAGCAGAGCCTACTAAAGGACTGCCAGTCTCTTATGTGTTGTGGCATGAATTAACACTTCAGTCTCCTGTCTACAATGAGACTGACATTGCTTCTCTTTGGTGGGTGGCTGCCAGCTTAAGTAATTAAGGTGCCATAATGCTCTTTCCTATCGTGAAAAGTACTATTGTGTGAGCGTGCTGAGCAATGCTGCAGCTCCCAGCCAGTTCACAGATGTTGCCAGTGCCCTGGGAAACACCAGAGACATTTTGTGTGCTCTGCTCTTTACAAGGAGATGATTTTTGTTCTTCTCATTTTTGACTCACAAAACAAGAAAGCTTTCATCTTTCTATCAGTGACTCAAAGCTTGAGTCACCGGGAGAGAAGTTTTTACTATCTGATAGCTCTTCTGTAATCTGGGAAGAATAATTTGGTGAGTGTTGCTTTAGACCCTACTGGGACAGATGTCTGCATCACAAAAAATCGATTTGCTGTTTGAATAGAGAGGTTAAATGGAGTGTGAAGACTGCTGTCTTGTCAGCTCTGGAGGCAGTGTCTTGTGATTTCATGATATCAAATGTAAGGCACCTTGACAGTACAGAGAGGGAAAAGATGGCATTGCCAGGGCAGGGTCTGCTGTAACTTTGTGGCCAAAATGCTGTTTTTCTCAGCAGAGTACGTCAAGAATACGTGGATACATCTGTGTAAATGTGTGCTTGGTATGGGAAGAAGAAAAAGAAGACTGAGTCAGATCCAGATTTTGGCACTTCACAACAAAATTCCCATTTAGTTGAAACATCTGAGGAACCTCTGACAGACAGCTTGACTTTCAGCCTTGAGATGTTCATTGGTGACCTGAATAAAATCATAATGCAGACCTGTCTCCCTCTTGATTCCCCCTTTTTACAGGCTTTTATTTGCCTGTCTTATTTTCATGCTCACATCACAGTTCAAATCATTTTAGCAAGACAGCCGTGCTTAATCTGACTCCTTGTGCCATGTGTATCCTGTTGATTACAGACCCTCTTAAGATGCCATTGGGTGACTCGTTGCATACCTTCCTGTCAGCAGCTTTTCCCTTCCTTAAGCCTCTTGAATGTCTTTGCTCACAGGATTAAAAAGCCTTTCCATAAATACAGTGTGATTACTGAATTAGTGTAAACTTTACTTTGGGATTGCCAGTCACTTGGTATTTGGAAAGCAACAGCAGTCAGGCACCTGCAGGTGGTCTTTGACAGTGTCTGTCTGATGGAGGCCAGGAAAGTGGTGTAAAGATGCCTCTATTTCCATACAAATTATATTAGGAGTTGGTATTTGGTCTTGGTTGATGTCTGCTTTCATGTTCCAGGTCATTTGGAGATAAGAGGGGCAACACATCTCCTTTGGGTGCACAGGGGTCTTTCTCGCTCTCCGATACAGGCTGGGCTGGAGTGTGATGGGAAAGCCTGAGTTATGGGAGAGCTGCCTGGTGGACAAGAAAGGCAAGGAATTCATTAAGGTCTGCTCATTTCTGCGTCTCTTGTCAAGAGCTCAGATCTTGCCAAGCACTGTGCCCGCAGCAGCAGCAGCAGCAGCAGGCGCCTATTGGGATCTGCAGAGTTGTACGTAGTGTTTTTTAAAAAAAGAACAAGAACAACAAAAAACCCAGTTGAAAAAAAAACCTTTGAACATAGTGAGGGAAGTGGTGCCACTCTGTCTTTCAGCAGTATAACCACAGAAAAGCAGATAAGATGCTCTGAGTGGGTATTTATCTGTTTAATTTTAGACTATGCTGAAGGAAATATCTAATTTCTCCCTGCCTCAGTTTCTCATATTTGGTACAGTAACATGAGATGATATATTCCACAGAGTTCCCTGTCTGACTTGTGCTCTAACATCATGAGGTTTCTTTGAAAGATTGTACTTGCGTTTTAAGATAAATCCTATCCTGGGATGCTTGAGCAACTCTGAAGTTCCAGGCTTTTTAATTCCAAAGCCCAGTCTTGTTCTGTGTATCACTTCATCATGCATTTTTTTAGAGTGAGAATCCTTAGTTATTAGGACATCATTCCATTTAATAATGTTTTTGGAAAATTAGAATAGAAATTAGGTGTTTCAAAGAAATATTTCCCACCCTGTTAACTTGGCAGAAAATTGTGAAACTTTTGGGGATTATAGCTGCTTTAATTCCATGACAAAGCAAGCACAAATTCCTGAAGCTGTCATTATAAGTACGAAATGAGGAAAAGTGGGCATGGGTGAAGCTGTTACTGTTTAAGTGCTCCCACTTTAAGCAATTTTCTTACTGCTCCTTGGCAAAGTGTTGGTATGGTGCCATTCCACTCTGGTAGCTTTTGTTGGCATTAAATTGCGTGTCTCCACCAATTATGGCTTAATATTTTTATTTATTCCTTTGCTGTCTGGGTTGTGGAATCCTGTGAGGTCAGGTCAAAC